>NC_141874.1:369618018-369921048 GCF_056163025.1 Triticum urartu
TGGGTCATTTTAAAGCTAACGTAGGTAAAATAGATAATTTAGGAGCTAATCTACGTAAAATGGGTCATTTTAGAGCTAACTTGGATAAATTGGATCACTTGTAAGCTAACTGAGGTAAAATGAGTCATTTTAGAGCTAACTTAGGTAAAATGGATCGTTTATGAGCTAACTAAGCTAATTATGCAATTTTTGACATAAGTAAGCTAAGTACATATCGTTTTAGAGCTAACTTAGGTAAAATGGATGGTTTATGAGGTCAGTAAGCTTATTAAGTCATTTTGGAGGAAAAGAAGCTAACTCTAGGTCATTATGGTAAGCATATTGGAGGAAATAAAGCTAAGTCTAGGTCTTTATGCATTTGTTAAGCAAAACACTAGAGAAACTTACCGTGATCACGGAGGTGTAGGAGCGGGCTGGCTCGCGCCGGTAGCTGGAGAAGGATCGTGCGATGCATTTCTGGAGTTATGCTGCACCAAAGATCATTTCCAATGTCTCGTTAGCATTATGACACTCAAATGTTAAGACTAGCAAGTAATGTCCATTCAAATTAAACTCACCGTGCTCCCAGGAGCAATCACTGGCATCGGCGGAGCGGTCTGACCGGACTTCTCACACACAGACTGCACATTTGGTTTTCACAACAGAGTCATACTAGTTAGTAATGAGACTCAAATGTTAAGACTAGCAAGTAATCTGCAGAAGAAACTTACCACAAGGAGCTCGTACATGGCCCTTGCCTGCATGTCGTTCCGTGCCCTCTCGTCCTCCAACATCTTTGTCGTCCTCTCCTCCAACTCCCGCTGCCTCTCCGCCGCCTCGGCCAGAAGTTTCTCCGTTCTATCTCTCTCACTCTGTATAGCAGCCTGCAACACCACTCACATGCCCATTTGTAATCATTGATGGAAGTGCACACAATGTAATGGAGAAAGATAGCTGAGTACGTATAACTAACCTTGAAGGCGAGTTGGACTGGCCGTTCACGAGGCCTTATCTCAGGAGCGGAGCTCAACTGGCGCGCCTTGATCTCGGGGGGAGTGCTAGGACAACGGATAAGTCCATCTCCCATGGCTATGGAGCCATGGGACCTCCCGCCACCAGATCATCAGCAGCTCTGTATCAATGGGACCCTGGCTCGAGTTAAGGTCCTCCCCTTTCCTCGCCTTCCCCTGATCTCTATATTGCACGAGCTTGTCGTGGGCGGAGATGTTGGTGAAGTTCTTTGGATCATCGAGGTCAGACGCAGAGAATGCCTTGACTTTCTTGTAAGGGCCAGTGTGGGCCATGACATACAGGTCGTACACCTCTGGCACCTTATCTGCCTTATTGTAGCATGCCTGAAAGAGAGAAACAAAGTAAATTAGTAATTAAAGGGCTAAAGCTAGCATGATGAATGAATTGCATGAATCACGAAGCAAACCGCATACCCAGTTCCGCCCGTACTGAAATAAGTTGGAGCTGCCTTGGTGGTGTGGCACACCTTCCATTTGGGCATGTTTGTCCTTGGCCTCTTTGTGGGTGGCCAGCCATTCTTTTGAGCACCACGCATTGACCAACACCTCCCAACAATCCATCCGATCTGCACACCATCTCGGAGGGGCCTAAGTTAGCAAATAGAAACTTGAGCGCTACGGCTATGAATTACTAAATGAAGGAAGTAAGTACAAGGCCTTAAGAATTACCTTCATGTACTGCTCCTTACTCAAGAACTTATCGCGGCACTCCTGCTTGGGCTTCTTGATACCACGCCCGGCGTAGTAGTCTCGAACAGCCTGCACCCGAACCTCATGCCGTAAGTTCTGAAGTAGGCGCTTGCACTCCTTGTGGATAACATCTGTCGCCTCCTCCTCGTATCCCTCCTCACACCTGTAGAATGTCTGCAATCAAATGAGACAATATTGATTAGTACAATTAATAACTAGCTAGTTGAAGATTTTTAATTGTGTAAAGGAGCAATTACCCAGAACTTTCTGATCACCACGTCTTCCCTCGTCTCGCACAAGACACATCGATAATCTCACCCGGCGGGGCCGGGGAAGCCAAGTAGTGCTCCCAAGTCAATCCAACCTCTGGAAGCCGACCCTCACCAGGCAACGTGACAAACCCCGAGAAGTTTTGCCGAATCAGAACTCCAAGGACGGAGTTGGGCCGGCGGACACTTTCATGGTGGTCCCAACCCCTGCAGCATGACAAGGCCAACACATCAGTTATTTGAAGAAACATGAATGCAGAAGGTACAAAAAGATTAAATGCACTTACCTCTCCCCATCAGGGAAAATCAACCACCTCTGCTCGCGGGTCGCCGGCACGGACGGGAGCCGTGTAGCACCACGCTGGTAGACGTTGCCCCCCTCCTCCCCCTCCTCCCCCTCCTCCTCAAAATCAGTTGGCTCCCCGCCATCATCAGCATGGCCACTCGGCTCCTCAGGCTGACCCGACCAGTTACCCCATCCAGACGTGTGCTCCTGCGGGGTCTCGTGGGCCGAAGGCCCGTCGACCCGAGGCTCGTGGGCCGAAGACCCGTGGACCGGAGGCTCATGGACCAGAGTCCGTGCAGCCTCCTCCTCAGACGAGTCCACCCTAGCAGTCACGTGCTCGGGTGAAACAGCTGGGGGTGGCAGCGAGGAAGGCGCCGTAAGAGTCACCCTACCTCCTCTCCCGCGACCACGTGCTCCACCTCCTCTCTTCTTCTTACCTCGTCCCCTGCTGGGCACCGCGGTCGACGAAGAAGGGCCCGGTGGTGTCGCCATATTGTCCAGCAACGCTCGGCGGAGAGGTGTGTGTGGAATGGAAGACCTCGCACCACGCACCGACGAAGAAGGGGCCTCGGCGCGCTCCCGACCAGCGCCCACCATCTTTCAACACCTGCCATGACAAAGAATAAACGAAATTAGTACAACATAAAAAAAGTACCGACATGAATAATAATATGTATATCACTTAAGTGTATCATCATCAAGTACAACATAAAAAATTGAATACCTGACACTACTAATAATCTCGATCAGTATCATCAATAAATGCATAATCATCATCATCACTATAATCAATGATGGGCTCATAGGGTTCATTGGCATCAACATGTGCAAGGCCACCTTGACGTAATCGGTTAAGCATTGATAGGTCATCCGTAGCAGTAACCTCTTCTTGTTCCGGCTCTTCTTGTTCCTCCTCTGGGGTGATGTCGGATTCATTGTCGCTGTCTACTTCAATGTTTTGGGGTGAAATATAGCGGTTCTTGAAACGCTTTTTGGAAAGACGTGTCTCTTGGAAGAATTCTCCTTCATATGTGTCTGGGTTAATGTGAGGTTCATAATCCTCTTCCTTTGGGGGAGAAAGTCTAGCACGTGGCGGCACTTCATAAACGACATCCCAACCTTTCAGATTTGGATTAGTTTGGTAGGCCCACGGTAGATAGAATACTTGGGTCGCCTGTTGAGCCGTAATATAGACATCAGGAACATCTAAATGGGTGCTTTGGTTGATTTCAACTAGCCCTATATGTTCATGAGTCCTTCTAGTCTCCTTCAGCTGAAACCAATAACATTTGAAGACTACGACATTCGATGGGTTTTCACCATAGAACAGAAGTTCATAAATTGCTTCAACTCTCCCATAATACTCGGTACCTCCTTCGCCGATAGTAGATACACAACAATTTGTAGACTTTCGGTCGGCCATAGATAGCTCTTTGCCATAGGTACGAAAGCGATACCCGTTGATGTCGTACTTGTCAAATGAACGGACCTTATAGTCAGAACCATTAGCAACTTGATTCAATTCGGCGTCCATAGACTCTGAATTAGCCTACAAGTTTAATATGAAAGGATTGTTGCATTACGCACAAATTAGCGAATGAAATGAAATTGTCTGATAAAAATTATTGTTTGTTTGAACCAAGAGATGAAACCGGGATAGCCGCCTCCTTGCTTTGCGAGAAGCTCATACTCTTCGACGGAATCCTTTTGGATCTTCGCTCCATACGAGAATATGGCAACGTATCGATTGTATGACATATCCAGGAATAAGAGCAGTTCAAAGGAAATAGAAGTTGTGAAACAATGTATCGAGAACTTACTCGATGTACGGCCGCACTTCTATCAGGTTGTTGAAGATATACAACGAAATGGTCCGCCATTCTTCGTTATCCAAAGATACTGGATGTGAAACACTAGCTGGTGCGAGATTCCCTTTGAATAGGCTGAGGTTGGATCCACCCTTTTTAGGGTCTTCAGCATTGTACCGAGGCTTCGGATTATGTAAATGATGATTTTTGGCTTCGTACTGTGCTGTTACGAAGTTTGCCGCCGCCTCTGTGATGAATGCCTCAGCCATCGATGCTTCAATTCTACGTTTATTTTTACATTTTCCTCGAAGCGTCTTCTGCATCCTCTCAGTTGGGTAGCACCAACGATTTTGCACGCCCCCCCCCCCAATATTGCCTTGGTCGGGAGATGCAAAATAAATGCTGCATTGGATTAAAGAAGCCCGGTGGAAAGATCTTCTCTAACTTGCAGATCAACTCCGGCGCCAACTCTTCCATTTCTTCTAGCACGCCAGGCGATAGTTCTTTCGCACAAAGAACACAGAAGAAATAGCTGAGTTCTGCCAGTACTAGCCATTCATCCTCAGGGATGAAGCCACGCAACATCACCGGCATTACCCGCTCAATCCATATGTGCCAATCATGACTCTTGAGACCAAATATCTTCAGTTTATCAAGATTCGCTCCCCTCTTTAGATTCGCTGCATACCCATCGGGGAACATCAACTGCTGTTGCACCCACAAGATAATTTCCCTCATAGCTGGCCTTGCAAGATTGAACCATGCCTTTGGCTTCGTCCAGTTCTGCTTTCCTTTCGGTTCTTTCATGCCGAACAATGTACCAAAAAGTGCCTCGGCGATATTCTTCCCAGTGTGCATCACGTCGATGTTGTGTGGGCAAAGGAGGTCTTTGAAGTAAGGCAGATCCCATAAGCATGGTTTGTGAGTCCACGCGTGCTTAGTATTATACCCCTTGAAGTACCCTGGACGTTGTGGATCTGGCTCGAGAGCATTTAACTGATCCAGGGTATGTTGGCCTTTCAATGCAGGTGGTGCAGAGTTTTTGACAACTCTACCCCTGATGAAGTTCTTCTTATCTTTCCTGAACTTATGGCGAGGATCCAGGAACTGTCTATGCATGTCAAAGCAAGAAAACTTGCGACCGGCCTGAAGCCAACGAAACTCAAGAGCTCCCTTGCATGTGGGGCACGGGAACCTTCCATGCACACACCAGCCAACGAGTAGTGCATACGCCGGCAAGTCATGCATCGAGTACATGTACCAGACACGCATTATGAAGTTCCGTTTGCTATAGGCGTCGTATGTCTTGAACCCATTATCCCAGGCTTCTTGCAATTCGTCCTTAAGCGGTTGCATGTACAGATTCATATTTTTCCCCGGATAGTTGGGCCCTGGAATTATCAACGTCAGGAAAATGGTCTTTCTTTGCATAATCTGTCCGGGGGGAGATTCAGTGGAAAGACAAATACGGGCCAACAACTGTATTGGGCTGCCGTCATAACAAACACACTGAACCCATCCGTGCTGATGCCAACTCGAGGATGCCTCGGATCTGCCGCTTTGTCAGCATGTAATTCATCAAACTTTTTCCACGCAACACCATCCGATGTGTGTACCATCATCAGATTCCCATCTGCATCTAGTTCGGTTCTTTTGCCTATTTTGTGCCATGTCATCTGTCTGGCCGTCTCTTTGACCATGAAAAGATGTTGAAGTCTTGGTACGATTGGCATATACCGAAGAACACTAACGGGGATTTTGGTCTGTGTCTTCTCACCCATACCGTTGTCTACCACAATATACCTGGAAGACTTGCAAATGGGATAATAGTTCAAGTCTGCATAGTCAAGCCTAAATAAGGCACATCCTTTCTCACAGGCATGTATCTTCTCATAGGGCATCTTCAGTGCACGGAGGATTTTGTCCGACTGGTACAGGTTTGCAGGCATTACATGGCCTTTGGGTAGAAAGCGTCCAAATACTGTCATAATTACGTCATAGCATTCTCTGCCCAAGTTGAACTGAGCCTTCAGAGCCATTACTTGTGAGATGGCATCCAACTGACAAAGCTCAGTGTGCTCGTGGAGCGGACGTTTTGAAGACTCCAACATTTCATTGAAGGCCTTTGCAGATTCCTCCATCTCCTTGTCTGAATCCCGAGCATCATCATATTCTTGCACCATGTTTTCCATCCCGGTACCATGCTCGTCGATGCGACGACGATCCACCTCAGCTCGGTCATGTTGGGCAGACTCACCATGAAATGTCCACACCGTATAATCGGGCGTAAAACCACTCTTCTGCAGGTGTTTTCCCATTTCAGCCGCTGTCCTCTTTTCCCAATTGCCGCACCGGAAACAGGGGCACCAGGTTTTCTTCTGGCCATTTGCAAATGCGGCTTGCACAAACCCCTTGGTTTTTGTGAACCATTCAGCGCTCCATTTGTTCTGACCAGTGTGACCGGTATACATCCACGCACGATCACTCATCTTGACTTTCAGAGCTACTGGACACACAACAATTATATATGTAATTCACCATGTATATATTCATCAGTTGATCTACTTTGTCAATTTTATTACGTCCATGCAACCTACACTCTAATAGGTAATGATAGGTCCTAATCCCACCCGTGTATGTGTAGATTGGGTTCATTTTCCCATGCTATGCTCCGGATCCGACGCAAAATTTCGGCAGCACCTCCCCGCTGTTCTCCTGATACACGTCTCTGCAATAAACAGAGAGGATGTGTACCCGGAGAACAACAGGGGAGGCACTGACGAAATTTATGTGTCGGATCCGAAGGAAAGCATATGGGAAAACGAACCCAATCTACACATACTCGGGCTGTCCATGGATAGTGTTGGACAATTCGAAAGAATGAAGGTTATAAATATGCAAATGCATGCATATTTATAACTATGACGCTTTCGAACGGGAGACACATATTGGTTACGCATACTGATGATTCAAGACACATATATAGCTAGCTATCAAGTTTCATCGGAATAGATCAAATAATTAATGGGGGAGGAGGACATGTCATTTGTGTTCACCCACGAACGAAGGGGCAGAGCTCGTCAAACGCACGGCGAGGACGTCGAACACCAAACCTCGCAGCGATGAAACAACTGCACATTTAAAACTACCCGATCAACACAATTATATATGAGGTTTTTCATAACAAAATCGAAAAATATATGACCTAACTAATAATTCACAAATATATGACCCGTCGGCCTCTGGAAGGCCAAAGAACACCTTTTCGGGAGGTGTCGGGGGTCGGGGTGTCATGTCGGTGTCGGGGTGCCGTGTCGGGGTCGGGGTGCTATTTCGGGGTCGGGGGGTCGGCGTGTCGTGTTGGTGTCGGGGTGCCGTGTCGGGGTCGGGGTCGGGTTGTCGGGGTCAGGGGGTCAGGGGGTCGGTTGTCGGGGTCAGGGTGCCGGGTCAGGCTCGGTGTCGGGGTGTCGGGTCAGGCTCGGGGTCGGGGTGTCGGGGTCGGGGTCGATCAGGGTCTCGGGGTCGGGGTGCCGGGTCGGGGTCGGTTTGCCGTGTCGGTGTCGGGGTCGGGGTGTCGGGTCAGGCTCGGGGTGTCAGGGTCGGGGTCGGGGTCGGGGTCGATCGGGGTGTCGGGGTCGGGGTGTCGTGTCGGGGTGCCAAGTCGGGGTCGGGGTGCCGGGTCGGGTCGGGTTTTTTCCTCTTTTTTCCTTTTCTTCTTCTTCCTCTTCTTCCCTTTCTTCCTTTTCTTCCTTTTTTTTCCTTCTTCTTCTTCTTCTTCTTCTTCTTCTTCTTCCTCCTCCTTTCCTTTTTCCTCTTCTTCTTCTCCTCCTCTCCTCTTTTTTCTTCTTCTTCTTCCTCTTTTATTTTTTCTTCTCCTAATCTTCTTCTTCTTCCTTTCCTTTTTCCTCTTCTTCTTCTTCTCCTCTCTCCTCTTTTTTTCTTCTTCTTCTTTCCTAAAACTAAACTAAACCTAAACCTAAAACTAAAACTAAAACTAAAACTAAATCTAAACTAAACATAAACCTAAAACTAAAAAAACAGAAAAAAGGAAAAAACTAAATCTAAACCTAATACTAAACTAAAACTAAACCTAAACCTAAAACTAAAACTAAAACTAAATCTAAACTAAACATAAACCTAAAACTAAGAAAACAGAAAAAAAAAAGGAAAAAAAAGAGCAGGAGAGCTCACCTGGGGCAGGGCCGGCGGAGGAGGTGGCCGGTGGAGGGGGGCGGGGCGGCGCCGGGCGGCGGCGCCGGGCGGCAGTGGCGACGGGGCCGGGCCCGGCCGGGGCGGTGGGGCGAGGGGGGTACCGGGGCGCGGCGGCGACGAGACGGCAGGGCGGCGGGGGCGACGGGACGGGGAACCGGTGGGGCGCCGGGTGGTGGGGCGATGGCGCCGGGCGGCAGTGGCGACGGGGCGGGGGGCCAATGGGGCGGCGTGGTGGTGGGGCGACGGGGCGGCGGCGAGTGGTGGGGGCGGCGGCGCGCGTGTGAGGGAGAGAAACAGAGAGAGAGGGGTGGGGTGGGGCGCGGTCGTTAACGTTATGTTAAATCTTTGCCGCCCGCCCCCCTTTGCCGTCCGCTTATTTGCTCTTTGCCGTCTGCTAGCAGACGGCAAAGAGGGGGCCCGTTAAGTTTTTTTAAGCAGCTCGTCAGTGGGGCCCCCTCCCTCTTTGCCGTCTGCTAGCCGACGGCAAAGAATCTTTGTCGTCATCTAGCGGACGACAAAGAACTGGCTGATGGCAAAGAAGGTCTTTGCCATCAGCCAGTTCTTTGCCGTCTGCTTTTGGGTAGCTGATGTCAAAGAGCTTCTTTGCCGTCTGCTAGCAGACGGCAAAGAGCTGGCAGATGGCAAAGTAGTTGATTCCAGTAGTGTACTATCATTACTACACTTGTATCACCATCTCTTCGCCGAACTAGTGTACATATACAATTTACCATTGTAGTTGGTGTGTTGGGGACACAAGAGACTTTTTATTATTTGGTTGCAGCGTTGTTTGAGAAGGACCATCTTCATCCTACACGTCCCACATATTGATAAACCTTAGGTCATCCACTTGAGGGAAATTTGCTACTGTCCTACAAAACTCTAGGCTTGGAGGCCGAACCCGGGCCTACAAGAACAAGTTGTGTAGTACACATCAAGCTCTTTGCTGGCGCCGTTGCCGAGGAGATGAGTGCTTGAAGGTATATCTTTAGATCTTGCAATTGAATCTTTTAGTTTCTTGTTTTATCACTAGTTTGGTTTATAAAAGAGAACTACAAAAAAATGCAATTGAGGTGGCCTCATATTATTCGTCTTTATCATGTCTTTCTTGAAAATGATGGAAAGGAAAATTGTGCTCAATTGATAGAAGAAGAATACAATAAAATGTTTAGCATAAATGATGAGCATGATTGCAATGTTGTTAGTATGAATTCTTTGAATATCCATGATGCTAATGATATGCAAAGCCATAAGCTTGGGGATACTATATTTGATGAAGATGATATTTTTAGTCCCCCAAGTTTTAATGAGCAAATTTAGTATGATGAAAGCATGCCTCCTATTTATGATGATTATAATTATGAAGGTGGATTTGGAGAGGTCATGACTTTATTTAATGATGAATCCACTATTTCGGGAGAGGTTTCAATTGATTATGACAACAAATTTGCTATCTATGATGATTGTGGTGATGACATGTATGGTATTTTGAATAATGGTAACCATGAAACTTGTCATCATGATTTTAATTTTCAATCCCATGATAGCTATTTTGTTGAGTTTGCTCCCACTACTATTGATGATAATAAATTTGCATATGTGGAGAGTAATAAAATTTCCATGCTTGTAGATCATGAAAAGAATGCTTTATGTGATAGATATATTGTTGAATTCATTCATGATGCTACCGAGAATTATTATGAGAGTGGAACTTATGCTTCTACATATCTCAATAATATAAAGTTTCCTCTCTATGTGTTGAAAATCTTGAAGTTTTGCTTGTTTGCCTTCCTATGCTAGTTGATTCTTGTTACCATGAATTATTTGCTCACAAAATCCCTATGCATAGGAAGTGGGTTAGAATTAAATGTGCTAGTCATATGCTTCATGGTGCTCTCTTTATGTTTCAATTCTTATCTTTTACATGAGCATCATTGAAATCATCATGGCTAGCTAAAAAGGCATTAAAGAAAAAGCGTGTGTTGGGAGACAACCCAACATTTACTCCTAATATGTTTTGTGTTCACAATATTAAGATACTATAGTAATAATGTTTTATAGCTTTTGTTTCAATAAAGTGCCAAGTAGCCTTTGAGATAGTGTGGATGATAGTTGACTTGATTCTGTGCAAAAACAGAAACTTTTATGCCCAGTAAAAGAATTGATATGCTCTGCTGGAACGTGATAAATTCTTGATTTTTTTAGAGATGATTGATATACAAATTTCCCACGTTGTCCTAATTGTTTAGAATTTTTCAAGTAGCAGAAGTATGGTCGTTGTTCAGATCAATACAGACTGTTCTATTTTTGACAGATTCTGTTTTCAATGCATAGTTTGCTTGTTTTAGTGTTTCCATAGCTTATATTAAGCAATATAAATTGTGGAAACGATGAGCTACGGTAGGCATTGTGTGATAACAATTATGAATCTTGTCTTTGACAGTACCAAAGTGAATGATTTGTCTTTATCATACTAACCTATCTCACGAAGTTCCGTTAAGTTTTGTGTGATTGAAGTTTTCAAGTTTTGGGTGAGATATCGATATGAGGAGAATGAGGAGTGGAAAGACCCTAATATTGGGTATGCCCAAGGCACCCCATGGTAATATTCAACAAAGAGCCAAGCAACTAAGCTTGGGGATGGGCATCCCCTCTTTCGTCTTCAACATTATCGGTAACCTCACTTGGAGCTATATTTTTATTCGTCACATGATATGAGTTTTGCTTGGTGCGTAATTTTATTTTATTTTTATTTGCTTTCTTATATTTAGAATATGTTTTGCATCTTTCATTCCAATAAAAATGTCAAGTATAGCCTTTACCTTGCTTATTTTGCAAGTCTACATGTTGCTGTTTGAAAACAGAAAGTTTTCTATCATTGTCCGAATTGTTATGGAAAGTCAGTATGTGATAAAATCTTGAAATTTTTATAAAATTTAATAAAACAAATTTTGTACAGTGTGTTAATTTTTCATAGTTTTGGAGTTAGAGAAGTATGAATCTTCTTGCGTTCTTTACAGATTTTCCTGTTTAGACAGATTGTTGTTATGTTTGCATTGTTTGCATACGTTTGCTTGTTTAATGATTCTATTCGAGGATAGGAGTATTAAATATGCAGAGGCATTTAGTATGCAATGTTAAATAATAATTTTAGTGATTTGCTACAATAGAGAATGATAAGGTTTTGCATTGATTTATACTAACTTATCTCACGAGTTCTTGTTGAGTTTTGTGTGGATGAAGTTTTTAAGATTTAGGGAACCCGTGATATAAAAGGAATTAAGGAGACACAAAAGCTCAATATTGGGGATGCCCAAGGCATCCCAAGATAACATTTCAAGAATTCTTAAGCATCTAAGCTTAGGGATGCCCCGATAGGCATCCCGCCTTTCTTCATGAACAATTATCGGTTAGTATCAGTTGAGTATAAGTTTTTGCTTCTTCACATAATGTGTGCTATTCTTGGAATGTCATTTTATTTTGTTTTGCTTTTTTTTAATAAACTACTTAGATCTGGAAAAAAATAAGAGAGAGTCCTCAAATGGCTACCCATTTACTTAACTACTCGCTTGATCTTCACTTATATCTTTCTGGAGTAGTTTGTCATTTACTCTTGTGCTTCATTTATATCCTATGAGTAAATTGTTGAATGAATTGAATATCATGAAGTTGAATTTTTTAGAAGTTTTTAGAGGTGGCACATGCAAATTTACTTAGGACGGCAGGGTAATACCGTATATAGGTAGGTATGGCGGACTCATCTGGAATAACTTTGGGTTCAAGGTTTTTGATGTACAAGCAGAATCCCCACTTAGTATAGGCGAAGGCTAGCAATTTAGATTGAGAAGTGACCAGCCAGAGAGCAACAACAATCATAACCATGCATTATGCGTAAGTAACATTGGACACTAGCATGAGTAGGATATGAACACCATGAACATAAACATTATAGAGGCGGTTTTGATTCAACTACATGCATGAACATGTACCAAGTCAATCCACTTGAATATTCAGAGGATACCATATCATCATACTACATCACAATCATTTTAACGCTATGTTGATATCCAAGATAAATCATTATTAACTCTCAGCTACTTATACATGGCATGAGAAACTATAATCTCTAATTGTCATTGCAAACATGTTTAATCATAATGGGCTGAATCATGGACGCTAGGTTAAACATATTTACACAGACAAGACAAGTCGAGTTCATACCAGTTTCTCTTTGCCATGGCCAGTTCATCGAGTGTCGTCATTATTGCCTTTCACTTGCACGACCGACTGATATGAAAATACTAATAGTGCAAGAGTGCCATGGACTAAGCTGGAATCTGCAAACATTTTATTCAACAGGAGAAGACAAGGTAAAATGGGCTCTTTATTAGTTCAACTATTATTCATATGAGAGACACTCAACATTTTCATCGTGGTCTTCACCTCGGTACAACTCAAATAAAAGGAAAAGAAATTCAGAGAAACACACTGAAATATTTTTGGAGTTTTTGGTTTTATATAAAGCAAGCAAATAAGGGAAAAGCAAAAACGAGAAAAACTATTTACACAGGAAAGCTCCCAACAAGCAAAAGAAGAACAAGGAAATCCTTTTGGATTTTCCTTTTAGTGCTAGTACTAAGCATGCATAGAAAGTAAATTAACTACAACTAATTTTTTTGGTTTTTCTAAAGTTTATCAAACATGCAAGAAGAAAGCAAGAAAATAAATCTAAGCATGGATGATACAATGAAAAAGTGTGAGCACTGACAAATGGAATAAGTGGACATTAATGTAAAGTCGGTGAGAGAGACGTACTCCCCCAAGCTTAGGCTTTTGGCCTAACTTGGTAGTCAATCAGTAGTCTGGAGGGTAGTAGGGATGCTGAGGAGTGGGCATCCACTCGTCCCACTGCAGAGGTGCCTGCTGTGCCGCTTATGCAGCAGCATGAGCATTCTGGTAGGCGATGATATCTGCAGGCATAATCCTATATCTGGCCCTGGCAGCAGAATCAAACAAAGCAGGAGCAGGCAATGGAATAACATTGCTAGTCCTCACACTAAAAACCAAGTTATACGACATAGGGATGTGAGGGGATTCTATATCGGTAAAATGGTGGTGATCCATGGCTGCATGGTCCAGGTAAACTTTGGTCAGAGGGAAATCATGAGGGCGTATCGCTACCTCGAAATGAGTTGCTAAACGAGTGGCAAAAATCCCACCATGTATTTTGCCCTTAGATTTATTAAGATGGAGGCGATGAGCCACGATAGCTCCCAAGCTATAAGTGTTGTCGCCTACTAATGCACGACGTAAAACAGCAAGGTCTGGTGAACTAAGTGCACCCACCTTCTCCCTAGCAAGCAAGCATTTGGCAATAAAAAGTGCAAAGTAACGAACAGCAGGAAAATGTAAGCCAGTGACAGTGATGGCTGACACTCCTCTCTCATCACCCACTGTCAGAGTGTGATAAAAGGTCTCAAACTTGGCCAGCCTAGGCTCAGCCAAGCTCCCATCAGACAGGATCAAGCATATGTCACAAAACTCAATGAGTGGTATCTGATGGTTTTCAGCATATAAATCAAAGCTCACTTCAGGGGATTATTTCTAGGC
The DNA here is from genome assembly GCF_056163025.1 of Triticum urartu. Classification (NCBI taxonomy): domain Eukaryota; kingdom Viridiplantae; phylum Streptophyta; class Magnoliopsida; order Poales; family Poaceae; genus Triticum; species Triticum urartu. The sequence goes on from NC_141874.1 coordinate 369,631,901, forward strand.
AAGAAAGTAAAGCTCTGAACAAAGTTGTTTATGAGGATGTGGTGCTGGTCACACTCATCCGCGATGAAGTCGGTCAGGCTGGCATTAGCAATATATTGCATGAAATCCTCAAGAATTCCAGCCTCTTGCAGGAACGGGGTGTGCGGCCATTCGCACAGCCATACTTCCGCCAACTTCCGAGGGTGGAGATCATTGTCAGAAGACTCCCCAATAACATCCTTGGAGTTCTTCTTAGAGCCAAACTTCCTGAAGATATTCATGTCCGCGAACAATTTTCTGGAAATAAAAATTTTGGAGTGACAAAAATTTGTCAACAAAACTTTGTAAGATTGATAGCTACTACTCATAGGGATACATAGAGGCCATATCTAGCATTCAAACTACTTAGAACACTAAGAATTCAACATGCAAGCACATCTACAGCAGCACCAAGAGTAGCTAATTATTCAAAGTATAAACCACTAAAACAAAAACTAATTGGACAAATGGTGGAGTCACATGCCAAGCAACAATCCCCTGAAATAGTTTCGGAAATGGAGCTTCGAGCAAAGAGATCAAAATCCGCGGGTTTGAGCTCAAGAACACGGGAGAGAGAGCAAAGGGGATTTTTTTTCTGGAGGTAGGTGCTGATGTGGTATGAAGAGATAAGTGAGAGGGCCCACGTGCGTACCACAACCCACCAGGGCGCACCTAGGGGTGCTGGCGCACCTAGGTGGGTTGTACCCACCTGGTGCACCTCCCTTTGATGTTATTTGCACCAAAAATTCTTAAATATTCAGAAAAAATCGTATTAAATTTTCAGAGCATTCTGAGAACTTTTATTTTTGGTTCATTTTTTATTGCACGGAAAATTCAGAAAACAGACAAAACATGGCATTTTATTTTATTTAACTAATAAAACAGAGAATAAAAAGTAGGGACAGAAAGTAGTGCTTACTAAATTCATCAACTTCATACCGTTCAAAAATGGTCCATTAATAAGGTTGATCAAGTCTTATCAACAACCACTTTCGATTAGCATGAAACCAAAGAACTTTCGTAAATCACTAAGTTACCTCAATGGGGATATGCATTTCCCCAACAATAAGCATTTCATATTTCTTTTTGACAGTAGGTAGAGGTATTTGGAAACTTCCAATAGTGATTGTTGGAGATTTTTCAATAACATTAATACCATTCACTTGGAATTGTTTCTTCGGAAAGTGCACCGTATGCTCATTGCCATTATTATGAAAAGTGACCTTGCTTTTATTGCAGTCAATAACAGCCCCTGCAATATTCAAGAAGGGTCTACCAAGGATAATCGACATGTTGTCGTCCTCGGGCATCTCAAGTATAACAAAGTCAGTCAAAATAGTAACATTAGCAACAACAACGAGCACATCCTCACAGATACCGATAGGTATGGCAGCTGATTTGTCAGCCATTTGCAAAGATATTTCAGTAGGTGTGAGTTTATTCAAGTCGAGTCTTTTATATAAAGAGAAAGGCATAACACTAACACCAGCTCCTAAATCACACGAAGCAGTTTTCACATAATTCTTTTTGATAGAGCAAGGTATAGTTGGTATTTCCGGATCTCCAAGTTTTTTTAGGTACTCCATCTTTGAAAGTGTAATTAGCAAGCATAGTGGATATTTCAGCTTCCGGTATTTTTCTCTTATTTGTGATGATGTCTTTCATATACTTTGCATAAGGAGGCATTTTCAAGATATCAGTCAAGCGAGTATGCAAAAAGACTGGCCTCAGCATTTCGCGTTCAAATTCTTCATCATCATTCTTTTTAGTTGACTTGGGTGGAAAAGGCATAGGTTTTTGAACCCACGGTTCTCTTTCTTTACCATGTTTTCTAGCAACAAAGTCTCTTTTGTCATATCTTTTATTCTTAGGTTGTGGGTTATCAAGATCAACAGGAGGTTCTATCTCAACATCATTATCTGGTTCTTTATCATTGGTTGGTTGAGAATCCTCATGAACCTCATCATTATCTTTTTCATTATCATTAGGTGAGTGTTCATTAACAGATTGAGTTTCAGCATCTGAGATAGAAATTTCATTATCATTATCAGGAGGTTTCTCTATTTCAGGTTCATTAGAAGTGTGCAAAGTCCTATCATTTTTCTTTTTCTTTTTCTTCTTGGAAGGACTAGGTGCACTAGTGTTATCTCTTTGTGAATCTTGTTCAATTCTTTTAGGGTGTCCCTCAGGATAAAGTGGTTCCTGAGTCATTTTACCTCCTCTGGTTGCAACTCTAATAGCAAAGTCATGCATATTATGATTCATTTCATCAAGTAATTCTCTTTGAGATTTAGCATCTTGTTCTAATTGAGTTTGAACCATAGAAGCATGTTTTCCAACACCTCTAACATCATTTGATATTCTGAATAACAAGTCACTCAAGCGAGAAATCATATCAGAATTATATTTCAATTGTTTCATAACATTTGCATTGAAGTGATCTTGTTTTCTTATGTAGTTTTCAAACTCAGAAAGGCATTGACTAGGATGCCTATTGTGAGGATTGTCATTATCATTGAACTTCATAAGAGAATTTACCTCTACCACCTTAGGCATTGGTGGTGTATTAAGCCCATGTATTTCTTCAATAGGAGGTAAATTTTTAACATCCTCAGCTTTAATACCTTTTTCCTTCATAGATTTATTTGCCTCTTGCATATCTTTAGGACTGAGATATAATATACCCCTCTTCTTCGGAGTGGGTTTAGGCGGTGGTTCAGGAATGGTTCGATCATCATAATTTTTCAATATGTTATTCAATAATTCTTCAGCTTGTCCAACAATTCGTTCCCTGAAAACACAACCAGCACAACTATCTAGGAAGTCCCTAGAAGCATCGGTTGTCCATTATAGAAGATATCAAGTATTTCATTTTTCTTAAGAGGATGATCAGGCAAAGCATTAAGTAACCGGCAAAGCCTCCCCCAAGCTTGTGGGAGACTCTCTTCTTTAGTTTGAGCAAAGTTAAATATTTCCTGTAAGGCAGCTTGTTTCATATGAGCAGGAAAATATTTTTCAGAGAAGTAATAAACCATATCCTGGGGACTACGCACACAACGAGGAGCAAGAGTATTGTATCAAGCTTTAGCATCACCCTTTAATGAGAAAGGAAATAATTTGAGAATAAAGTAATAGCGGGTTTTCTCATCATGAGTAAAAAGGGTGTCTATGTCATTCAACTTAGTAAGATGTGTCACAACAGTTTTAGTTTCATAACCATGGAAAGGATCAGATTCAACCAAAGTAATTAACTCTGGGTCGACAGAGAATTCATAATCCTTATCATCAATAAAGATAGGTGAAGTAGCAAACTTAGGATCACATTTCATTCTAGCATTTAGAGATTTTTTTGTTTATACGTGTGTAGTAATTTCTCTAGATCATATCTATCATTACAAGCAATGATATCTCTAGTTGCTTCTTCACTCATAACATAACCTTCCGGTACCTTAGGCAATTCATATCTAGGAAGGCTAGTTCTAGAAGGTGTTTCAGGAGATTCAGTTTCAACTTCATCATCAGATTCAACAACATCATGTTGTATAACTCTAGCAATTTGTTTATCAAGAAATTCACCAAGTGGCATCATCAATAACTTGCGACATACCAGAATTAATAGCATGTGGTGGTGTTGCAAGTTTATTCATAACAGAAGGTGAATCTAAAGCAGAACTGGATGGCAGTTTCTTACCTTCCCTCGACTTTGAGGGAAATATCTTAGTCTTTGGATCCTTTAGATTCTTCATAGTGATAAAGTGATAATAGTCCCAAGTGACTGAACAAATATAGCTATGCTTCCCGGCAACGGCGCTAGAAAAAGTTCTTGATAACCCACAAGTATAGGGGATCGCAACAGTTTTCGAGGGTAGAGTATTCAACCCAAATTTATAGATTCGACACAAGGGGAGCCAAAGCATATTTGAAGGTATTAGCAGCTGATTTGTCAATTCAGCCACACCTGGAGATTAATTATCTGCAGCAAAGTGATCAGTAGCAAAGTAGTTTGATAGTTTTGATAGTAGTGACAACAGCAATAGTAACAGTAACAGTGATAGCAGTAATTTTGTAGCAAGTGTAACAGTGATGATAGCAGTAGTAACTTAGCAGAAACAATATGGAAAAGTTCGTAGGCATTGGATCGGTGACTTGTTGGATGATATTCGTCATGAGACAGTTATAACCTAGGGCTATACGGCACTAGCTCCAGTTCATCGATATAATGTAGGCATGTATTCCGTAAATAGTCATACGTGCTTTATTAAAAGAACTTGCATGACATCTTTTGTCCTACCCTCCCGTGGCAACGAGGTCCATATTGGAAACTAAGGGATATTAAGGCCTCCTTTTAATAGAAAACCGGAACAAAGCATTAACACATAGTGAATACATGAACTCCTAAAACTACGCTCATCACCGGGAGTGGGCCCGGTTGTTGTCACTCCGGGGTTGCCGGATCATAACCGTAGTAGGTGACTATAACTTGCAAGATTGGATCTTAAACATGGATATAATGATGAATTCATAAATGGTTCAGATCTGAAATCATGGCACCTGGGACCAAAGTGACAAGCATTAAGCATGGCAAAGTCATAGCAACATCAATCTAAGAACATAGTGGATACTAGGGATCAGGCCCTAACAAAACTAACTCGATTGCATGATGACTCTCATCCAACTCCTCACCGACCAGCGATCCTACGAAGGAATTACTCACTCCCGGTTGGGAGCATCATGGAATTGGCGCTGGAGAAGGGTTGGTGATGACGAAGAACGAAGATCCCCCTCCTCGAAGCCCTAAACGGACTCCAAATCTGCCCTCCCGAGAGAAGAACAGGGCCTAGCGGCGGCTCCGTCTCGTGGATCACAATAATTCTGTCTCCCTTATTTTTTTCTGGAAATATGTGATTTTATAGTATCAGGGGGGTCGTCAGCGGGGCCACCAGGTGGGTACAACCCACCTGGGCATGCCAGGAGAGGGGGCGCGCCCTGGTGGGTTGTGCCCACCCAGGGGCCCCTCTCTGGTGGGTCTTGGCTCTAGTAATTCTTATTATTGATATAAAAAATCCTTAAAAAGTTTTGTTCCATTCCGAGAACTTTTATTTCCGCACAAAAACAACACCATGGTAGTTCTGCTGAAAACAACGTTAGTCCAGGGTTAGTTTCACTCAAATCATGCAAATTAGAGTCCAAAATAAGAGGAAAAGCATGAGAAAAAGTACATATGTTGGAGACGTATCACCGCGGCCATGGCATCGTGGATGGCCGCCACGCCTCCCCCTGCCTCCTGTAGCGATAGGTTGAAGGAGTTGGGGAAGGGTGGGCCTATTTTGCTAAATGGGCCAAGGGTCCGAGTAGATTAGGGTTCTTTTCTTTTTTTCTTAGCTACTACTGTTTTGTATTAAGTTTAGGCACTAAATGATTTTAGTTAAATGTGCAAAGTATCACATAAATTCTAGGCAATATTTTGGGCTATTCCAACAAGTTTCAAATATTTTTGGATAGTTAACATATTTATTTAAATTAGATTGTTTCAATAAACATCTTATGAGTCGGTTTTAAAATGTTTAGGGGAACTTATATATTTTGAAAAAATGCTAATTCTTACATGAAAATTAGCTAGTGAATATTTGCAACCGAACCTACATTTTTATTTTACCTTTTGAAACTTTTAAATTTTCAAGTTGCATTTGAATTTTAATTGGTTTTCAATAAGAGTCGACTAAGCTTAATAAAAAAGGGACTTGGCATCGTTTTTCAAGGTTTACTGTAGCTTAGTTATCGGGGTGTTACAAATCTCCTCCACTACAAGAAATCTCGTCCCGAGATTTAAGAGGTGGAGCAAGGGGAAAGGTCTGGTTACGAAATTCTAACGAATCTTCTTGGTTTTGGTTGCTCTTCTCGACGAGGTCAATCCATTACGTTGATGTCTTCATTTGTCTGCTTCAGTTCAACATGATGAAGCCGTCATCCTTTCTTCGGGAATCCCATCGTAATTACGACGGAAAAAAGGGGGTATTCCGGAAGAATGGACCTCATCAAGGTTGACTATCTGGTAGATAACTTTGGGGAAGGTGGCAGAAGGTAACTCTTGAATTGAAACTTATGAAAATTTCGAGAGCAAAGTAGGAAGGTACCATGAGAAGTTTCGAGCGGGCAGGCAATCGTTGATGCCTAGTCAGAAGGTGAAGGGGGTTTCAGAGCAATGAAACAAATATTGCGTTTGATACTAGAGTATACCGTCTCTAGGAAGGTGGCCCGTAAATTACATACGAAGTCAAACACGAGGAATAACTTTGGCAAAAGTGGTGTACAGGAGAGTCAGGTTTCGATCCTGTGGAACTGTGGGTTATGGGCCCACCATGTGGGTTAAAAAATAGGAAGGGCGCTGACGTGTTGTACGGTCATGATAGCAAGGCAGGTCAGAGGATATCATGTGAGTTATGTTGGAAACAATGTCGGTACCAAGGGCGAGGGATGACGAGAACCATTTTCCTGCTTGTTGAAATGAGGTGGACCAATAGGCAAAGTTCTCGTCCATCGGTGGTTACTAGAATGTCATCAACAATAGTAAGAGGGTCTTACTGACAGAGTTCTACACCGAGGTGTTTACATAAGCAGGGAAATACCACTACTTATACTATATAGATTACAAGAAAGGTTAAACAAAACAATGGAAAGGAAAATGTGTTTAAACACATTTCAGTGGTATATCCTTCCCAAGGACGAGCAGAGCATGATAAGCATGACGGGATATAAAGTAGAAAACCCTTTAGGTGAGGGGAGAGAAATTTAATGACATTACCCATAGAATGGTGTTTGGGTAATTGATAAGGAAATTTTAGAATTGTGCTTCAAATGTTCTTATTGAAAATCAGAGTACCATAGACATGCTTTGAGATAGCATTGACATGGTCTTCAAGCAAAGGTCGTACTTTGGATACACAAAGGATCCATCGGGAACAACTTATAGAATAAGTCTTACAAATTCCTCGTACAAGAATGGCTTGTTGACACACGAACACGTCACGTGTACCCTCGACGCCGGGGGTGATGCACCGCAGCTCACGTCGAAGGAGACCCGACCAACAGCGCGACACGCAAGACAGTCGGCGGGCGCTTTTGCAGACCCGAAACCCCGCGCACCCGGGAGGGACCCCGTAAGGGATTGCGGCGGCTATGGGCTGCCCTAGGTCGATTCACTCGCCCCTAGAGCCTCGGGATTCACAGCTCTCAAACACGAAGAACAGCGAAGAACGAGAGACAAAAACGGTGCAGAGATAAAATGTAGATGAAAAAGTAGTATATTGATTTGTTCGATTGTGTGTTGTTCAATCGGCCGTCACCCCCAACATATATAAGAGGCGGCTGGACTTCCCGTACAAGAAAAGGATTCATCTAGGCTTTCCTTACAAGAAAATTACATCAATTCACGACCTAGAGTCCTAGTTCTGGTCTCACTTGGATTCAGCCCGAATCTGATCCAATCTTCTGTCTTGCTTCTTGCGCGGGCCGTGGAATCTGCATATGACTTCCGATGGAGACGGTTCAAATATCAATTTTGTACGCTTCAATGAGGCCAACAATCCATATGTTGATCACTTTTCCAAATAAGGCCATCTTGAATACTCCACGGGGTCATCTTTAATTTTGAGTCGGACTCGGTCATGTAGCTGACTGGACCATCCGACTCTTGTAGCGTCTCTGCAGGTCGTATACTACGTCGGATGATGATGACTCCAAAATCAAAGTTGACCGTTTCGACGTTACGAATAACTTTCATGTTGAACACTTCTTCATCCGAGTCCATCTAGATAATCATTTGAGCCCATCTTCAGCTTCTCGTCGGATTGGCCTTGACAGTTTCCACCCAGCAAGCTCTTTCCCGGCAAGCTTTTCAGCCCCGGCAAGGTCTTCGCCCGGCAAGCTTCCCCCCCCCCCGGCAAGCTTTCCTCCCCGGCAAGGTTTCACACCGGCAAGCTTCTCCGCCGGCAAGCTTTCCATGCCGGCAAGCCCTCACATCGGCAAGGTTTTACCCCGACAAGGTTTCATTCAGCCGGCAAAGGCCGAATACTTTCTCACTCAGGGGCGGCCCGCGAAGTGTTGCCTCTAACTTTTGCATACGAACCCGGATTCATGCCAAAATCTGGTGTCAACACATGCCCCCTGTTTTTCGGCAAAGCTTGTATGCCGAAAAATAACTTGTATTGTGTTTGTTCTAAGGACGATGTCAACACTCCATCGGCCATTTATTTTCCTCAGGATGATAATCAGGTATCGGCCATGTCTGTGCTAAGGGCGATAGTCATATATCGTCCATTGCCCACTTAGGCTTCTTGCCACACACTTGGGTGGTATTTCTTCAAGTACTTGCCATTGAGAGCTCGAGGTAACAGTGCCCCTTGTACGGATTCCACCAAATAAGAGTTTCCGGGAACTATTCTTGCAATTCTAAAAGGACCTTCCCAACTTGGAGACCACTTCCCAAATTTTCTGTCCCTTGAACCAATCGGGAGAATTACTTTCCAGACAAGATCGCCAACTTGAAAATTCTTCAACTTAACCTTCTTATTGTAAGCCCTTGCTACCCTCAACTTGTCCCTCTCTATGGCCTTCAAAGCAGCCAAATGTTTATTGGCAATCTCATCAATATTGTCCATCATCAAGTTATAAAAGTCTACTGCTGATAAATCATTTTGTTTGGCTATTCTCAAAGCATTCAAATTCACTTCCACCGGTAAAACAGCCTCTTGACCGTATACTAGCTCATATGGAGTCACCTTTGTAGCACCATGTCTTGAGATCCTATGTGCCCACAAAGCTTCAGACAACAACTCATGCCATCTCCTTGGATTATCCTCAATCATCCTCTTGATGAGCTTGATTAAAATTTTATTGCTAGACTCATCTTGTCCATTGGCTTGGGCATAATATGGAGAGGAATTGAGCAATTTTATGTTATAAGATTCGGCAAATTCTCTAACTTGGTGTGACATGAAAGAGGAGCCTTGATCTTTAGTCAATGTTTGAGGAATGCCGAATCTATGAATAATGTGCTCGGTTATGAATTTAATCACCTCCGTATGTGTCATGTTCTTGAGAGGTACTGCTTCAGACCATTTAGTGAAATAACCGGTTGCCACCAATACAAACCGATGCCCCTTTGAGGAAGAAGGATGAATTTGTCCAATAAAGTCTAAACCCCATCCTCTGAAAGGCCACGACTTGATAATGGGATGTAACATAGTAGCAGGAGCCAACTGAATATCACCAAATTTTTGACAAGCTTCACACCCTTTGTAATATCTGAAGCAATCATTAATCATAGTCGGCCAATAAAATCCAGCACATCGTAGCAACCATTTCATCTTGGGAGCCGATTGATGAGTGCCACAAATACCTTCATGGACCTCCCCCATAGCAACTCTCGCTTGGTCCTCGTCCAAGCACTTTAGAAGAACATCATCAACCGTTCGGCGATAGAGATCATCATCTCTCATTGTATACTTGAAAGCCATCCGCCGAACAGCCCTGTCCACCCTTCTACTAGGATCACACAAATAATCAACAATGGGTTTCCTCCAGTCTTTACTTTCTCCTGCATTGAATATTTCATTAATGGCCGAAACGGTGGGCTCCGGTTCGGCCTCCCCTACGTCAGCAAGACTAGACATCGGCTTTTCAGAAATATGAAACACGCCATGATCAACATGGTAGCCGGATGCCTGTTGTGCCAACTCATTCGCTTTCCAATTGTCATGTCTAGATATATGAGCAATGCTAAAACAATCCAAAGTAGAAATTATATCTAGACATTTATTAAGATAAACATTAAGTGATTCATCCAAACACTGAAAGACTTTGGATATTTGCTGCACCACTAGTAACGAATCACCATAAGCCTCAATATGTGTAACACCTATAGCAAGCAACATCTCTAAACCGAATAACAATGCTTCATATTCGGCTTGATTATTTGTGCAAAAATATTCTAAGCAGCATGAGGCTTCAAAAACAGCACCATGAGGAGATATGTAAACAATACCAACACCTTGGCCCTTGCTACAAACTAAACCATCAATATATAATCTCCATGGTTCTAGATAGATCAAGCTGAAATCAATATTATGCATGATGTCAATATGATGCTCAATAATAAAATCAACCATGATTTGGCCTTACATAAATTTTGAATACTAATAAGCCAAAGCACACCCAATCAAAACATAAGTTCACTTTGCAATTTTGGTGAATTGGTCTATGCATAATATCTTTAATGGCATCAATTTGACAAATTCCTTTGCAAGCACTTATCTCAAACTAAGGACGATGTTAGAATACCACACCGGCCATCCTTAGATATATTCTTAGGGCGATAGATAAATATCGGCCATTACAATGAGGTCCATGTAGTATTCACCCACCAAGGTATGTATAGCCGAAATAAACAAATGAAATAGCAATAAGATATTTCAGCCCCTTTGTATTAGCAACAAAAATGTAACTAACCAAATGTATAGTGATTTGGTAATACTCTGTCATGATATAGAAAATTATGTTGCATCCATGGATCAAAATAAGTCCATGGAGGGTAACTGATCATACATGTGGATGAATTCCATGGCAAAGGCATCAATGGCATTGTTGAAGAAAATGGATGATGTGCTAACCGAAGATTTTGATGTTGTGATCCACACCTTCGGCTTAGTTGTTTGTTGCTTCCATTATTCTCTTTCTTCACTTTTATTGTACTTGTTGCAATAGAAGCATGCACATCATTTTCGTTATGAATGATCCTCTTGGGAACCCATGACATGTTCTTCTGTCTCAGCTCTTGTGCACTAAGATTTTTTAATTCCTTCTTTTGCCAATACGTTAAGCCGAGTGGGCATCTCGACTGTAATTCTGTTTTGACCAATGGCAGTTCCTTTTTGGCCTTATGCACTCTCAACTTCTTTTCTTCAGATTTGGCTCTTTGACTCTCAATAATTGGTTGCTTTGTCTCATTGCCTTTAGTAGCCAATGTTAACACTTTAATTGGCTCTTTTTTATTTGAGATCAAGTCTGAAGTTGCACTCTTACGACCATCTCTTTTAACACGGTAAACTTGCTTGACCACCTCTTTCTTCATCCTTGAGCTCTGGACCGATTCCTTATGATTGAAACGGTCTTTAACATGTGATTGTTCAGATATTGATCTTCTCGGAGCTGCATAATATTGGTTAGATGGTCTAAAATAAGATGGAGAATGTGCCCTTGTATTATACCTGTCCCATGATGGATATGGATCTATATGAGCATAGGGAGGCATCCACGGCATTGGCATTGGCGGCCCAAAATAAGGATATGAATATGTTGCATTAAAATTCTCACTTTGCCAATACCGATCCTCATATTTGCGCCTTAGGGGTGATCTTGGTTTCTTTGCATGATTGGGCCGATAAGCATTCTTCTCTTCACTCTTCTTTTGATATTTATCCAATAGTTCAGCGAAGGTGATTTTTGATCTCTTACACTTGTGCTTATTTCGGCCTTTGTTTCCTTTTGGTTTGCTTTCATCGATCATTGGATTTGCTTGCTACCCCCAGTCCTTGGCATCTCCATTGTAGCTTCGATGGAATTCTTGCCCTCGAGATTATGTTCATTATGCTCTTCGACAACTTCTTTACTTGAAAGCTTGATCCCATCACATGCAGTTTTTACCTTCTCTTCAAATGGATCGGCTTGAAGCAGCCGATGCAAAAACTTTCTACCATTGGGACCAATCGGAATAGACTGGTCATCTCTTGGTGTCTCAACAAATTTCAATCATCCTTTATCAATGGCCGATTTAACTATTTGACGAAACATGTTACAATCCTCAAAATTATGCTTGGACAAATCATGCAACTTACAATACATTCATCCCTGGACAAATGGCTCAACATGGTGATCAAGAATTCTAATATAATTATTCCTCAACAACAAATCAAAGATTTTATCACACATGTTTGAATTAAAGGTAAACCTTTTATTTTCTAGCCGATCTTGATGTGAGAACGGCTTTGGAATTAAGAAAACGAATAGTTCAAGATTTTGCACCACACCATTCGGCTATGCATTGTGTTTTGCACTCTATTTCCGATGTCTTTGGGTAAGATATTATACTAGCATCGGTTTTCTCAACAGAATTTAACCTTGGCTTTAAATTTTTAAAACGAAAATAGTTAGAACATACATGTCTCAATTGATACCAAGTGCAAGCCAAGTATGAAATAAGCAAAGCTACCCAAACAGATATGAACTTTACATAAAGCAACCGGGAAAGCTTTCGCTGTAATAATAAGTCACTATCGGTCTTTATAAATGGCGTAATGGGTTGACCGATATGCTCAATAACAACTTTATTGCTAGCAAGTAAATTACCCTTCTTCATTGGTCTTTCAAAATTACTTATGAGGATTTTTCTAATAGATGCATCAACAATAAAGTCCTGACCAAATCTGAAAATAGGTAAATTACTTGCTAAACATACCTCTTCAAATATGTTGGGAGAGCACGATGGTGGTGTGACTTGAACAATATCTTGCCCCGCCTTTGGATGGCTCCCCAATGCCTCTTCATCATCTTTTTCTTGATTCCGTGCATCATTACATTGAAAAATTTTGTCGGCCGAACTTTGTTCGGCTACTTGTTCTTGTCCTTGAAGTTCATCAATTTCTCTGGCACGAAACTCATAGGGCAGGAAGTAGGTTCCATTAACTTTAGAAAAATCAAGTATGGTCGCTTCGCTATGCTTGCCATACCCTTTCTCAATAATGCTTGCCTCTTTGCATTTGATGGATTCAGAATATATACTTCTTGATTCGGCTCTTTTAACCGGAGCACTTTCATGTTCTGAATCATCTTTCTTTACATTGCTTCTACCAATTGGCAATGCTTCTTTCACTTGATCCAATTCTGTTTCTTTTTGTTTCTGGCGGCGAGCGGCGAAATTGGCTTTAATATTTTTCTCAATTTCAGCCCACTTCGGATACGATTGCCCCCCAATGCTTTTAGATTCTTTCGGCAATGACACATGGGTGCTGCCGAAACTTTGCAATTGTGTAGGGGCTGTATAATATGATGTAGTATTAGGTGAAGGCATATGCATTGTTGTAAAACCATATTTTTGCTCGCCAATTTTATCAATTGGCAAAGATTCATCTTCTTGTAAAACTCTAGCTTTTATTGCAGCATAATCAGGAAACAACCCCTTTTCATATTGTTCAAGGCAAAGAGCACTAATCCTCTTGTTTTGTGCCAAGCTCTTTTTTAATGCAGCCACAACCGCTTCTGGAAGGGATTGCTCCACAACGCTTTCAGATTCTTTCGGCAATGATTCGTGAGTGTTGCCGAAATTCTTGAATTGCGTAGAGTATGCATTATATGCTACAGTATTTGATGACGGCACATGTGTTCCTGTAAAATTTTCACTTATTCGGCTGTGACCATGAAGATGCGGGGCCGAATTATGAACATCTATAGTTGCATACAGTGCTGAAAAATTACTAACATGAGGTGTAGCATATGATGGTTGAGAGTAACTGGCCGAATAGCTAGTAGTAGAATGGCCAATTCTCCCATCCATTGGCAAGGTTGGATTCACATATTGCAAATCAGTTGCCGATGAATAAAAAGGTGAAACACTTTCTTGTATGCTATTGGAAATTTTAACATGAGGTGTTTCAAATTGATTAACCAAACCCGTCATGTTTTTCATCGGCATATGGATTTATGGGGTTGCCGATGCATGAGAGTTTGGATACATATGTTGTACGTTGCTAAAATCATAAGAATTTGAAGCATGAACATTGTTTTGCATCGTCCCTTGCGCATAATTAGATGCATGATTGATAAAACTAGGGCTAGCCGATACATTATGCTCATTAGGTGATCTAGCAACAACATATGAATTATTTGCATCTACAAAGGGGAATTCGGTATTCATATTACCTTTGTAGATTTCAGCAACTTGATGACGATCCCTTCGTAGCAAGAACGGGCCAGAGACCGTTTGAAACTTCGTCCCCAGCGGAGTCGCCAAAAAGTGTGTTCACACACGAACACGTCACCGTGTACCTCCAACGCCGAGGGTGATGCACCGCAGCTCACGTCGAAGGAGACCCGTCCGGAAGCGCGATACGCAAGCAATCCGGCGGGTGCTTTTGAGGACCCAAAACCCCACACACCCGGGGGGGACCCCGTCAGGGCGCGCAGCGGTTATGGGCTGCCCTAGGTCGGCCTGACCGCCCCTAGGGCCTCGAGGTTCGCCGCCCTGCAAACGAAGAACGAGGAAGAAGAAGAACAAAGGAGAGAGATAAAGGTAAAGGTAAAAGTGATAGATGAATCGATCGATTGTGTGTTGACACACGAACATGTCACGTGTACCCTCGACGCTGGGGGTGATGCACCATAGCTCACGTCGAAGGAGACCCGACCGACAGCGCGATACGCAAGACAGTCGGCGGGCGCTTTTGCAGACCCGAAACCCCGCACACCCGGGAGGGACCCCGTCAGGGATTGCGGCGGCTATGGGCTGCCCTAGGTCGATTCTCTCGCCCCTAGAGCCTCGGGATTCGTAGCTCTCAAACACGAAGAACAACGAAGAACGAGAGAGAAAAACGGTGGAGAGATAAAACATAGATGAAAAAGTAGTATATTGATTTGTTCGATTGTGTGTTGTTCAATCGGCCGTCACCCCCAACATATATAAGAGGCGGCTGGACTTCCCGTACAAGCAAAGGATCCATCTAGGCTTTCCTTACAAGAAAATTACATCAATTCACGACCTAGAGTCCTAGTTCTGGTCTCACTTGGATTCAGCCCGAATCTGATCCAATCTTCTGTCTTGCTCCTTGCGCAGGCTGTGGAATCTGCATATGACTTCCGATGGAGATGGTTCAAATATCAATTTTGTACGCTTCGATGAGGCCAACAATCCGTATGTTGATCACTTTTCCAAATAAGACCATCTTGAATACTCCACGGGGTCATCTTTAATTTCGAGTTGGACTCGGTCATGTAGTTGACTGGACCATCCGACTCTTGTAGCGTCTCTGCAGGTCGTATACTACGTCGGATGATGATGAATCCCAAAGCAAAGTTGACCATTTTGACGTTACGAATAACTTTCATGTTGAACACTTCTTCATCCGAGTCCATCTAGATAATCATTTGAGCCCATCTTCAGCTTTTGGTCGGATTGGCCTTGACAGTTTCCACCCAGCAAGCTCTTTCCCGGCAAGCTTTTCAGCCCCGGCAAGGTCTTCGCCCGGCAAGCTTCCCCCCCCCCCCCGGCAAGCTTTCCTCCCCGGCAAGGTTTCACACCGGCAAGCTTCTCCGCCAGCAAGCTTTCCACGCCGGCAAGCTTCTCCGCCGGCAAGCTTTCCACGCCGGCAAGCCCTCACATCGGCAAGGTTTTACCCCGGAAAGGTTTCATTCAGCCGGCAAAGGCCGAATACTTTCTCACTCATGGCCGGCCCGCAAAGTGTTGCCTCTAACTTTTGCATACGAACCCGGATTCATGCCAAAATCTGGTGTCAACATGGCTAACCTTGCCAAAAAGGATACTAGAATAATAGGTCCACCGGCCAGGTGCGCTAGGCATGACATCACCTTACCGGGTTACATAACGACCAATGCTATAATGCTTGGAAATATGTTTCCAACCATCATATCTAACCGGGATGTAGATCTGAGTGGTGTCAGGACACCTCGGACTCACGATGTCTGAGAAGAAAAGGTGCAACACAAATTGACGAGATGACATTGTAAGATTCTCGGGAAATGAATTATGGAAGCAAGTTCTGAAACAAGAGTTCATCATTAACCAAGGAGAAGATGAGGATGTGGCTGATGGACTCAGCGACAATTCATCGAGAATTCCAGAAAGATGGAATTCCACAATTATGTGAACAAGGAGATAACATTTGTTAGATCAAATGATATAATGATGTATGTTCGAGGAAAACATCCACAATTAAATATTGGTTGAAAGGTGCACCCGAAATATGGGCTTAGGGAGCATGATGAAGGTTAGAATGGTGATTCAATAACCAACAATCTAAGAATGAACTATCAACCATTAACTTCAAAGCAATAGGGTTGCTAGAAGTACAGAATCCAAGCAGCACCGTTCACTTGTTGGTATCCGATTAGAATCAACATGGGGACCAAGAAGGAAAGGTGATGGTGAGAAGTATTAGTTGCATCAATAATTCATAAGAGGTGGTGAAATTATCACGACATTCTTGACATAAAATATGGTAATACTCCAAGGTAGAGCATAACATAAGCTGGATAGCAAGGAGCTCCATAACATGATCAAGTTTGTGTCGGAGGGAAGGCAATAATGTTGTCGATGATAATACAAATCATCGAGGGACAAGGATGGTATTTCTCATCAAGAATTCGATTGATATCCAAGAAGGAGTCAAAATGTTGACGATGATCACGACACATTTGTCGAGAGATTTCATGAAGATGTAATCGATCAGCGATGGCATCAAGTCAAAGGAATGATGAAGGGTAAGGTTATTGGAACCATGGGTACGACACAAACTTGAAATCAAGCTTGCTGTTCAAGGCAAAATGATAAAACGAGGAAGATCGACGTAAGCTTAGCTCATGTCGAAAATTTGTGCCCCGAGAAGAAGGACTAGGTAGCACGGTTGAAATAGCACGATAATGATATAGCCGGTCAGGCTAGGAATGACTTGAAGGATTATTAAACTCGTAAGTAACGAAAACTACTTAGAGTTATTGAATCAGAGTGAGGAATCGATTCACGCATCGGTGTTCTCGAGTGACTAATAACTCAGAACCCAGGGGGAATTGGAATCGATGATAATAATAATTGATGAAGAACTCATAAGAAGTTATGTAGTTCCGTGATATTCTCGAGATACCAGTGGATATACTCAAAGGTAGAGCAGAATTGAAGTTGGATAGGTGTATTGATCTGTAGAAGACAAGTACTTCAACTTTTCTAAGAAATGGATCAAAGAAGAACAATATGGTCGGAACCACGATTGCAAAAGACTAGATCCCAGATATAAGATAACTTATACCAAGGAAATAATTAATTTAAGAGAAGCTTCCATGATAAGGTCTACATCGTGTCCATGGGCATGAACACAAAGTTCAAGGTCGACTCCCACTTATCCATTGCATGACCATTCATTCACTGCTCTAATAAAAATGATTTCAGTGTGAAAACCTACCTGGTGAATTAACAGAGGAGTATGACCCGTGAAAACTTTCGGGTTCACATAGATTAAGGAAGGCATAGGTTCAACCCATTGGGTTATCTTAGAAACATATACCACAAGTGATGCGGAGCATCCCAAGGTCATCCCCATGGACCTACCTATGTCTCCTACGACACCACTTGGACCAATGACAAGGCCCGAGCAAAGGCTATCGAAGATAAGGTGAACTCGCTCCTCTCCAAACTACCACTTTCTATACATGAGACATGGATACTACCTCAAGCGGAAACACTATATGTGATCAGGTACTTGGAGGGAGGCCACGGAGCAGCAACATCTAACGGACAAGATGGCGAGGACACCAAGGATGATGGACAAGAAATAGAGCTGCCAAAGAAGCTCCAGCCACCGGACGACCGGTCGGGACCGGACGTCCCACACCTGAAGCCCCAGCCTACCCAAGTCCCAGACAACGCAAGCTACAGCGAGCGGACGTCTGTCCAGGATCGGACAACTGGCCACACCTCCCAGCGAGTGGACGTCCGGCCTCCACCGAACGACCGGCACCACCACACCCGAGCCAAATCAGCGGATGTCCGAAGCGACTGGATGATTGAGCCGGTGATAATTACTCTCGAATCTTGTGGTATATGTTTCTAAGACACCCCAATGGGTTGAACCTATTCCTTCCTTAATCTGTGTGAACCTAAAAGTTTTCACGGGTTTTACTCCTCTGGTAATTAACCAGTTAGGTTTTCACGCTGAAGTCATTTTTTATCAAAGCAGTGAATGAATGGTCATGCATTGGAGAAGTGGGAGTCGACCTTGAACTTTGTGTTCATTCCCATGGACACGATGTAGATCTTATCATGGAAGCTGTCGGATTCGGGGTTCCGGCAAACCCTTGAGGTTTGAACTCTGGGGTGCGCACGGAGATCTCTCTCTCTTCCTAGCTTTCTCTCGCAACGATCTCAAGGCCTAGCTCGCCGAACCCAAGGAACAAGAGACACAAGATTTATACTGGTTCGGGCCACCGTTGTGGTGTAATACCCTACTCCAGTGTCGTGTGGTGGATTGCCTCCTGGGCTAAGGATGAATCAGTATAATGGATGAACAGCCTCCTGAGGAGAGGTGTTCTTGAGGTCGATGAGCTGGTGTGTCTGACGATGGTCTGAATGATCCATCCCTTGCTATGGTGGTGGCTAGCCCTATTTATAGAGGCCCCGGTCCTCTTCCCAAATGTTAGGCGGGAAGGGATCCCACAAAGGCCAATTTTGACGGGAGACAACTAGTACAAGTTATCCTGACAAAAGGTGGTCTTCGCCTGCCAAAGGTTCTGGTGGTGATGCAGCTGTGGGCTCCGCGGTAATCTCCGTCCTGCCATCCTGCTGGTCTTGGTCTTGTTGCACCGATATGG
Organism: Triticum urartu; assembly: GCF_056163025.1. Lineage (NCBI taxonomy): Eukaryota > Viridiplantae > Streptophyta > Magnoliopsida > Poales > Poaceae > Triticum > Triticum urartu. Next base: position 369,650,564 of record NC_141874.1, read on the forward strand.
AAACCTTTGACTGATGCCTCGGGACTCCTCGCCTGCACCTGCCTCTTTAGCACCAAAGAGGAATCTGGCACTCTGCGCCCGCTGGCGCCCACCTGTCTTCAGTCATCATGGCTCACGTCACGCGAACCTCACGAGGTGCCCCCCGCCTTGATATCTCCGCTCCTTGGGAGCCAGCCTAGTGAGGCTGCCCTTGAGGAGGTCCTGTGTCATCCGCCTCGCGAGGCTTGGCCCCTTGTGAGGGTCTTGAGTGGTTGTTGATGAAGATGGGCCATACCGGGCCGCCGGTAAAACCTCACAGTGGGCTGTAGGCAAGCAGGTCTGGGTGCCCCGTTCCCAGGACGCCGACACTAGCCCCCGGGGCCCAAGGCGTGCTTGGACTTGGCTTCGAGGTGAAGCCAAAGGGCAAGTGCGGAGCACCACGGTCCCCAAATGCCTGCGGCCTTGATTGACGCGTCGCGATTGACAGGACGTGGGCGTCTCCACTTCACCACACTGCCTCGGCAACTGCCCGACTTGACGAGACCCTGCTGCATGCAGAAGAAAACCATCATTACCTTAGATCATGGAGGCTGACGGTTGGCCTCCCTCTGTCTATAAATGAGGAGAGGGGCGGAGCCCCCGTCGCTCATCTCCTTCTCCACTTCATCCACTTCTTCTTCTTCCTCCTTGCTTCGCCGTCTTGCGACGACACTCATGGCGCCGACAAAGAGGTTCTCGGCCGCAGAGAAGGGGAAGGCTCACCAAGAGGGTCCGGCTTGCCACCGCCTAAAAGGGGGTGTGGTCGCCCTGCAAGCACACCGCAACCCCCGTTGTGGTCCCTCGTGGGCGTGGACGAACTTCCTCGAGGTCCGGCGCCGTCCCTAGCGGCCACCGCGATGTCTCTTTGTGCAGCAGGAGCCGCCTGAGATGCGGCAGTCCCGCCCACGAAGGGAGGCGCGCTATGGTCACTCGGCCTCCCCGGCCGCGCTTCCACTCGTCAGAGGTGCTGCCGGAGTTCGTCGTGTGGTCGGAGAACCCGGCCGGCACCTGGCTTCAGCTTCTGCGCTCCTTTGCCGGCGAGCTGCCGGCCATGGTTCCTGGCGGCCTTTGGCTGCAGGCCAACGACTGCTGCAGCAAGGCTTCATGGGTCGCGGTGGAGGTCTCCGTCGCGGGCAACGTAGCCCTGGCCCGTGGCTGGCAGACGTTTTCCTGCGCGCGCGGTCTGAGCAGGCGGTGCACCCTGCACTTCAAGTACGACGGTGTCGCGACCCTCTTCTGAGGGCGTTCGGGGAAGAAGGTCGCCGCGCCGGGTGCTGGCCTGAAGACAGCGATGGTGACGAAGTGCCCTGAAGACAGCGACGGCCGTGATGAGGATGAGGGTGAACTCGCCCTCGGCGACGGCCGCGGCTCGTCCGGCAATGGCAGCTCCTCCTCTGATGAAACCTCCAGCAGCGGTGGCTACGACCAGCCGCCACGTCGTCGGGCTCACTTCGAGGATGGTGACGGGTCGTCCCGTCGCCGCGCCCCAGTGAAGCGCGAGGAGGGCTCTGGCTGAGTCCGGGGGCGCTGGGGGCCGATCCTCGTGAGCAGCCACGTCGTAGGAGCCGCTTTTGCCTATCCTTTCCTTTCCTCATGTATTACAAGAAACAAGTATGGGGCCTTGCGAGGGTGTGTAATGAATCGTAGTGCTTATGCTGCTTTGCGCTATGTTTATTGTTTCTGGCTTGTGTTGTGGAATCTGTGCTTTATGCAGGCGTAGAGGAATAACTTAGCTTGATACATTTGGGGTAGCTTCCACCTTGTGAGGGCGCGCGCCTCCTGGCATCTGGCCGGGCTTCCCTGCTGCCGACTCAGGCGACATCGCGAATCTGGGAAAATTCGTTAGGAAATCCTTATCCCTCCTTGCGCGAGGCCTCAGGCATGGGCTGATCATGGCCTAGCGCACCACGTCGCGGTACCCGTGGGGCACGAACTTAAAGGGGGGTGCGCCGATCACAAGCTCAATCGAGGGCACCTCGCGGAGACCAGGGGAGCGCGCACGCACGCACACCTGCCCAGCCCCCTCGCGAGGCATGCGAGGGAGAGCGTCAGGCAACTGTCGCCCACCCTGGAGCAAAACAAAGGACCGGGGAAAGAATCGGAAAGAAGAGGGGATTCAACCAAGCCATCAAGAAATGCCAGAACTTCAAATTCCATTAAAAGGGGGGTGCAAGACAACTACAGAAAGCCAATGAACAGCCGCGTCCTGCACCTAGTCTAGTCTTCTCACCAGCACGGAGCTAAGTGCTGCCACTAGGACATGGGAGGGAGCCCCGAGGCCCGAGGGTGGCACTCCGGAGACTCCGGGGTGCGTACAGCCCCACTCATTATTACGTGAGAGTTTCACGAGCAGAGACCTTCACAGGCACTGGGCCTTGCTTCATGGGTAGAACTTCTGGAGGTGCTGGATGTTCCAGGCGTTCTGGATGGGGATCCCGTCCTGCGTCTCCAGGCGCGCGGAGCCAGGCCTGGAGACGCGGGCAATCCTAAACGGACCCTCCCACATGGGTGAGAGCTTATGCAGCCCTTCCCTGGAGAGCACCCACCTCAGGACGAGATCACCCACCTCGAGCGTCCTAGAGCGGACGCTGTGGCAGTGGTACCGTCGCAGCGCCTGCTGGTATCTTGCCGCCCGGAGCGAGACTTGACGGCGGCGCTCCTCCCCTAGCACGAGGTCCATCCCCCGCATGGCGTCCTAACGTGCCTCGTCAAACACCAGGACCCGCGTGGAGCGATGCTTGACCTCGTGAGGGAGAATTACTTCGGCTCCGTAGACGAGGAAGAATGCGGTCTCACCTGTTGGCTTGGTGGCGGTGGTGCGGATGGACCACAGCACGGACTGGAGCTCGTCGTGCCAGCCCTTATTGCATGCCTCTCAGGACCTCTGCGTTTGCATGCTCGGCTTGGCCATTGCTCCTCGGGTGTGCCACTGAGGCGTAGCATATCTGCGTTCCAAGGTTAGCACAATATGTCTTGAAGAGATTGCTAGTGAATTGCGAGCCGTTATCGGTGATGATGTAGTTAGGGACCCCAAACCGGCTCATGAGGCCCTTGATGAACTTAACTGCCGACCCAGCTGGGATGGTGCAGACGGCTTCCACCTCTGCCCACTTGGTGAACTTGTCGATGGCGACGTACAGGTAGCGGTAGCCCCCGGGCGCTCGAGGGAACGGACCCAGGATATCCAGCCCCCAGACCGCGAACGGCCACGAGAGTGGGATAGTCTGGAGGCCCTGGGCCGGCTGGTGGATTTGCTTGGCATGGAACTGGCAGGCCTCGCAGGACCTTACCAGCTCGGTTGCGTCATTGAGTGTCGTGGGCCAGTACCCGCTGCTGAATGCCTTGCCAACCAGGGTGCACGATGATGAGTGATGCCCGCAGTCACCGCTGTGTATGTCAGCTAGCAGCTTGCTCCCCTGCTTCCTGGAGATGCATCGCAAGGAAACATCATTTGGTCGTTTTCTGTACAGCTCACCATCCTGGGTGCAATATGTCGTAGCCTGCCGGGCCACGCGCTCTGCGTCCTCCTCTTTCTCCGGCAGCGTTCCTTGCACCAGGTATGCCCTAAACTCCTCGGTCCAGCACCCCTCCTGAGGCTCGAGCGCGAGGAGCAAGCGTGCTCCTGAGGTCGGGCCACAGGCGGGGGCTCCCGAGGCTGGTGGCTGGGTGAGTTCCTCTTGAGGTGGTGCAGCCTCCGTGGCCGAGGGGGCCGCCGAGGGCTTGAAAAGTCGCTCTTCGAAGACACCAGGCTCTTGGGGCTGGCGCCTTGACGCTCTCTTGGCGATCTCATTGGCTTACTTGTTTGTGCCGCGTGGCACATGTTGCAGTTCCAGGCCCAAGAATTGCTTCTCCATCTTGCGCACCTCCACGAGATACGCCTCCATGTGCTCGTCCCTCGGCTCGTACACCTTGTTGGAGAAGTTGACGAGGAGCTGGGAGTCACCCTTGATGGTGACGCGCTTCACCCCCAAGGTTGCTGTAGCCTTGAGGCCGGCGATCAGCCCCTCGTATTTCGTGATGTTGTTGGAGACCTTCTCGCCCCATTGGAAGCAGAGCTGCACGGCGTAGTATAGTTTGTCTTGGGTGGGCGAGATGAGAACGATGCCAGCCCCCACACCTTGGCGTGTGAAAGCGTCGTCGAAGTACATGGTCGAGCCTTCTGGTGCTTCACTTCCTAGCAAGAGGGATCGGCTCTCGCCTGCTTCGGGCTCCAGAGCGTCGGTCCATTCTGCCATGAAGTCGGCGAGGGCGGCTCCCTTGATGACCCTGGTTGTGCAGAACTCCAGCTGAAACGCTTGCAGCTCGATGTTCCACTCAGCGACTCTTCCCGCAGTGTTGGGGCTCCGGAGCACCCTCTCCAGTGGGTAGGCTGAGACGACCTTAATTGGGTGGCCTTGGAAGTAATGACGCATCTTGCGTGAGGCCACCAGGAGCGCGAGCAAAAACTTCTGTGGCATGGGGTATCATGCTCTTGCGTCCCGTAACACTGTGCTGACGAAGTATACTGGGTGCTCAACGAGGGCGGGAGCGTCGATGGAGCCTGTGGCCTCCGGAGGTTGTGGTGCCTCATGAGGTGGGGGGACCTCAGGAGCTTGGTCACCCATCGGGGCCTCCTAGGCCTAGAAATGTCGTCTTGTGGGGCCTGATCATCTACGGGCGTTGTCGTGGCTTTAGCGACGCCGTCTCAGCGCCGCACCGTCCTGGCTGAAGGTGCGGCATTACACGCCGTGCTCTTGGCCTAGCGCTCCTCCCGGACAGCCACCAACGCTGTGCTAGCTGAGTGGGGCATGGCAGCCAGGTAGAGCACTAGGGGGTCGAGGGGACGAGGCGCTACCATCATCGGAGGGCTGGTCAAGTATCTCTTGAGGTCTTGAAACGCCAGGTCGGCCTCTGGGGTCCACTCAAACGGGCCCTTCTTCTTCATCAGCTTGAAGAATGGCAGGGCACGCTCCCCCGGCTTGGAGATGAAGCGCCCCAGCGAGGTCACGCAACCCGCGAGCTTCTGCATTTCCTTGAGAGTTTGCGGCGGGCTCATGTCTTCTATCATCTTGACCTTCTCCGGGTTGGCCTCGATCCCCCTGCACTACAAAAAAAATACACTTCCGTGATGATACGTGTTTGTCATAGTAGGTCACATTTTCTGTCATGCATGTACATTCATGACAATTTTATGACAGAATCAAAATAGTCATACCTATGCTGTCATAGAAGTGTTCCATGACATTACCAAAATTATCATCACGGAAGTGTCCACTTCCATGACGATAAATCGCGCGTCACAGAAGTGCTTTCGTCAAGGGTGGCTGACACGTGGCATCCACCGTAATGGAACGCCGTTAAGCTATCGGGTCTGGTTTTGGATCCGATAACCCATTAACAGCCCCGACCAATGGGGATTTTCCACGTGTAAAATCATCATTGGCTGGAGGGAGCACGTGTCGGCTCACCATTGGGACAGATGTCATCCACTCATTGGACCCAAAGCGCCTATAATACGTTGACATGTGGCACGGCCCAACAGAGGCCCATTCCTGTGAAAAGGCCGGCCCGTTTTACTTGGTCAAAAGGTGGCGGGCCGGCCCACGGCAAGCCTGTTGACGACCTGTTCGCATATAGCCCATTTACAGCCCGCTAACCCATGGCCCGTTTATGGCCTATCCGAATTAGGCCCAGTAGCGTCATCTGGGCCGTCCAATATAATTCCAGCCCGTTTTAACTTCCAGCCCATCTATGGCCCATGATGTCTTTCGGCCCATATGAGGCCCTTAGTAACCCTCGCCCATTAACGACCCATGGTAAAACTGGCCCGTAATGAACTGTGTATCACTCTATACCCATTAATGGCCCATTATTTCGTTGGGCCGTTTCCAGCCCATGTTATGTTTCGGCCTTTCCAGGGCCCATTTATTCTTGGGCTCATTTCCAGCATTCTTTTACTTTTGGCCCGTTACTGTCATTTTCTGCTTGTGGGCCAAATTCAGCCCGTGGTTACAGTCAGCCCGTTTGTGGCCCGTTAATAAGTTGGGTCGTTTTCATAGCGTCATCAAATACGACCGATTAACGACTGCCCGTTATGGTCAGCCCACGAACGGACGATTTCAACTCTAGCCCATTTACGGCCATAATGTGGTCTGTTATTGGCCCATGTTTGGCCAACCGGTCATACGGTCCGTAGAAGGCCCATTGCTGATACATCCCGTAGAAGGCCCATTGTGTCAATAGCCCGTATAGGGCCCATGGTTTCTACGCCCCGTAGAAGGCCCATTGTTTCTACGGCCAGTAGGAGGCCCATGTTAACTACAGTAAATATGTAGCCCATCGTTAATGTGGCCTAGTTTTAAAAAATAGGTTATTGCGTCCACTAGCAAACCGCGGAAAAAGAACTGCACTGACTACAAGAAAACAAATAAACAAGACAATAAGGAAATAAATAGGCAAGCAACTTACGCTAGGCTATCACGGCTATTACACATATTACACCCATTGGGCATCAAAGTTCGCCACCAGTGCAAATATAGGGAGCAAAGCAGCATATAAATGCCGCAGCAAAACAAGTCCAGAACTGAAACCACTTTAGAAGAGCTCAAGTAACAATATCCTGGGTACCCATAATGCTGGCAAGATGCTTAGCAAGCTTATTAACTTTCTCTTGTTTGGCACTTAAATCCTCCAGCACTTGTTGTTGCACCAGAAAGTATGCATCTGAATTCTGGAGGGACTTCCTTAGTCCTTTGGCTTCCTGTCGCATAACATATGATCAATGTCTTTCAACTTGAAGTTGAGACTCAAGAAGTCGAACTGATTCAGGCAGCGAGTTCTAAGAGCTGGTGCCAGCAGTAGTAGCCAGTAACTCGAACACTACATCAAGACAGGACTTTGGGGTTGTCTCAGTGTCTTCAATACAGTTTTTATCAACTTTCTTGGAGACCAATAGGGATGTCTCACTATCTTGAAACTTATCTACATTACTTCCTGTACCATTGCATAACGGGGTACTCTTCTCCAATATTTTATCCGCATTCTGAAAGAGAAACAAACAAACACATCACAGGTTTACAATGTAGTATATGAAACTCATTTTGGTAAACCAGTTGAGTAGTAAGGTGGACAGGATAACAGCATGAAAAAAACATATATCTATGTAGTATGGTCACTATATGGTCTATAGCATTCTAGTTTATGTTGCCAAATCAAGATAGATACCGTTTGAATCATATCTATTTAAGACAAAGCATCTTAGACAGAATATAACTGTGGGAAACTACACAACAATAACAACACTTGTAAGGTGCATGGCATGAGAATATAATTGTTTATTCAATTGAAAATGGAATCAACATAGAGCAAGTTACAACAGCAAACACGTTAAAGAAACAGGTTTAAAACATACCTGTTGCGCCATTGACGTTTCAATTGCACCCTCCAAATTTGAAATTAGTTGGTATGATTAAATACAGTGATGCAAGAGCAAAGTAGTATGAACCATAGCTACGGAACCTGACCTAAGAACAATTCTTCTTCTACTTTAAGCGTTGACTTGGGGTTCAGAGTGGTGGTCCTCGTGCTTTGGGCACTGCAGTTGCCTTACTAACTGCTCGTGTTTGGGTGCTCTGTGGTGGAGATGGTGTTGTGTCAACGAGAACTGGGTTACTATCTGCTGGGGTTGGGGTTAGAAGGAGTGTAGCTGGTTCTCTGTCCAACTGGGTAGGGGTACAATCTGCGTGAGTCTGGGTTATGTGTGGTGGGGCTGGTTCTTGGGCAAGTACAACCGTGGTTCTATCTCCATCGACGGGTACCACGATCTTTTTCTAAAGACCATGTTTTTACTCCCACAGATACTGCCATCACCCCCTCCAATTCAAATGGCTGATAAAGAAGAAAAGTAATTGAATGTATAGACATTGTAAGATAGACAGGTGCTATGGATAGTAGGGAAGAAAACAGGGCATGAAATAATTCACATTTATTTTGTCTAACCAAACAGAATAGCAAGACATAATTTCACATATATGATGGCTAATTAAACAGGATAGCATGACACAATTTCACATGTATGATGGCTAACTAAACAGGCTAGAATGACATACTTCAAAATATGATGACTATGTAAACAGGATGACATGATATAACTATACGATGTGTCTATTAAAGTGGTTGGCATGCCATAAATCACAAACATGTCATCGATGGAAACATGATGGCATGATATAATTCATGGATAGAATGATATAATTCAAAATATGATGACTATGTGAAGTGTGAACAGGATGAGATGATATAACTATATTATGTCTTTAGAAAATGGGTTGGCATGCCATAATTCAGATACATGTTGTCTATGTAAACATCATGGCATGATATAATTCAAATATATGATTTATATACTAAGGAAGTGAGCAGAGGGCAATCGCATATATGATGTGTCAACTAAGGAGATGGCATTCAATATCATGTATATGATGTAAAAACTAAGCATTGCAATACAACATATGCATGATATGAGTAATATAACCCTGCCAAGTTTGAGCATACACCTCAGGGGGATAATAGGACTCGTCATCTGCCTCTGAATCCTCCTCTGAAGAGCTATCTATAACCAGCAAGATATCTGCTTCACCAGGTAGCATTGTCTGCTCTGAAGACCTTGTTCTCACTCCAGATTTCTCCATCACCAATTCAAATGGCTGATGCACAGGAAGAGCAGTTGAATATACAAACATTGTCGACAAAAGCAATGAGAAATACAAAAAAAGGACAGCATGATATAATTCACATATATGATGCTTGGCTAAACAGCATGGCATTGCATAATTCACATATATAATGCCTTGCAACAAGATAGCATTGCATAATTCACATATATAATGTCTTGCAACAAGATGGCATTGCATAATTCACATATATAATGCCTTGCAACAAGATAGCATTGCATAATTCACATATATAATGTCTTGCAACAAGATGGCATTGCATAATTCACATATATGGTAATTAGACACTAAATAGGTGGCATTCACACAAAGCATGTCTAAACTAAGCAAATGACATAGCAATGCAAGATACCATACGCACGATATGAGCAACATAACCCTGCCAAGTTAGAGCATGCACCTTGGGGGGGATAGGACTGGTCATCTATCTCTAAATCCTCCTCTAAGGAGCTATCTGTAACCAGCAAGACATGCGCTTCGCCAAATAGCATTGTCTGCTCTGAAGACCTTGTTTCCACTCCAGATTTTTTCAGGACCATGCCAAATGGCTGATCACAGGAAGAGTAATTAAATGTACTAAAATTGTTGACAAATTTAACACATAATAAAAAATGATGTCATGGTATAATTCACATATAAGATGACTGGCTAACCAGGGTGGCATTGCAAAATTCACATATATGATGCCTGGCTAAACAAGATGGCATTGCATGATTCACATATACGATAAAGAAACTAAATAGATGGCATTAACACAAAGCATGTCTAAACTAGGAAGATGACATCTTTGATGTATACAGTAAGCAATGCAAGGCACCATATGCATGATTTTACCAACATCAGCATGCCAAGTTAGAGCGAAGACCTCATGGGGTAAATAGGAGTGGTCTTCTGCTTCTGAATCCCCCTCACAACAGTTATCTTCCTCTTGATTATGATCCGAAATGGGTGGAGGGGGGTGTCGGTGTCAAAACCGGCGGATCTCGGGTAGGGGGTCCCGAACTGTGCATCTAAGGTTGATGGTAACAGGAGGCAGGCGACACGATGTTTGCCCAGGTTCGGGCCCTCTCTATGGAGGTAATACCCTACTTCCTGCTTGATTGATCTTGATGAATATGAGTATTACAAGAGTTGATCTACCACGAGATCGTAATGGCTAAACCCTAGAAGTCTAGCATGTATGACTACGGTATTGAGTATCTCCTATCCAAACTAAGTCCTCCGGTTTATATAGACACCGGGGGAATCTAGGGTTACATAGGGTCAGTTACATAAGATGGAATCTTCATAGTTGTTCGCCATGCCTGCCCTCCACGCCAAGGAGAGTCCCATCCGGACACGAGTACAGTCTTCGGTCTTCATATCATCACGGCCCATCAGTTCGGCCCATAAATAACAGGTCGGACGCCTGAGGACCCCTTAGTCCAAGACTCCCTTAGTAGCCCCTGAACCTAGCTTCAATGACAAGGTATCCGACGTGTAGTGTTGTCCTCAGCATTGCAAGGCGGGTTCCTCCTTCCGAACTCCCGAATAGTCTCTAGACGAATTGATCGTGTCCGGACCTGTAACACACACCGCACACAACCGCAGAGAGAATATAATAACACATGAGTCCAATCTGCTGACAACTTTAGTAATGTGACGTCACGCCTGTCCGGTCATAATTTCGAACCGTTTTCCAACCCATGTTTCGAGACGCGGTTGTCATTGGCACGTCTTGTCAAAGCAGAGATCGTGTCCCCTTATTACGGGATTCTCATCAATACGAGTGTGGGTAACCCAACCGTGCCATTTACACAGCCCTTGGGAGCAGGCGAATTTTAAGGCGAGCAGGGGGTGTTCGATATTCACCGCCCTTATAAGGAGATAAGATTCCCCTTTCTTCTCCCACGCTTCCTTCCTGCCTCTCCGTTCTTGAGCTCCAACGCCCCCGTCCTCATTTGTTCCCATTCCAACAAACACCCAACCATGTCCAGATCCGGAGCCGACGGCAAGTGGATGGCCTCCTCCGTTAAGAGGAAAGATATAGAGGAGCTCCGAGAGGCCGGATACCTGGCCAAGGAGATCGTTTACCGACTTCCGGCCAAGGGACAGATCATCCCCACCCCCGAGCCTCATGAGAGAGTGGTGTTCCTCACGCATTTTGTCTGCGGGCTGATGTTTTATTATGGGCTAGATTTCCATGATCTAGCCCCCAACTTTATCCTCAACATCTCAGCATTTATAGTCGTGTGCGAGGCCTTTCTCCGCATCCCACCTCATTTCGGCCTATGGCTGAAGACCTTCAATGTGAAGCTGAAGGTGGTGAGCGGTCAACAGGTAGAGTGCGGAGGAGCTATGTTGGGTAGGATGCCCAACGTCACCTGGCTCGAAGGTTCCTTCATGGAAACGGTGAAGGGGTGGCAATCAGGGTGGTTCTACATCACCGAGCCGCGCGACACCAACTGGACGGCGGCCCCCAAATTCCGATCCGGAGCTCCGATGCGGCTCACCTCCTGGCAAGAGAAGGGCCTAACCTGGGGTTCTCCGGGCGAGCTGACAGGGCTCCAGATGTATGTCCGGAATATGATATCCAACAAGATCAAACTTGTCAATGTGATCCAGGTTATGCTCATCCGCCGGATCGTCCCGTGCCAACGCCGGACTTGCCATTTGTGGAAATTTGATCCGGCCAAGTACGAGGGTTTACTAGTCCGGCTGCCGTCGCCGGAAAATAACAGGAGGTGTGGGTGAGTAGAGGAATGGCCTGGCCAGCAATGAAGTAGATGGGGTGGTGCGGCCTGTGCGGTAGCATAGCCAGCCACGGGAGGCGGGAGTAGGCAGTCCCACCAGAGCTAGTTTGGGCGGCTGGAGCAAGAAGATCAGATATTGAAGAAGCGGCACGGCTGTTGGATTAACATCCAACGGTCACTACTGCTAGAATCGTTTGTGGACTAAGTTGACAAAGCCAAACTACACGTCAACCTAGTAGACCCACAAGTCAGCCTCCAAATCTGTCCCAAACAGCATACAGCCCGAAATTTCTAGCCAGATTCAAATTAATTTTAAATCTAAATATACCTTAATTTAAATTCAATGAAATTTTACCCGCACAAAAACAATGAAATTTAAAATATCAAAATCCGAAAGAAAACAGTATTTTGGAACTAATTGTCTGTTTGCTGTATTTTTTTCATTTTATAGCCCATTTATTATTACTTATAGCCCATTTTCTGGGCAAAATGCATCCCTCCTCGTCTTGAAAGATTTCCGACCCAGCAGGGCATAGAAAACAAAGTAGGCCTACGTTGGTTATTCTGCAAAAAAACAAAATAGCTGGCTAGCAATTTTCAGAAAGGAAAAAACAAACTGGGCTGGTCATGTGCTAAACATATGAAATAAAAGCCTGGGCTAGACGGGCCACGGGTCCCGCACAACCCAGTTGATACCCTTCTCCGTCCGGCAAAAGCAAAATTACTGCGCGCGCTGCTGGGTCCCTACTGTCATCCTCACTGTAGGTGTCAAAACCGGCGGATCTCGGGTAGGGGGTCCCGAACTGTGCGTCTAGGCCGGATGGTAACAGGAGGCAAGGGACACGAAGTTTTACCCAGGTTCGGGCCCTCTCGATGGAGGTAAAACCCTACGTCCTGCTTGATTAATATTGATGATATGGGTAGTACAAGAGTAGATCTACCACGAGATCAGAGAGGCTAAACCCTAGAAGCTAGCCTATGGTATGATTGTTGATGTGTATGTTGTCCTACGGACTAAAACCCTCCGGTTTATATAGACACCGGAGAGGGTTAGGGTTACACAAAGTCGTTACAATGGTAGGAGATGTGAATATCCGTATCGCCAAGCTTGCCTTCCACGCCAAGGAAAGTCCCTTCCGGACACGGGACGAAGTCTTCAATCTTGTATCTTCATAGTCCAGGAGTCCGGCCCAAGGATATAGTCCGGCTGTCCGGACACCCCCTAATCCAGGACTCCCTCACTTACCATGTACAGTCATCTCCTTATTCCTCTCGGTTGTTGACCATGTTGACAACACCGGAGGGCGGCGCCATAGCGAGCGAACCAAGGCGGAGGACGATGGTGAGGCCTCGGACGGGAACGAACAGGAGCCGGGGCAGATCACAGCCGGTCGTGGGAGGCGGGAGCAGGCGGTCCCGCCGGCGCTAGTTTGGCGTTGGCGGCTCGAGGAAGAAGAGACTGAAGAAACACGACAGACGTTGAATGTCAATCCAACGGTCAAGGTTGGCACAATTGTTTGTTGACTAAGCAGACACCAAGTAGCATACTTTTTTATATATAGGAAGAAAACTGCGAGGAAAATGCGTTCGTCTACCGTCCTCCTCACAGGGAACGTTCGCCACATAAGTGACTAGCACCCTTGGTTTTCAACCGAGAGGTCTTGGGTTCGAGTCCCAGGAACTCTCAATTTTGTCCTCCTTCCTTCCTCGCAAAAAAGGGAAAGAAAATCAAAGACTTGGGAAGGCGTACAGAACAAGCTAGTGTACCAGTAAAGAGACGTTGCTGAGTTTTAGAAAAAAGAAAGACATGCTCCTGTAGCTGGTTCAAATCCAAACCTAGACTATGACTATATATGGTGCTATGCTACTCTGCAAGTAATGAAACTGACATATCCAACGTTCGCTTCTCCTCTTATCTACTTACTCTGCATAGCATCAGAAGCTTTGGCCGCAGCAACCTTGTTCGCTGGCTGCTCGCCCACCTGCTCTTCAGCAGGCAACAACCAGATATGCGCCAAGTCGCAACCCGTACCATCGCCTGTGGGTCTCATCACACCTCGCTGGCACGCGCACCGCAGCCGATTGCTCATCGCAACCCGCTGCCGTTGGTGTGGTTCCACTGCTGCAAATCATGCAGAGTCATCCGTCGCATCTCAACCACAATCCGCAACCCTGGCTGAGTCTTCTACAAATGCCCGAATCATGGGTTAATAATATGTTTAAGTGTTGTTCTGCTACTTTCAGTTGATGATTTTTTTAATAGTTTGGTTGATGATCTACCAATTTGATTCGTGCAGAAAAGGGAAGATTCGTGTGATTTGTATTTCTGGGAAGTTGTTGATGTGGGGGAATGCAACTACGCTGATTATTTGGTTAGCCGAGGAATCCCAATACAAGTAGGTTGGGTGTTGGACAAGTAACTGAAGGAATGGCAGAAGAGGAAGATGCAGAGCAGAAGGTTAAAGATGTAGTTCCTCTGATCATGGCCAAGCAACAGCTGCTGAACAGCCTTGACAGCAATGAGGAGATTAAAGAGCTTGTGAAGATAATGGGAAAAATTGATGTGCTCTGTAGGATGATTGTCTCTTTATTTGTAGTGTATGTAGCACTCGTGATGTATTCAGTGGCTATGACATGAGCACTTTGCTGAAACTAGTAATGAATGAAACCTGTGTAGCAGGCTGGGCGTAGTGTTGTGAACATCTAATGATTTCTATTAACGGAAATTAGGGGGTATCCCCTTTTGCTCATATAAATAAATAAATAGCAGAGGCCCTGTCGGGTCAGCTTTGTTCTCATTCGAAGGCGTCGAGCAAATTTCAGTCCAACAACAAACTATGTCATCAAATTCAAGTTTCACAGCCAAATATGAGTACAACTAAACAACAATGTCATCATGTTTTAGTTTTCATACAATCACCAAACACAAATCAGCATACATAACAAGTGATGTTCTCACAGCAAAATACTAAACAACATGTTCATCAGGTTTCAGTTGTCATAGCAAACACAATTTCACATAGTAGATAAAAACGTCTTCTGAAGGCAAATACGACAAAAGCAATGTAATCATCATCTGCAGCAGCAGCGTCAACATCTTCGCCATGTGTATCAGTCTGAATCATAATTCCCCACGATGTCATCTTCTTCTTCGTCCTCAACATCCTCGAATGTTGGCTTCTTCTTGATCAACTCTTGTATGTCCACAGCACGACATGCAATCTTTTCGCTGGTGTCATTGACGTGATGGTTCTCAAAGATATTAGGAACATTTGTGTTATCTTGTACATCAGGAGCAGTGTAAGCATCATCTTGTTGTGCAACTTCATTAAACGAATTCCTCTGCTCAAACCTTTGCAATACTCTCCAGTCATCGCTACGTGCAAATGTGTCTTCCAAGAAAAATATCTGTGTTGCTTGATTTGCCAAAATAAAAGGCTCATTGGTCTGGTACGCCGCCTTGACATTGATGGTTTGAAATAATCATCAGCTCTGGGTTTTGCGATCCTGGAAAACAGGTTATACCAACGACAGCACAACAGAACCACAAACCGATGATCCTCGAAACTGGAGATATACTACAACTGAATAATGTCTGTTATGTTAGCATACATTTCAGTTGTCTCTTTGTCATACGTATCCGTGCTCATGATGGCACTGTTTTGTGTCTTCCTGCCTTTGTCTCATGCAAGGGTGTTGTAGCGCACATCTCCAACAACGCAAGATTCATAATGTCTTACCCGAGTATCAGGACCCATTGCTAGTGAGTAAAGGGCATCATCAACTACCTGCCCATCCTCCCGCATCTTCTTAACCTATGGTTAGAAAATAGACAAGCTGATCATCTTATGTACTCAATATATTAAAAAAACTGACAGTGCACTTCAAAAGCTTACATGGTTCTTGAACCATTTCGCAAATCCTGCCATAACCAGTTTGTCAATGTTTCTTGGATTTTGCGGCAATAACTCCTCTTTGTAGATGCTGCACAACATAGTGATCGCATCAAACATCTAAATATATAAGAATGTGCTGCAAGTTTAGTAGATTACGATGTATAAGCTGCAGTGCTGCACTTACTTGATATAAGGTAGTATCTCAGGACAGTTATTCAACACATACCAAACCATTTTGTCCAAATCTTTAGGTTTGTCCTCTTGTCGACTCTTCCCTGTAACTCGAACAGAATAATCGAAAACATTGAGCTTGGGATTGTCTTCACCCACCTCTTTGCTAAGCTGATCAGCTGTTTCAATGTATTTTGAGTAGAATGTCAACGCTTCTGTAGCAATGTAGGCCTCTGCAATGGAACCATCGGGTCTTGCTCTGGTCCTAACATAGCCCTTGAAAGTGCCTAGCCGCCTTTCAATAGGGTACATCCAGCCATACTGTACTGGACCTCTAAGTAGTGCCTCATCGGGTAGATGAACAACCAAATGCACCATCACATCAAAGAAGGCTGGAGGATATATCTTCTCAAGGTCGCATAGGATAGTTGGTATCTTGTCTCTAAGATGCTCCAAAGCATCTATCCTGATATTCCTACTGCAGAGTTCCCTGAAGAATTGTCCCAACTCTGCAACTGCTCTGTATAAGTCAAGGCGGCCCAATCCTCTAAGGATAACAGGTAAAACCCTTTGAAGTAGGACATGGCAGTCATGAGTTTTCACCCTTGTACCTTGTTTCCATCTGCACTGACTCTCCTTTCAGGGTTGGAAGCAAATCCATGTGGGAATCTCACACATGACAGGACCTCACATAATTCTTTTCTTTTTACCTTGTCCAAGACGTACACAGCTGGGGCCATATCCCGTGGTTTACCTTCATCTTGCACCTGCAAATCCTTTCTGATACCCAGGTGTGTCAAATCAATCCTGGATTTTAAGGTATCTTTCGTCTTGCCTTCAATATTAAGAAGTGTGCCGATAATGTTGTCACATATATTTTTTCGATGTGCATCACATCAAGATTATACCGCAGATCCAAATCTTTCCAATACTCCAAGTCCCACAAAGTGGACCTGCGGGTAAACAATAATCTCTCTTCTACCCTGCCACGCTTCCTTTCCCACTACCATTACCAGGATGGTTTCCTGGTGTAATATGCCTGACCTTCTCTAATTCCACTTGCAACTCATCGGCGGTGAGCCTCTTTGGCGCATCACGGTTTTCATGCTTTGCATTGAACACACGTCTTCGGTATTTTCTAGGATGCGGCTTGTCCTTGGCAAGGAAACGGCGGTGTCCAATGTAATAGATCTTGCTAAGTATTGCATATGACAGCGGATTCCTGTCACAGCGAACACATGCATTGTAACCATGTGTCGTTCGCCCTGACATAGTGCCCAAAGCCGGATAATCATGGATACACCAAATTATAACAGCACGCAGAAAGAAATCAGCTGGTGGGCTGCTATATAGGTCTCGAGTGAGAACACCCTTCCATAGCTGCTGAAGTTCCTCCACAAGAGGCTCCATGAACAAATCAAAATCCTTTCCAGGACTTTTTGGACCTGGGATGAGCAAGGCCATCATGTAGTTTGCTTCTTTGGTGCAGACATTTGGAGGCATGTTGTAAGGGATAACAAGCACTGGCCACATGCTATATGTGGCGCTCTGGTGGCCAAATGGGTTAAATACATCTGAAGCTAAGCCAAGTCTAATGTTTCTCGGGTCAGCAGCAAACTCTTTGTGTTTATCATTGAAGCTTTTCCACTCACTACCATGAGATGGATGGCTCATTACATTCTGATCTCTGTACTCCCGGTTCCTAGAATGCCATAGTACATCCTCTCTTGTTTCAGCATCATGAAACAACCTCTGCAATCTTGGTGTAATTAGAAAATGTCTCAAAACATTGTGAGGAATCCTCTTCACAGCATCACCATCTTTCCATCTTGATGATTTGCATTTCGGGCATTCACTTAAGTTGGCATAATCCTTCCGGAACAGAACACAATTATTCTTACAAACATGGATCATATCATATCCAATTCCAACTGCACGAAGGAAATTCTTCATTTTACTTTAGGTGTGTGGCAGCTCAGACGCATCTGGGAAAGATTCGCGGAAAGCATCCAACATCGCATCGAATGATTTGTTTGTCATCCGCTCAGATGTCTTCACCTGAAGAAAGGTGACCATAGCTGAGAATACTGACAGCTTATTTCCTAGGGTGACAGCAACATTGCATTGTTCCAACATGCGGGTCCACCGTTTTTCTTCTGCAGGTGAAAGTTCACGGAATGCACGAGCATTTCCTAGCATTGTTTCAATGTTGGTCAAACTCACTGTCTCCGCCACCACCACCTCCTCCTCCTCTTCCACCTGAGCATCAGGCAGATCAAGATGGTGATCTGCTGCTTCCACGTAGTCAATAACATTGATGTTCACAGCTTCACCATGATGAACCCACCTAGTATATGTGACCGACATCCCATACAAGTGTAGATGATTTTGCACAGTTGACTGGGGTCTTGTAACTGAATTCATACAACTGCTACACGGGCAGAGCACATCTGATTTTGGACCACCATACTTTGCTCTGATAAAGTTCATGAAGTTTTCAACACCCTCGACATATGCAACGGAGAATCTTCGAGAAGAAGTTATCCAAGTCCTGTCCATCTGTTAGACATACAAATTAGTTCTTCTACTAGATATTACAGGAAAAACATATATGCTTTTTTATGAAGTCCAGAAAAAAATACCTAGGTCGATGTCTAAAGCTATGGCAAGATATTTGGACGAGCAGATCTAAGTAACGAAATATATGTAAAGCTAATTCAGCAAACAGATTTGAGTGCCAAATTATGGCAGGCTATTTCAGCAGTCAATGAGGCCGAGCACACAGCCATCGAACTATCGAAGGCCATCGCAGCAACAAAGATTGAGTATAAAATGGTGTAGAGCTATTTCAGCTAACAGATTGGCTACTAGACCATAGCAATCTACGTCACAATAAATATATGGCAGTCTACAAGAGCGTACTGTGGGAGCGAGAGGATCGCCGAACCGCGGCGCCGACGTATCGGCGCGGCGAGGAGGGAGGCTTTGGCGGAGCGAATGGAGTGGAGGGGGACAGGGGGGAGGGGGTTTGGGGAATATTATTGGCTAGTTGTCCGAAGGGCGGTTGAATCGGATTTTAGGGGAATTTTTGGGTGTGTGGGGTGGGAGGATTTTCGTGCGGTGGGCGGGGGGAGTTTGGCGCATGGTCAGTTTCTCCAAGTGTAGTCCCACGTGTCAGTGAAGAGGCAAGCCGAAGCGTGTTCCGTTTGCGTGAGCCGTGTGCAGGACCGAACGTGTGTGGGGTGCAATGCGACCGCGACAGGAGTGCTATGAGTGTACCGCATTTTTTCCTTTTAAACTAGGTGCTTCGCCCCCTCAAAAAATCTGTTGCTTCGGGCGATCCATTGATACTACTACTAGTAATCCGGTAATCCCGACTAAAATGGCGTGGCTGGGTCTTTTCCCGCGCGATATGCTAGGAGGTTGGCTTAGTTGGGTTTTTTAGGACAAGTAATGCTACACCTACGTAATCCCAGTTACGTAATTAACGTAATGTGAAATGTGTGAGCTGTTGATTGTAGATTGGGGGGAGGGAGGGGCCCACCACCATGAAAATCAGGGGAGGAGAGAGAGGCAATTTACGTTAACCCTTTCGTAGGTTCCCGTAGATGTAGAAAGATGTGTCCGATCCTGCAATATAGGCCGTCCGATCTATATCTAACGAATAGGAAGGAAACTATGACAGTTTACCCGCACTCCTCTCCACATTTGCAGATAAGGCTTTCCCTCGTTCATCCTTTTCTCCCACAAGATCTTGATCTTCCGTGCAACGCACGGGCATCTTGCTAGTACTCCTAAAATATGTATATTATTGTGAAAGTTCATATACACCGGCCGAGATTAATGCAAACACGGCAGATTTTCATTACATTTCAAACTTTTATAGGACAAAAAAATAAAAGAAACCTGACCCTAAACCTATTCTACGGTGGCGACCGACGTCCTCCATCTGTGATCTCCATGTACGGGGGCGGGGTTCAAGGCCCGTGAAGTGAAGGTGCGGTCTCCGGCAAGGAAAAGTAGAACGCGGGAGACGGACCGGCCAGTTGGCACACCATGTCCTGCCGCCTCCCATGCCCTACTCATCCTTAGAGGAGTCCCCGACCTCGGCGATGTCGGACGTTGGAGGCAACAAGTAGGACGCGTGGCTGACGGTGCTCCCATCGTCGGCCGCCAGCGTGGCCACCGCTTGTGCGGCGACTTGAGCGAGGGCGGCGACCTCGAGCTCCATCCCCGAAGACAAGATCTCCCGCAGAGCATTCGCACTTGCGGTCATGGCGGATGTGGTTCCAGGTAGGAGGACGATGCGCTATAGTGTGGAGGTTAGCTGGGCGTTGCCGCTTTAAGTAGCGCATTCTAGTGAGGCCAAGCGTCCAGGTGCGTCATTAAGTCGCCGGAGTTGGTTCCGCGGACACCGAGCCTCTTAATGACGGCATACGAACGGTCGGCATGAATGCGGGCAGCTGGCGCCGGCTGGGAACGCACCGCGTGACGGTGCGAGGGACGAGGGTTTTGGTGTGCCAGGGTAGTCAGTTGCAGTCGTGGCAACGTTGGAGATGCCCTTTGCTCACATGCGATCCCCGCATGTCATTGAAAAAGCAAGACGACCCGGCATGGTCTTAGGTCCAGAGGATGCAGTTGGCCGCGCTACACCACTCCGCGGACGCGTCGCGGCGCCCCGTGCATCATCGGCGAGCCGGGTATTGGGGTGTGTTTGGATTGTGGCCAAAGTGCACCTTGCCAAAATTTTGGTCATGACCAAAAGATTGGTCTTTGTTTGGATGGTTCCATTTTTTGGCATGCCAATGAACTCTAGCCAACTCTAGTTCATTTTTCTTGCCAATGTCGGCCAAATCATGGGCAACCAATACCTCAACCAAAATTTTGGTCATGACCCAAAGATTGGTCTTTGTTTGGATGGTTGCCATTTCTTTGGGCATGCCAATGAACTCTAGCCAACTCAAGTTCATTTTTCTTGCCAATGTCGGCCAAATCATGGGCAACCAATACCTCAACCAAAATTTTGGCTACCCAATGCTTTGATGGGGCAACCTTGGGTGCAAACCAAACATACCATTGGTCGTGCCACAGCACTAACGCCACCCTCGGCAAACCGAAACCGACCGTGTCTAGCGACGATATGAGCGTGTCGCTCACCGCGGTCGCCGTGTCCAGAGGCGATGCTGGAGTTGCGCCCTGTTGTTGGCCCCAATGACCCACATGAACGGTTGTCGGTGGCGAGGAGGTCATGGGCCAGCTCCTCCATTGGACTAGTCTTCGCTACATCGTCCCGACGGGTGTGCCCCACATGTCTGTTTCCCTGTTTTCCCGGCCATATTCGAGCGTCAGTGCTCCGCGTTGCGCATTAGGACTTTCACTATGTAGGCCAAGCGAGACAACTTATTGTTTATTTGAGCCGTTCAAGTATAATCATGTGGCGTTTGCTTATTTCTCATTCCTCTCCAACCCTCTTCTCCATCGATCATGTCGCCCTCCAGTCGAGTCCATCCTCCCGCATGCCTCATTTGAACATTCCGCCGAGTATCATTCGCATGTACCCACCCTAGTCCTCTTTCAATAGATCTCTGGACCCCGAGATGAAATCGAGAGGGAACGAGTGGGGGCACGTGATACCTAAGGCGGATTCAAAATTTTGAACCGGTGATCATAGCATCCACAAATCATATATAAAGGGTATTCAATGTTCGTTTCGTTTTTGAACGTACAATATACTCCCTCCTATCCTTTCTAGTTTACATATAAGTTTTATGTGTAGTCAAAGTATATCTACTTTGATCAAAAAGGTATCAACATTCAACAACGCCCAATCAATATTGTTAGATTCATACATACTCCTAGATTTGTACTCGAGATGGTTTCCAATTTGACTATTGACAAGATTAATAGTACATGAGATGTATAATGTGAAAATTATATCATTGGAAAATCCTTTCACATATGAATTTGACCGTATGCTTTGTGTAAGTTGCATGTCATATATTATTACTCTAACATTTGGTCAAAGTTAGCCTCGAAAAACGCATTAGACCCTGTATGCTTTGTGTAAGTTGCATGTCATATATTATTACTCTAACATTTGTGTAAGTTGCATGTCATATATTAGTACTCTAACATTTGGTCAAAGTAGTATAGTGGAAGTGGATCCTCTGACGTAGGTATCCCTGCCTTACCCTCCCTTTCGGTCACTTACTGGCGGACCCCATGCTTGCTAGGCCCCGCATGTCAGTTACTCAATGGGTTCGGCCACGTCAGGGGATCCTCATCCGTAGTATACTCCCTCTGTTTTTATTTACTCCGCATAAAATGGAGGGAGTGGTGGTATAATAAATGACGCGGGCGGGGGAGGGGGAGGGACGTCGGTTTGCTCCCAACTGCGGTCCCACAAGCGAGCGAAAACGCAAGACGAAGCGCGTTCCATTCTGTGAGCGACATGGAGGGTCCAGCGTGCCGGGCTGCAATGCGAACGCGACAAGAGCGATGTACAGTCAAAACCGATTGATTGGTCGTCACCGGAACCACTATTCACACCAGAACCTTCGCTGCTCGGCCTACGCTAGCCACTGCCCTAAAACCACACCAAATCTCCAACCCATTCCCCCACCTTTCGATCCCCTAGCTCGCATCAAGCGTCCCCTAGATCGCCGGAAAGCCATGGTGCGCCGCAAGATCACTTACTACAAGATGCTGACGCCGGAGCGCCGCGCAGAAATCGCGACGGCGGCCGGCGCCACAGACCTCTGTTCCCAAGCTCGCTTTGCGGCAGGCCAATCCCCGAGTTCTCTAGAGCCAAGCTACGAGGAGGAGGAAGCCGATCCAATGTTCATGGTGGAGGTCGCGGCGCAGAAGGCCCCCGATGGGTATGAGACGATGGACGTCGACTTCGTGCCGGCGTCCGAGTCCCCCATGGTGCAGGCGGACCAACGGTTCAACATGGCGATACTAAAGGAGGACCGGGAGGCAGAGGCTCAACTCGACGCGGAGCGCGCGCATGCCGCTGCCATCAAGGCTCTCCTGTAGGCGGAACCGGATGTCGTGGATGTGAACCGGGCGGCGGAGGCTCAACTTGAGGCGGAGCGCGCGGATGCCGCTGCCATCGAGGCCCTCCTGCAGGCGGAACCGGACGTCCTGGACTTGAACCAGGCGGCAGAGGCTCGACTCGACGCAGAGCGCGCAGATGCCGCTCTCATCGACGCCCTCCTGCAGGCGGAACCAGACGTCCTGGACTTGAACCGGGTGATGGAAGCTCGACTCGACGCGGAGCACGCGGATGCCACTGCCATCGAGGCCCTCTTGCAGGCGGAACCGGACGTCCTCGACTTGAACCGGGTTGTGCTCTCATCCGTGCAGAGCGCCCGCACGCTCCGCTTGAACGAGTAGCTGGAGGCCGAGGACAACCACGGTGTGGAGACACACATCGGCAGCGACGGCTGGTTCGCGCCGGCAGCCAAAGACGACGAGGTCGTCTCTTTCCGCGAGCAGCAATAGTTTTTCTTTATGTTGTTGTTTTTATGGATATTTTGCTGTGTAAAAACATATATTTGTTATGCAAGTTGCCTGACTTGGGTCAGTCTACCATTTCGGGCGGTTGGATGAATATCCTACGTCTCCTAACCCTTATTTCCTTCTTCCTCACCTCTTCTTCTTCCCCAACAGACCACTGCACGGGCCGTACAGATACTCCCCAACATGCGGTTGGATAAACATGAACGAAAATTATGTGTCAGCGATAGGATGGCTGAGTTTGGTGTGTTCACATGCGACAGCACGTGTCAGTGAGGGTGCGTTCCCTTGGTTGGGTTTGCGACGTGCAGGAGCGACTGTGTGAGGGTGCGGTGCGACCGCGGCGTGCAGGAGCGACCGTGTGAGGGTGCGGTGCGACCGCGATAGCCGTGCGCAAGTGTAACTCCTTCTCATTTTTAAAACTTTAGGCAAGCTTGGCAAAAATGTGTGGCGAAGTTTGGCAATGCAAGGCCTAGACCCAAACAGGATAAGTACGTACGTACTAGGAGTACTAGTGTTAAAAAAGAAAGGTTGGGTTTTCCTTCGCGGGATTTAATCGATACAAATCCTTGTTTCACGTGTCAATTAATGCGTATTTTTTCTCCAAAGACCAAAGAGCTAACCATCTCACTCCTCATCGCTTGATTAATGCAGCACCATGCAAACCAACCTTCTCACTTCCGCATGCATGCAGGGGGTATTAATGTCCTTGGTTGCTAACCCCATCAATTTTGCCTCGATTAGTGTTAGTGGACCTTTGCAAATTGTAATTTTGATATACTGGCCTTGTGTACAAAAAATGGAGGTAGTAACTATATTTGACTTCCTTCCCCATTGCGGTGACGTCGACGATATTTTTTTGGTGGTTTGGCGAAGTGCGTTCGACGGAGAACACCATTGAGGGAGACCACGGTAAGTCGTTCGCAAGTGCCGCCTGCAAGCCGA
Organism: Triticum urartu; assembly: GCF_056163025.1. Classification (NCBI taxonomy): domain Eukaryota; kingdom Viridiplantae; phylum Streptophyta; class Magnoliopsida; order Poales; family Poaceae; genus Triticum; species Triticum urartu. The sequence continues at coordinate 369,674,558 of NC_141874.1, forward strand.
GATAACCGCCTTATTTGCATCCAGGAAGTCCTTTACTAGTACTACTAGGAGTAACTAATGCGGTGAGATGGCTTCTCGAAAAAGACGATGGAGAAGCGGAGTCAGCGAAGAGTGAAATGATGGTTGCTTCGTCCGTGCTTTTGTGATTTGACGCCTCACTGCTTTGTGATTTGTGATAGAAGGGACAGGGGAGTAGACTCTGTGCTCTATACTGTACTACATGCGTCCAAGCATGGGAGAAAGAGGAGAGACGTTGCATTTTTCTATTCCTTCAATCAATCAATCAGGGAGCTTCGGTTCCATCTTTTTGGCTTTGGCAACACCGTCCACAATGGTTCCCACGATGCCAAAAGCTATTTTCACATTTGGCTACACATTGTGGATGCCCTTAACCGTACCACTTGGTTTTGCTCCTGTGTGCTATCTATACAAATCTCAATTATATTTATCTAAAAAATTATAGAATCGAGATTAGTAAAAAGGAGGTGATTTTGCCGCGCGGATGGTGGGGGAGGTTTCTTATTTGAGCAATGCTACATCCACGTAATGGTTTACGTAAAGTTACGAACTGATGTGATGTGGGACTATTTGATTGGATTAAAGGAGAGGATTAGGCCCACCCCACATGAAAATCAGGGGGGCATATATAGATTAGATGGAAAGTATACGTAGTAGCTACGTAGCCCTTTGTAAGTCTAGGATTAGGCTTCTTATTTTCCGAGGACGTTGTCCTGGTGGTTTGCTAACATGCCGTCCCACGTGTCAGTGCTTTACCAAGCCGATCCGCGTCCCACATGAGGCAGAACAACGGCAGAAGCAACACGTGGTTAAGTTGAAGAAGATGAGGGAGAAGCGGATTCAGCAATGAGTGAAATGATGGTTGCTTCATCCCTCCAACTTAACTGCGGGAAAGGTGCAGCTTTGTGATTTGACGCCTCATTGCTCATTACTACGCCGGCGCCATGACTGGGGTGCTTCACCCCGGCTGCTCTGCACTGTATTCCGGTATGGCACGTGGACCCGGTAGCTTGATGTCCCACATGTCGGCGAAAGGGACTAGAAGATTTATGAAAGCGAGCGCTCCACTCTTATGACGGAGGAGTAGACGACACGACGGCCCAGTGAACTGTCACTTGTATTGTATAGTACTATAGTTTTGCTGTTTCGCATGATCCATCGATACAAACCCGATTAAACAGGAAAGGGCGGGATTTTTCCCACACGGTAGATGATACTGGCCATACATTTCAAAGGCAATTTTAATGTATGCAAACTGAATAATTATAAGTAACAATATGATATCTAGTAAAACTAAAAACACATATGATTTATTGTGTTAGAGTGTAGTAGTAGTGCTGTATTGCATAGTTGTTAGATGTAACATGCGAGAACGTGTAGAGATGTAGTTTTTGGAGGGCCTGCAGAGAGAAAAGCGTAATACGGTCACCGAACTTCAGAATAAGCTGATTACGGTCACTATATACGTTTTGCGGTGATTATACGGTCACTTGCTCACAGCTCAGCATCGGATTGCAGTCTGTTGACCGGCCAAATAGTCTGCGTGGCGCCATGTTGACTAGTTAAATTAACCATGTTTGTTGTGGGTCCCACTTGTCAGTTCGCATAGGCAAAAGGTCAGATAAACACAAATTTACGCAGGCGCGACAAGGCTCCAACCCATGTGCGGGAATCACCTGGTTGTGTATGTGTCTGTCAGGGCCTGATGTGTGCGCATGCACATGTAGGTTGAGCACTTGAGTGTGAGAGTGTGTGTTGGTCGTGTGGTGTACTGGTGTGTGCATGCATGCGAGCATGTGTGCGTGTGAGTGTTGCGTGCGTGCGTGTGAGTGTTGCGTGCGTGCGTGGCTGCGTGTGTACGTGTGAGTGTTGCGTGTGTGCATGGGTGCATGTGTTTGTGTGAGTGTTGCGTGGATGCAGTTTGTGTGCATACGTGAAAGGGGCGTACAGGGGGGTATGCGATGGAGAGAGAGATGCTCTTCGTTTCTCTTTATTATGACTAACTTTGTATATAGTATAAAAATATGCAAATTCACAGTGCGGAATAAATATCATTGTGGGCACCATGCAATGCAAATTAGCGTTCGTACTCCTCCATATAACTTTGTAATGTTGTATATATGTAGAAACTCTAAAATAATTTTTTGGCCACACTTTATTCAAAAGGAATGTTGTATGAGAAATAAACGTGAAGAGAGGGCTTTTTAGATCAATGTGGTACGTGATGTAACATGTGTGAATGTGTAGTTGATGCTTTGGCGGGGCCTAGAGAGGTATGTGTGTGTATTACGTATTCGAGAGAGGCATGGATTGAGGGGCCGACGGGGGGCGTGGGAGAGATAGCACGAGAAATGAGAGTGGTCTAGAGAGAGAGACGAATATGATGTCACGACAAGAGATTCCATTCCCTTGAGTGTGTATATGCAAGGGGGGGATAGAGGCACCAGGAGAAATTTTCTGTGTGTGTGGTGTTTGTGTTGGTATGTGTGGGTGTGAGCAGATAATGAGACGTGGGGGCAGAGGGTGTGTCACCGCGTGAGGTCCGGTGGGTCGAGGTGAGGCCCTTCATTTTGTTCCGTCCTGCGCCACATTGGTCGGCCCGTGACGCATTTAGGAAGACCCATGGATGACTAGTCGTACAAGACAAAGATAGCAGAATTGTGAAGGACTCTGTATCCACTGACAAAGCCGGCTAGGATTTGTAACCCTAGGTTCTCGGACTAAGGTAACCCCTTTATCTCTGATATTACTATTCATCCAACCTAACTTTAAGGGGCATCCTACAGAATGCTCTGCTAGAATCATACTCGTTGATTAGGAAGAGAGGTGTGAGACAATGCGTGAGAGACAGGCGTGAAGATAATGTGCGTACATGAGACACGTAGGTAGGTCCATGTATATAGAAAGGGTCAATGAGGATTGTGCGTGTGTATGTTTGCGAGAGGAAGAGTGCTTGTGATAAAGGTTAGTGAAAACAGTTGTAAATGGTTACGAGAGGGAGGGAGGGTTATATCTAGAGCATGTGTGCGAGAAAGACACCTCGGGAGAGAGTGTGTGAGCATGTGTGAGAGACCACCGATGGAGAGTGAAACTACACATAAAAGACTGCTCTACACATTGATTAAAGATATAAATTGTATCCAAATATTAGGATGGGATCATGATATTTGCAATTCGCGTAAGGAGCGGTCATTGATCCATCAGACATCTAGATTATATCGAATTTGAGCATGTCTATGTTATTATTCGACACAATTGATCCACATAGTATTTTGAACTCCAGGCAATGCATTGCTTTAGCAATCGAATATAAACGTGAGTATAGTTCATGTTGTGTGTGTAAAGCACATTATACATGCGAAAGTTACACAATGGACATTATAAATAGCTACTACCTATGAACTAGCATACATTTGAATTCAACTTAAGGTGGTTTAAAAAAATCGAATTCAACATGAAGTCCATTCAATTATTTGAATTTGATATCATGGCATTTGTAAACCATACCTAAATTATGGGAGCACCAATCTTTGCTCTGATTTTGTACATAATAGCATATGTAGTCGTGTACAAAATAGATTCAAATTTAGCTCCTCCATTCCAAACTAATCGTAGTTATAGGATTTTCAAGTGTCAAAATTTCAAAAAGAAGCAGATAATTTAATGAGGTTTTCAAACATACAAGGTCAAATATAACTTTGTATATTTAGGTCAATCCTCATAGTTCAAGAGTACTCTAAACGTGAATGCTTGTGTTTCAAAATTTCGAATGAAGCGCCAAAAGAGCCTCTACTCGCCCGAAACCGCGTGAGACCAATGTTTGGTAGTACAAGGAAATTACTTTTCTAATAACTTCGACCCATGAAACCTACCGGCCCAACGCCCAAAGGTCTAAACCGGGGTAGGTTTGTAGCTTCATCGAGACGCCACGCAACCGCATCCGAAAAACATTCATACACAATGGCCGCCTAAGCACACATGCGTGCAGCCAAAATTGCTCCCGCCTACTATTTGGGACACCTGGGATTACCATCCTACCCCCGACCCCCAGTAGGTCCGAAATTTAAGAGGGGGGCAAAGTTTGTACTTTCCCCAAATTTCAAACAAGCGCGTCCCATCTTCTGTTCAAAAAAGCCAAAAACAAGCGCGTCCCAGACCGAAACATGGTTCCCCCCACCCGTCCGATTCCCCATTCGTACTTCATGGGCGCCAAAACTACCTCTCCACCAGCCGCGAAACCCCGGCGTCCTCCGTCCGCCACCCCATCCCACCCATCAACCGCCGCCCTCCTCCATCATGCCAGAGCCGATACCTCGACGCCGTCATCCACCGCAACCTCAACCGCAACGCCCTCCACGGCTAGTAGTTGAAGCCGAGGCCGAGCCGTCCGTACCCGAGCCAGTTCAACCACGCCATCCTGTGCCTCACCGCTGCCGCTCCAACTTCGCCACCCTCCACCGCACCGGAGCTGTTCCTGCTATGCCGTCCTTCGCCGCCATGGATCTGCTTCCCCTCCGCCGACATACGGCCACGGCAACACAGTCAACAATTTGGCCATGGGTTCGTCCAAGCCTGCACCCTCCAGAACATCGGTTTCCCCGGTAAAAAGAAGAAAATTGGCGTGACTTGTGGAGGTGACCACACCGGCAACCAAAAAAAGGTAATCCTCTTCCCTTATTCGTGCAAATCTTACGTCTCTGCTTGCACGGTATTCATCCCACAGAAGACACTAGTTGACCGCTTCTTCTTGATACTAGATGTTCCTACTAAATTGCGATGCACAAGGTTTCTCCTCATATACTATTTCACCTTAGCTAGAGGTCCGTCGCCCCCCTAAATTTCAATTTCTGGCCACTTGATTCCCAATTAACGGAAGCATTCCCCAGCGTAATAGGCACTAGTACGCCTATTACGCTGGGGAAGCAGTGCCTTGGTGTTTATCTTAGGGGCGTGTGCGGCCTAGAGCTACTGGCACCCGATCTGGAGGTCGGCCGGGATTAAAGGGATGGCCTGGGGGCGCTGCCAAGCACGGCGGTGGTGTGAGGTCGATGGGAGGGCGGGGCGGCGGAGGCAGGGGTCTGGGCCGGTGGTCGCTGGCAGTTCGAGAAAGATCGTCAATAGTGACTGGCGGGAGGTAGACGAAGGCCATCTGCCCGTTCCTTATAGATCTGACGGTTCATTAAAAAAATCGACTGGCCTATTTATTTTCAGTCGACTGTTATCTTAGATATGACCACAAGTGGTGGTGTGCGGGAGGAGTACCTGCATTTCCTGTGCTCATATATTACAAAATGATACAGAGTAGAATCTAATTTTGTTTTCCATGCAATGTTGTAGAGCTATCATATGTCTCCTGTCATTTATTTTTCAGCCACCTGCTTTCTGCTAATTTTACAGTGCACTAGTTCTGCACACACTTCACCCTTACTCTCATTGTTGTGTTTTTATGCAAGGGTATTTCAGACTCTGCTGCCATGAGAGAAGCCAAAAAGAAAAGAGAGAAGTCACTCCAGTTTGGTGTGTGGCTAGGCAAGACACGTTTCAATGCTTTAAAGGGTGTAGTGTCAGCAGATGGAGACGGGGAACGTAGATCTAGAATTGATGACCTCGCTCGCAATGAACCACCATCCCAGGTGCTTGCTTTAACTTCGCGGTGTCATATGTGGTTGCATGTTCCATATGGTGTCTAGCTTGTATTCGAACGACCGAAGTCGGTAAGATAAGGAAAGATATTTTTTACATGAACCACCATCCCGTGTGCACCAGAAGACAAATAGCTAGTCAGGGCACTGGCCGAGCCAGTGACAAGCCCAGCAAAGATATGCATCACCTGGAAGCCAACTAAAAAGCTGCGATGGTGGCGAAGCAGCCTGCCTCCCACCAGGCTCTCAGGCCCTAGATGATCATGCTCACCACTCCAGCCGGATGTCTAGCTTGTATTGCTTCCAATTTGGTTAAATTGCATCTGCTTAGCTTACACATTATACCTTTGAATATGACATGCCTTTCTGTTTTTGGTACATACTAGTACATCTATGTATTAACCATGTTCTTACATCAAACTAATGTTCTTGTGTATCCCTCATCAATCACTTATGACGAGGCAGGCAGGCAAGGGGACTACTCCTCATTTAAAGAATGCAGTGTCAGCCTCCCGACATGATTCTCAAGAAACAGAAATGCTAGATGAAGATAGTGAACGTAGCTCTGTAGTTGATTACAGCATTTCCCCTACACTAGCATCACATGTGCTTGCTCTAACTTGGCAGCGTGATATGTGGTTGCATGTTGCATATGGTGTCTAGATTGTAATTCTTCCAATCTGGTTAAACTGCATGTGCTAGTCTGCTTAGCTTATACATTATACCTATTGATGTGACATGCCTTCCTGTATTTAGTACATAGTACATCTGTCTATTAAGCATGTCCTTACATAAAACTATTGTTTTTTTGTATCCTGCATCAATCAACATGACGAGACACCTTTAGTATATGCAGTGTGATATTAGTTGCATCTTTCATATGATTTATAGCATGCGCTGCTTCTAATTTGTTGAAATACCATTTATGATGGGACGCTTTTAACTTGGTAGAGTCATATTGGTTGCATCTTTCATGTGGTGTCTAGCTTGCATTGCTTCTTATTTGCCGGAATGGCTTCTGCTTAGTTTACACAAACAGTTGTGAACATGCCATGCCGTCCTGTTTTTCGTACATATTCCATCCTGGTATCATGTGTTTGCCTTACATCAAAGTAGTGATTGTCAGTATCATGCATGAATGAGTTCTGAAGAGAGAATTTTATTGCTTTTTCTTGTCGGTTTTACTTGACAATTCAAAATCAATAAAGCAGAAGGAAGTTAGCAAGGCAGCGGATAAAGGTGCTCCTTCCAAACGGAGGGCCTCTATAGTTTCTACTCCTCCACACCCCCAAGATGATTTCCAAGACAACACATGCATAGACACTCAACAAAGTTGTGTTTATGATGAGCACATCTCCCCTAGTGTAGCATCACCGGTGCTCCCTCTAACTTGGCACTATTATATGTGGTTGCATGTTATGTGTGATGTCTAGCTTGTATTGCTTCTAATTTTGTTGAATTCCATCTGCTTACTTTACACATTATACTTGAATAAGACACGTGTTCCTGTTTCTAGAACATACAATATCTGTCTATCACACCATGTTCTTACATCAAATTACTACTGTTGTGTAACCTGCAACAATCACTTATCATAAGACACGTTTGACTTCGGAGTGTGATATAGGTTACATCTCACATTCTTTTCTAGCTTGTATTACTAATTTGTTGAAATGGCACTTATGACGAGTCAGTTTTAACTTGGTAGAGTGATATTCGTTGCATCTTTCATATGGTGTCTAGCTTTCATTGCTTCTAATTTCTTCAAATGCCTTCTCCTTAGTTTACACATCATAAGTTGTGAATATGCAATGCTGTGAATATACAATGGCACTAATGACGAGAGACCTCTAACATGGTAGTGTGATGTTGTTTGCATCTTGCATATGATTTATTTCTTGTACTGCTTCACATTTGTTTAAACGCCATTTATGATGAGACACTGTTAACTTGGCAGAGCGATATTTGTAGCATCTTTCGTATGGTGTCTACCTTCCATTGCATTGCTTCTAATTTGGTGAAATGTCTTCTTCTTAGTTTACACATCATAGTTCTGGTTATCTCTTCCGTCCTGTTTTTCATACATATTACATCCTCCTATCATGTGGTTGTCTAACATCAAAGTTCAGTTCGTCTGCATCACGCATCAATTTGTTCTGAAGAACTAAATTGTTATTCATTTTTCTTGTCGGCTTGACTTAACATGGCACAGAGAAAGAGGAAGAAACACAGTATGGCAGGGAATGAGAAGCAGATGAATCCTGCAGATTCTGCTGGTACTGATGGTGCAATAGAAGGTCAAAGTCCAGCAGAAAATTCTACAAACACGGCATCCCATGCTACACGAGTTGCAAAAAAAGACAAACAGAAACAAATAGCTGCCACCAAACAAGCAGAGACATCCCTAGTTCTTGCAACACCTACCACGGTACTACCAGCTGCACGACGTACTCGTGTGTCAACTGAGCTAGCAGCACGTTCCCAAGCTCCCTTGCCACCTAACACTACTTCCCAAGCACTCTTGACACAAGACGAGTTGGCAATATCAGATGAACCTTGTGAGCTTCAACAGCAAGAAGGTAGTTGCTGGAGTCAAGTTACAGTTGCATGCTTCTTTATATGTAGTCTCACAGTTTGATGTACACTAACACTTCCTATATTTGTTGTTGGACTAGCACCTAGGCGCAAGAGGAAACAAACATCAGGGATAATGCTCGATAGGTTAACTAAATATAGAGGAGGAAGAATGGAGATCTGTTTTGAGGCAGGTTTAAAAAGGCCACGTGATGCTACAGAGTTAGCCAAGTTAGTATCAGAGGCAGCGGTTGCTGTTAGGTGTCATGTACGTATCCTCCCAACATGGATTCAGTACAGGAATGACAAAGACGAAACCCAGTTCAACATCTTCCTCGACCATTTATCTGTAAGTATGGTTATGTATGGAAACTAGTAATATCGTCTTGCTCTGTCCAATACTTTCTAGGTTGCTGATAATGAGACTCCCATAATTTTCAACAGATGAGGTTCAAGTTGGATAGCCAAGATGATGCAACCATACAAGCTTGCACCTATGTTTTCAAGTCTGCTCTGTGACAGTATCGGTATAACTTGAGGAAAACTCACTTTGAAGGCAAGGCTAACAGTGAACTTGCCCAAACATCTCCAGTGGAAAATATATCTGATGAAGACTGGAGAGGCCTCGTTAAACACCGGTCCGATCCGAAGTATCAGGTACATTATATATATGTCATCAGATCACATGTTGAAGTCCTATTTACGCATGTGCCACACAAATCTATCTTCTTGTAGGTGAACTGTTCGAAGAACAAGGCCAACCGTACGAAAGTGAAATTCCAACAGACGAGAGGATCTCGTAGCTATATTGCACACTGCGAGGCTCTTGTAATTAGCTGTTGTTTCACTCTTTTTGCTGTACCATATTATCAGATCTATATTGACTTGTTCCAAATGCAGAGGAAAGCCCGCAAGGACCAAAAAGTACCTGAACCAAATGCTGTGGAAATCTTCAAGGACTGTCACACCAGCAAGAAGAAGGGCATGACTACACCAGTCAAAGCCGCTGTTGTAAGTCCTTAATCCTCATGCCTTTTAACTACTACTTACTCTGACTTGTGCCTTGAACTGCATGGTTTGCAGCCAATGTCTATTACTCTTTTCAATTTTATACACAATTGTCTTAGCGTATCATTGCACCTTACAAGGTTTAAAAGAGAGGAGTGATGTTCCTTTGATCTTGACCCATAATCTAGTTCCGTGCTGGACTTGCCCACACAACGTTGCAATTGCCTGTTTGTCTGTTCTCAGTTGTTTTGTGATATGAATGACGTCATACTATGCTTACCGTATTATAAACTTCGTCTCTTTATCCTTAGCCCTCAATACAATGTGAATAAATAGACAATACATTAGCGATGGTACATGGTCATATGTTTGGAACCTGGTTTTATTATGTACTTTGCAATAAAATACAACTAATATTTTACATGGGTTCACCAGAATAAGTTCTGTATATAGACCAAAGCTATTTTGTTTGGTTTTGCTGCCTCCTTAATATCTTCTGTTCTGGTACTACTAATGTAAAAACTCAACTTTTCAGCGAGCTATGGAAAAAATGGTGGAACCGCCACCTTCTGAAGGTGGCAAGGCAACTATAACCGCAATGTCAGGTCTTGCTGCAGTGGGTCAGTACCTGTCCACTAACAGTGCCAAAAGCACGTTCCTGCGTAATACTGGGTTGGTTGTTAAGGCAATATCATCCAAACTACCTCATGATCAAGATATGCAAGCTCAAAGCAATGTTGTATCTGCGCTCCAGACACAAGTCCATTCCCTAACAGAGACCCTTTGTGAAACAAGGAGAAACATTGCTCAATGTCGTCAAGATATGCATGGTTTTGAAACCAGACTATCAGACATTTGCTATGTTTTTCAGGAGCCTAGGGGAAATGAAGGCGAGGGTTATGGTGCTCCATCGGACAATACAACATGAAAACATAATAGTCAGGTCAAATGAACTGAGCTTCTGAACTTTTGGTGGTGCATTTATCTGCTAGACTGTTAAGTTTCATGCCAACCTTCCTTTTGTTATATAGTTGTCATTTGTTTTGGTGCGATACAAAATTTATTCTTAACGTGCAGCCACCGCCTGAAGAAAACAGCAAGCCATTTTTGTATAGTGTAGGGTGTTCCCTATATTTGCACTGGTGGCGATCTTTGATGCCGAGTGGATGTAATCTGTGCAATCGCCTTAATAGCCTAACGTTAGTTTCGGCCTTATTTATTTCCTAGTCTTCTTTTTCCCTGGTTTGCTAGTGGCCGCAACTACCATGGGCCATATACGGGTCATAGGATCCATGGGTCTCCTACGGTCCGTCGATAAATGGGCCTGTAATCGGTGGGCCTCGGGCCGTCGGATAAATGGGTCTACATGGGCCATAATCTGGCGTAATTGGTATCGGCCCAGCACGGTAACAGGTCGTAGGACAGCAAAGGCTTAATTCTGTCACAGGCATAACGGGTCGTTAATGGGCCAGAATATAGGACGGGCTGGAAACGGCGCAACGGGTTAACAGGCCAGAAACGGGCCGACTCTTGCCATGGGCCAAATTTGGCCCATTAGGGTAACGGGCCAGTAACGGGCCGACTCTTGCCATGGGCCGAATTTGGCCCATTAGTGGAACAAGCCAGTAACGGGCCGACTCTTGCCATGGGCCGAATTTGGCCCATTAGGGGAACAGGCCAGTAACGGGTCGGAAGTAATCAAGGGCCGAAAGGAGCCCAAGAACGTATGGGCCGTCAATAGGCCGAAAGCTAACATGGGCTGGAAACGGCCCATGTAAATCACAGGCCGTTAACGGGTATAAAGAAAATTACTGTTCATTATGGGCTAGAGTCACCGTGGGCCTGTAATGGGCCGAAAGATACGAAGGCCTCATATGGGCCTAAAGACGTCGTGGGCCATACATGGGCCAAAAGTGAAATGGGCTGGTATTATATTCGACGGCCCACATGACGTTGTTGGGCCGATTTCCTTTAGGTCCTAACGGGCCATGAGTTAACGGGTCGTAAAATGGGCTATTTGCGAAGAGACCGTTAACAAGCTTTTCATGGGCCAGCCCGTTAACTTTTGACCAAGTAAAACGGGCCGGCTTTGTAAGCTAAATGGGCCACTGTTGGGCCGTGCCACGTGTCGACATATCATAGGCGCCTATCTGACCCACTGACGAGCTGACACATGTTTCGTCCGGCCAATAAGAATTTTACACGTGGAAATTTCCCATTGGTCGGGGCTGTTAACGGGTTATCGGATCCAAAACCCGAGCCGATAGCTTAACGGCGTTCCATTACGGTGGATGCCATGTGTCGGTCACCCTTGACGAAAGCACTTCTGTGACGCGCGATTTATCGTCATGGAAGTGGACACTTCCATGATGATAATTTTGGTAATTTCATGGAACACTTCTACGACAGCACAGGTATGACTATCTTGATTCTGTCATAAATTTGTCATGGATGTACATGCATGACAAAAAACGCGACCTACTGTGACAAACACGTATCATGACGGAAGTGTATTTTTTTGTAGTGTTAGCACATCACCGAAAGGCGAGTGTTGGAAGATGTCTACGGCGCTGAATTTGAAGATCGATAAACGATCAAGCTCGGCGTCCGCGGGCTCGCGCGGTTCAGAACCTATGGACGGAGACGAGTCCGGCGTTCCGGTGGCATAGGAATCGTGTGAGACCAGGTCCATGTGCGGCTTCAACGCCGTGGAATCTGCGGCCTCCGAGGTGGGGTTAATCCTCCCGTCTTTGGATGGCACGGCCTGCTCCGGCTCTAGGGCCAGAGCGGTTACAGGAGTGATCTCCTGGATGCGGCCCGATGACAGATTTAGGTCATGATCATCGGGGTGACCGGGAGCGTCCACCGCGGTATCGAATCCGGCGAAGATCAAGTCTCCACGGATGTCCACGACGTAGTTCAAGCTCCCGAATCTGACCTGATGGCCAGGGGTGTAGCTTTCGATATGTTCCAGATGGCCAAACGAGTTGGCCTGCAGAGCGAAGCCACCGAACACGAAGATCTGCCCGGGGAGGAAAGTTTCTCCGCAGACAGCGTCATTATTGATGATTGAAGGGGCCATCAAACCTTTTAGCGACATCACATAGGAACTCTCAATGAAAGCACCAATATGTCAGTGTCAAAACAGGCGGATCTCGAGTAGGGGGTCCTGAACTGTGCGTCTAAGGTTGATGGTAACAGGAGGTAGGGGGCACGATGTTTACCCAGGTTCGGGCCCTCTCTATGGAGGTAATACCCTACTTCCTGCTTGATTGATCTTGATGAATATGAGTATTACAAGAGTTGATCTACCACGAAATCGTAATGGGTAAACCATAGAATTCTAGCCTGTATGGCTACGGTTTTGAGTATCTCCTATCCGGACTAAGTCCTTTGGTTTATATAGACACCAGGGGAATCTAGGGTTACATAGAGTCGGTTACATAAGATGGAATCTTCATAGTTGTTTGCCAAGCCTGCCTTCCATGCTAAGGAAAGTCCCATCCGGACACGGGTACAGTCTTCGGTCTTCACATCATCACGGCCCATCAGTCCGGCCCATAGATAACAGGTCGGACGCCCGCGGACCCCTTAGTCCAGGACTCCCTCAGGGGGGCTGCCTTTGCACCCACCATGGAGCGACGTCTGCATGAAATTTTATTGCCATGCAAGGCTCGTCTCTTTTGCTCTACATGTTCAGTTCCATTGTGTACAATAACTGACATGCATAGGAATAAAAGATAGTGAGATTATGTAAGGAGTGCATGCACAAATCCAGAGTGATGGTAGCAAACTGTGGATAGACCCAAAACAAATGATAGCAGGCAGATAATAGCTTTAGTTAAAAAATACAGATAATGGCTCCTTTAATGTTTGTTTGCACCCAACATGAAACTCATAGTAGACACCTGAGATTAACCAGATAGTAGACAGATAGTACTGATTGCTGCCCCAATATGTACCCCACAACCATTTAAAAACTCAAGTTTCAGCATAAGTTTGGACCTGAGTCGGAGTCTAATAGGTGAACACGACGATAAAGTAGCATGTCATCATATTAAGCAATGCATAACGTAAGCAGACACGGAAGAGTGCGACCTCTCTTGCGGACCCGTGTAGTCCTCAAGGTCATCTGCTTAGTTGATGATGGTAATGCAGTTGTCATGGCTGCCGGCGGTGGGGAAGAAGATCTGAGGCGGCGAAAGACAGTCTGGAGAGCGGATCCCTGCTATTGTGAACCCTTCCATCGTTGGAGCAGCTGAGCTGGGGTGGAACACAACACCGCAGGAGCAGGACAAACCACACAAGGTTTTCTTTGACACATATCTGTAACAGAAGTAATTGTGTAAGGGCTTGTTTGAATTTGAGGATTCTAACAATGCAGGGATAGGAAATAGATAGGAATAGGATAGGAATGCACGTGCAAAACAGAGAATTTAAAAACACAAGATTTCTGCCAATCTGGGTGTTTGGTTCACAAGAATTGGAAGATCACATGATGCAAAGAAGCATGGTGAGATTAAGTCAAACCACAAGAAGTGTACAACCTCTTTGGCGAAGCCATGTTGATCTCAGCGTGATTGGGTTGACCGGTGAGGATGCTCCGGCTGACATGGCTGTCGGAGGAGGGGAAGAAGATCTTAGGCGTCTGGAGATGGAGCCCGAGGTACTGCTCTGCTGTGATGGAGGGTTTCATCGTTGGAGCAGCTCCGGTGAGTTGTACGACGCTGAGGCTGAAGCAGGACAAGAGAGACAACGTTAACCTGAGTGGAATTCTAATAGCATCTCCAATAGATGACGTAAAATACATAACCATAAAGTGCTAGATGTATACATCAGCTGCTCATCTCCGAACTTAACTGTCGACACTGAATTTAACTATAGAAACTTAACTTAACTGTCAAAACTGAATTTTGTTGTCGAAACTGAATTTTACTGTCGAAACTGAACACACTAGAGGTGAGGCTACACATCAGTCGACTGACTTTTTCATCTCTGGTCAGTCGATTTTGCAGCCGTTGGATACAAAATCAAGGGCCTGGAGTTCATCTTCAACCTCCACCCCCTGAGCCGCCCGCCAGCACCAGCCAAACAGCCGCCCCTCGCCGCCCGCGGCCGGCGGTGCGCCGCGCCGCCCACCCTGAAAACAATCCCCATCGTCAGTCCACCGGCGGCCCGGCCATCCCTGTAGCCCCCCCCCCCCTGTGCCGAGCTTTTTCTCCGGTGATCCCCATGCCACTGCCCCACCACCACCGGTGACCACCGCCCCCACCCTGAACCCTAAGATAGATAGTGGGGTACCTCTCCGGCGAGCCCCCCTCCTGCTGTGGATGGTTCTTCCTTAACTCCGGCGACCCCCCCCCCACCCCCTGAAAATCGACTGACCCAAAAGTCGATTCAGTGGACTGGAGTGTAGCTAAATCGGAGCAGCATCGCAGGCAAGAGCAAGAGCGAGAGCAGCAGCGCGAGCAAGAGCAGACCAAGCAGGGGACTGAGAGCAAGAGTAGAGCAGCAGCGCGAGCGAGAGCTAAAGCAGCAGCAACTCGTACTGATGTGGACGTCGCCACCGAGGGAGCGACGCCTTGGAGGAAGTGGCCGGCGACGCCGTCGTGGATGGAGTCGTGCCGTGTCGGCTCGGGACTGAGCACCGGCAGCACCATGAGATCGAATCAAGAAGAAAATGCGGCGATTAGTGTACAACCTCTTTGGTGGCACCGATTAGGCCGCAGCTTCATCCGAGGAAATGGTGATGATGATGCTCTTCCGGTGGTGCAGGTGAAGACGGCGGTGTGGGAATGGAGGTGGCACGAAAGATGAGGGGAACGTCGGGGCAGCTCCTTGGAGGTGGAGGATGGGGTGGCTGAACCGGCGGGACGACCAGGTCAGCGACGGATCCTCATCCGGTACGGTGGATGAGGGACGTTGAGGTGTTGTTGTGGACGACGTCATCGGGGAAGAGGCTCCGGCTGGGTGGTGGACGGATGAGGGTGTGGGGCTTCGCGGGTTTTGCCGGCCTCGGTGTACGAATGGGTGGGTGGATGAGTGGGGAACCATGGCTTAGGGACGCGCTTGTCCAAAATGTGGGGTAAGTTATGAAAGTACCCCCACCGATTTGAGGCGGTTCTTTCGGTTCAGGGGTATCACAAGCATTTCGCGTGTCGAGATTGCACATGAGGTGGGAGTTTTCATGCGCGTTGTAATTTAGGAATAGCAAGGCACGGGTTGAGATGGAGGGAGTTGTTGGAGCACAACGAGACAAAGATTTATCTTAAATATTTCGGGGTAACAAGGCGTGGGTTGAAGAGGCGGGAGTTTCGCAGCACTACAGACAGAGACGCTAGCTTGAAATTTCGGCATAACAAGGCGCGGCTTGAAATTTTGGGAGAACAAGCTTAACGTGTACCCAAAAGAAAAAAAAGACAATTTAGACTAGTATGATATACTACGTACAATGTGTTTAACACGCACAACACACACACAGACACCATTTAGACTAGTAAGGTACACGTGCATTGCACACATGAGATTTGGCAACCAAATTATGAATAAATACCACATTATAGCATGCAAGCTTTGAGTCATATATGCATGATGTAGATGTTCGTTTAATTCTTATAGTTCATTTCATTCAGAATCATCTAGATTTTATAAGAAAGCTAATCTATTTTAAGATTCATGGAATTGTGCGTTGTAAGGCATAAAGTAAAAACAAATCATGTAGAAAAACATTTGGGCAATTCTGATACGGAAGATTCCAGAACAAAGAAGAAGTGCTTGTGTTTTGAGGTTTGTGCATTATGCTTAAGTTCAACCATAGAGTCTTCTAGATTGTACATGTGGCAAAATCTGGTGGAATCTAGATGATATCCAACGGCCAGTAGTGCTCAAATTTGCCAGCTCTGGACCATCGGATTGGCCTCATCCAACAACCATCTTTCAAAGTTAAAGTTATCCGCACACTATATAAAAATATAAAATATAATATATATATAGGGGTATAGATATAGATATGTGATGCGAAAGCCACCCATCATCTCCAATTAGAATAGTGTGTCCATGCACGGATGCAATGTGGCCAAACGATGTCTGCCATCGGTACCTCAAATTCAAACCAGTCTGACCTTGTTCAATGTGTATACATTACAACATGCTCGTTTCCAAACCACACCGCGCAGATCTCCGTTATATTCATGCATGCATGGGTTTCAAACATCATGATCTCTTATTCAAATATTTGAATTCAGCTTTACATTGATTATGACCTCACCTAGTCTTTTACACCCACACATTGGTCTTCTCTTTATAATTATACCACTAACTTACTCTCGTGCATGCATGCACACACACTACCAGTCGGCATTATCCATCGCACACATCCAATCTTTTTCTTCAGGTTGGTCTCCCATGAAGGCACACACACACACACATCTCCCTCTCCGTCATATCAGGCATTCTTTATCTCTCACGTGCATGCGCAACGATCGATGTTCCTCTATGTGTGTGTGTATATAGCTAGGTCTTTCATAGTTTTCCACATAAACCGATCAATCTATATATCTAGTGAGGTCTCACCCTCTTTCCCACATCCACATCGATCAATCTATACCTCTCTATATATGATTACATATATAGCTAATACACCCACATTAATTATATATCCAATGCCCCCCTCTCATCATCCATGCCTTCCGCTTCATCTCTCAGAAGCGCGCACAATGGCTAAGACAGGGGGCAGCAAGGGCCCTGCCCCCCCCCTAACATCACTATATATCGAGGCTAATATGAATGTGATTATTAGACAATTGCTGGTGAAATGGTTTAAGTTGATGAATTGGCCCTCCTCGTAAAGGATTAGCAATGCTTGGCCCCCTAGCTCATGGGACATTTTTCATGGCTCCGCCACTGCGCACAACAGCGCACGTTCTCGCCCCCTCTCTCTAAATATCGATCTCGCAGTTGTGCACTCCTTCATAGTCTCCCTCCACTCGGCCCCTCGCACCATTTCTAGCCCCCCACCGGATTTTGCCACATGTACAATCTAGCAGACTCCATGTTTGAACTTAAGCATAATGCACAAATCTCAAAATAACAGTGGTTCTCCTTTGTTCTAGAATCTTTCGTATCATAACTGCCGAAACTTTTTTTCTAGTTGAATTGCCATTATTTGTTTTTACTTTATGCTTTACAACGCACAATTCCATGAATCATAAAATAGATTAAGGGCTTCTTTGATTCAAAGGATTCTCGAAGGAATTTTGGAGGATTCTAGTCCTTTGGAATTTTTCCTATCTTGGTTGTTTGATTCGTAGGATTGTAAACCATAGGAATTTTTCCATATGATTCATTTGCACTAGATTTCATAGGAAACATCCCATCCACTCAAACCTCTTTGAAAGAATTCTGTGTTTTTTCTATGCACAATCAAACACTCGTACCATCCTGTAGGATTCAAGACGACATTCCACTCTAATCCCATGTTCTTCCTATTCCCGCGTTTTGGAAATCCTACGAATCAAAGAGGCCCTAGGTTTTTTATAAAAACTAATTGATTTTGAATGAGATGAACTATAAGAATTAAACAAAGGTGTACATCAGGCATATATGACTCAGATCTTACATGCTACAGTGTGGTATTTATTCATAATTTGGTTGCAAAATCTGACGCGTGCAATGCACGTGTACCTTACTAGTACTTCGAGTATGTGCAAAACACAATGGCACGCTACACAGTGTCTCTCTTACAGTTCATGAAGCCACGTGGCACATGTGGAGGCGTTGTCGCGACATCCTTGTGTGGATTGATCACAGTGACGTGTTGCTAGTTCCAGAAGAATGTACTCGTCCTCCCTGAGCCGCACTGGCAGTACATGCACGAAGCGAAGATGTTCACGCATGCCACGCATGCACTCATTCCCTCGCACGCACACGCGGGTACACGGGCGGACGCAATTTTGTACCAAGATCCACCCCATGTGATAATTTGATGGGTGTAAAGTCCTTCACTTCATTGATGGTCAATTAATACAGTGCATGCAAATTGAGTGGACATGAGGGTGGAAGAAAGACATTACTACTCCACTGCGTGCATGTGAGTAGTTAAATCATGGGTTGCTAGTAGTACTTCCATAGGTCTCCTTCGTATTTTGTGTCAATTTTTAACAGTAACATAATATTTACGCATTTGAGCAGTGTAGTCTACTTGAAATTTATGTTCCACTAAACTCTTCGGGAGCCGTTTCGGGCCTCGAAACCAAAAACCATCAATTAATCTTTACCTTGTTCCCATCACATTCGAAAGTACTAGTGCTACAATTAAGTGCAAGCCTGCTCACACCTACCAGTACGTACCAAACCTGAATGTGTTCCCACTATGCAGGTTTTAGTACTAGTGCTGGTACTTAGGTTATAAAAAGGGGAACTACCTAACCGAAAATTACTCTACCTTCCTCCTCATAAGTCCTCCTTCGTCCGTCCTTGCCATGGTCGGTGTGCAGAGCTCTAGGTCGAGAACTACTCGTAACAAGGGAGCGGCAACCAAGGTTAAAGAGGGCTCGCTGCCACGCAGAGACCTGGAAAGATCTCTCATGGGCAGGCGATGGCTCCCAGGAGCGCCCTAGACGCGGAGGCGAACATGCGGCACTGGAGTTGTTATCCCTCGACGGCATGCCCGATCAGCTCAATAAGCACCTCAATAATCAGAAGGAGTTCATCCACGGCTTGGTGGAGCTGCTGAAGGAGAGCCTCGACGACATGCCCGCTGAGCTCAATGAGCAGGGGGAGTTGATCGCCGGCTTGGTGATGCTGCTGAAGAAGAGCATTGCCTCGGAGAAGAAGGCGACCGGCGAAATCCTGCAACTTCAGGAGGACAAGGTGAAGCTCTGCCACGAGCTCGACCTACTGAAGGAGGAGAACACCGGCTGGAAGAAGTTGCATGAGAACAGTAGTTCCTCGATGAAGATGTTGCAGGCCCTCGTCATGGAACAGAAGGAGGAGTTGGCGAAGCTCCGCATCGAGCACCCGGATGCTGTCAAGGTACGTAATGCGGTCGTGGAACAGATGATGAAGGCTCGCATCGAGAAATCCTGCGTCATGGACACAATGATGAAGATGGCGGAGGAGATGCGCAAGGAGGTGGAGGTCGTGGAGGCGATGAAGAAGCAGTTACGACTTCGCGGCCAGCAACCCTTCATGTAGTGAGAGCGCGCCCCAGACTTGTGTGTGCGTCTTCCTTCTTTTTTGGGGGGTGATAATCCTCCTTCTTCTTTTGCTCCTGTGTTTCTTATTTTGCTTCGGATGTTTGGCCGCACGTGTCACATTCTCTGCGAGGCATGAATAGAACAATGCTAAAAATGAGATGACTAGCAAATTAGATCATTCTTTATCGCCAATAGAACAATGCCTCTTGCTAGTAATATATAATAAGAGTAGAGAGTAGAGGGTATGGCACTGGGCTGCCGTGTTTCGTGCTCCTCCGCCGTACTCCAGTGGAAAACTTGAGTATACCGCATGGTTCTTTGCTCCTCCTCAGGTTGTCGGCACATTTATACGAGTAGTCAAATCACAAGGCCCCGCCTTCCAGCAGTAATGAGCTGTCAAATCACAAAGGCCCTCGCCTCTCGTGAAAAGGACCAAGCTAGACTGCCCCGCCCTCTAGCCTTTTAAAAAATGTATACATTTGTACAGTAGTAGTATCGATGGATTGCGCCATGGAGCAAAACTAACAAGATGTAATTAAAGAAAAAAGGTGGTACATATAGAGAGCGCTCGTCGCCAAATTATGCATATACCATATGACACTACCCACTATGAAGGTACTAGTAACATATACTAGTAACTAGTCTATGCTACTCTCCACTATGACCAGCCAAAGTCGAGGCGCGGATATCAACGAGGGCCTGGTTGTGTCTATAGTTGGAAAACTCACCCGACTGCATGCGCACCAGGCAGACGAAGCTCGTGTCGTGTTGGTGCCGTGTGCGGCCCGCACATTAACCAAAACCTCGCGCCTCCATCTTAGCATCCACGTTTTAAACTTCTCAATCTCAAGGCCAAGGAGCAACGTGAAACCTATGATAGAGCCAATCGGATGGTTGAGAACATTACAATTCATAGCTATAGATGCGTGTGTGAGAGAGGACGAGTGCGTGCGTGCACCTCTTCTTAGAGTACAACTGTATGTGGGTGGCATCGACCTAGGGAGCAGTGATGGTGTGTGCGAGATGTCCCGAGAGATAGGTGTAATGCGTTTGAAAAAAAGACTAGTCTATAGCTCGCCACGAGGCTATTCCTGTCGAACGCCAAGCGTAAGATATGTATCCGATGGTGCCAGTTTTTGCACATACACAGCAGTAGAAAAAGAACTAGTACCGTGGCATATGCTACACCACGACCGAGAAAACGTGCCGATGTTACGCCATCCGAGAATAGTGCCGCACTTCGAAACTAGAACCGTCAATAAATTTTGAGCGCGTCTCATCACATTCCAAATTACTATTACTACCACGCTATATTTATTTGCAAACCTGTTCACACCGATCACAACCTAAACGGTTTCCCACTTAGGAGTGTATTAGTAGTACTCGGTTATAAATACTACTATGCTAAGATGACTGCACATTCCTCCTCAACTCCTCATCCACAAAAAACAATCAAGTCAATCAAGCCATAGCCAGCGTGAGTTCTGGGTCGAGAGATTTCCACCAGGGAGAGGTGAGCATGGAAGAGGAAGCACGAGAGATGTCCCGCCTCGCCGCGAAAGCATCTAACATGTCCAGCCATGCAGCAGTAGCAGCACAGAGGTCCCGTCGCGCCACCGAAGCAGCACAGAGGTCCCGTCGCGCTGTCGATGTAGCAGACTGGTCTGACCACGCCGCGGAAGCAGCAGAGATGTCCCGCCATGCCGCCGAAGCAGCAGGGAGGTCTCGCCGCGTCGCAGCGGCCTGGGAAAATTTCTCGCGGGCAGGCGAGGACTCTTACAGGCGCATGCATGCGATAGTCCATAGCTAGACGGATCAGATCTCCGGCTGGGCGAGGATGCAGGACAAGGCTACGGCATCATCCGGCAACTAGGGGAGGGCAATGCGAAGCTCCAGGGCGAGCACGGCCTGCTGAGGGAAAATATCGCCGGAAGGGCGAAGCAGGAGGAGGAGACCGCTGCCTTGTTGCAGAGGACGGGGGTCATCATCAAGAAACTTATGGACGAGAATGCCATGCTCCGCATCGAGCGCAACAGGCTGGTGGACGAATCCATGGATGCTGCCAAGAAGTGTATTAAGGACATGAAACTGATGAAAGAGATCATCGCCCGCCGCAAGAACTAGTCTCCGCGACCTGTAGCGCATAAAGAAAGTAGAGATCAGCGAGCCAGATCATTGTATGCGTCTTCCTTCTTCTTTTGCCCTTGTGTATTTCGGGCGTAGCCGCATGTGGTTTTTTTAATTATCTTCCTAGTTATGTAAGATAATTATTATCCACTCTCGTCGTCCTTATATATATTCATCAGTCTTGCTATAAGTCGCAGTAGATGCTATATAGGTCCGTCGGATCTTACATCAAGATCCGTGCAAAAAAAATTCTTCAGATTTTCTTTTTTCTCTCTTAAATCTCAGTCGAGTGAGACATTGCCACGCCATTAAACAGAGGTTTGGGTGCCATTAATGGAGACCTTGGGAGATAGGTGGACGGCAGATGGAGGTCAAAGGGCTCGCACGCCTCTCGTACTCAAATAGCTACCCTACACGGCGCCTCCTGGCTAATAAAAAAAGGGGACGCGTGGCGGCACGTAAATGGTAAATAAAATGCCCACAGTTTCAATAATACTTGTGTTTCCGATTGTAACGTGACAGCACTTGTTCCAAAATAACTTTGTTGATTGTTAATGTGTGCGCCTTCGCAAATCGGACAGCAAAATTACCACAGCATGTTGGTGCCATGTCATGACACCAAGCCAAGTTTCATGATTTTCATGCGTGTTTCATATTTACAGGAATTAAAAAAAACAAGTTTCTCAATGTTTCCAGCCGAGCCATGACGCCCAGATGTTTGAATTTCATTCCCATTCCTGGCATGGGACCTAGAAATTTACCCCAGGACACACATGTGATTTTTCAACCAGCTTTGGTGCACTCGAGCATGTGCTTGTATTTAAAATTTGAATTATGCAAACAAAGGTGACACGTTCCCTCTCAGAACCACGATCCTTCTTGAGAGAAGCTCCGGTTTGCAAGAAACTTATACCAAAACTTGTTCCTATTCTGCTAATATTTTTACCACAGCATGGTAGTACCATGACATGACACCATGCCAAGTTTCATGATTTTCAGGCGTGTTTTGGATTTACAAGAATTTTAAAACCACGCTTCTCAATGTTCTCAGCCGGACCACGATGCCCAGATGTTTGAATTTCATTCCCATTTCTTGCATGTGACCTAGAAATTCACCCGAGGACACACATGTGATTTTTCAAACAACTTTGGTGCACGGGAGCATGTGCTTGTAGTTCAAATTTGAATTATGCACATTAAATGACCAAAAAACTCAATTAATGTATAAAAAGGCCAAACGAACCCGGAATAATTCCAAAATTTAACAGGGCACTCATATAGTTCTATGTTGCCTCTGTAAAGAAAATCTGGGGGGAGGGAGCGTATATTAGAAATGCCATTAGACATTGTTATTTTCACGTCAAACCCGTTGACCATGCTACATGAAAAAAATAAGCCGATTCTCACAATGATAAGTTAATGGTCTCCAGCACAACACACCTCTCAAATAAAACTAAGCACCTTGGAATTCTTTGACAAAACTAAGCACTCTGAAATTCTTTGACAACTAAACTGTTGGCTATATGATGTTGGCCATATATATTGTACGAATATAATGTGAAGAAACGAGTGGTAGTACTATACCAACTAAAAGATGAAATGTATGAAATATAACGAGAAGAAACATAACATAGTTCTGTTGGGGGCTCAACACAACACACCCCTCAAATAAAACTAAGCACACCAGAAATTAAACTAAGCAACTAATTTGATAAACACTGCATCAGAACCACCATCAGCAACGACACTGCCACCTTACTCGGAGTCCTCTTCCACGTCCTCGACTTCGTCCTTGTCCCTCTTCCTCTTGGGCGATACTTCTTTGCTTGAACCGCACACTTGGCTCTTACTCTTCATCCAACCCTTGTAGATATTGAAACAAAGGTAGCCATCCATTGCAGCGTAGTGGATGTGGTCTATATCTAGTACACTCCACTACCATGCACGATGAAACGTATGCGGAGGTTTCTTTAGTTCACTATACGAAGGATGAACCATGGCTCCTGCCAGGGTCAGCATTGAAGGTTGATCAAGGGAGGGCACCAGCCCTTCCTTCTGGAGGTCGAAGGGGTCGCCTACAACGAGGCCTATCCGACCCAGGATTTCCTTGTCATACCTAAAGTCTACAGTAACGAATTTGACTCGGCCGCCCTTGAGGAACTTCTTAAATTCCTCGCACTCAATGTCGGCATGGCATATGTGGTAGACCAAGCATAAGTCATGCACGCAAACCTGGATCACGGTGGGCTTCTTCTTCTTTGCCTCCTTTAGATTCTGCTCGCTTCCCAGGACTGTGGTGTACTCAACATCTAGCCCAGCGACCCACTCATCATTTGAGTTTTCGAACATGCATTTGAAGTGAGCAAGGCATTCTTTCACCGTTGCGGAAGAACGGGTGTAGATGACGTCGAACTCATCGCTGGTGATGGTTCTAACCTTGTACTCACCGCCAATCATGGAGATTTGGGACGCCATGGATTTGAGAGGAGGGTTAGGATTAGTGGAACTACCATAATGTGAAAGGACAGGACGACTAGGAGAGGTTTATCGATTGTAAAAATGTCGAGTGGGGGGCGCGTGCGAATGGCAAGGTAGAGACTTGCCTGGTGGATAAATGGATTCATGCACAGTACTATGGGGGCCCAATTAGATGTCATGTCTACTCGATGCCCAATTAAATGGCTTTCAATGTCATGTCAAGCGTCGAGAAAATTACTGGTGATACAAAGCTTTCCATTCTCCCATGATCCGGGCTTCTGAGAGCCCTTGGATCTGAGATCGAACGGTTGCATGGCGTGATTCTAGACCTATGGGTGAGTATCCTATCCTAGAGGGTTATTCTGCAAATTTTCAGCAACTTAGCATGCAACCGTTCGATCTCAGATCCAAGGGCTGCCAGCAGCCCGTATCATGGTCGCGCCTACCACGACCGTCGCCTCGCTCGCGCGGTCGCGCCCTTGGAGATTTAACATGGTGCGTTAGGCTATCTGATGTTGCCATGTCATACATAGTCATCACTTAGTCACCCATACAACAAGGTTAGCTATAAGGTTGGCTATAAGAGTATTTTTTGTTTACTTCTCTCTATCTCTTTCTTCGTAGTATTTATTGCATTTGCCAAGGAGTGAGCTCTTCCAATGAAATGGTTCTTAGATGAGGTGCTATGGGCATTAAATGGCTTAGCAACTCAAGTCCCCAATGCATAGGTGCTTAGTTTTTTGTTGCTAAGTTTGCTTCATCTAGGTACACACGCTTATCACCATTTCTTCCTCGGTCACCAAACTGGTCTCTCTCTTCTTAATTAACTTGCCACATCAAACTTTATGCCTATCTGGCAGGCTTAGCACCTGTGGGATCAAGTGCAATAGTGGGCTATAAGCCCGCTTTACATGGCATTTTTGCATATCTGGGGGAAAGAGGCAAGGAAAAAGTGGAGGAGTGGGCTCTCAAGCAAGAGCCAGCCTCTACATGGTGGAGCATCGGGAGAGGCACCTATATGGAGGTGGTCAGGAATCGGGAGACTCAAGCCGGTCGTAGCACCGCAATTAAAATGATAATGGCAAGTCAAATCACCGGGCCCCGTCTGTCTAGCAGTAACTCACTGTCAAATCACACAGCCCTATGTTTGCAGCAGCCTACTCCCTCATCTTCTCGCGTCTCGGTCGAACCGACTAGGCGGAACTACCCCGCTTACCGCGCGGGAAAAGCGCCGCCCTCGACTTTTAAATAGTACAGTATACTAATTTTGTATCCATGGATTGCGCCATGGAGCAAAGCCTCAAGAAAATGGCGGTACACATGTACGGAGTATACAGGACGCCCGTCGCGTTCGTGTTGCGCCCCAGACGGTCAGTCGGTCTAGCACGCCGCTCTCCAAATGGAACACGTGTCATATTGCGTTTGCACACACATGTGGGACCACAATTGAGAACCGACCATAGGCACACTCCCCGGCCCCGCAAGTCAGGTGAGTTCATAGAAGTAGTACATACGTTGGTACCTGGACGATCCCTGCAAGACACGGAATATCAGTTCGTCCATGCATGTGACCAGACTCCAGTAGACACGCCTGTATTGGCTATCATCTACATATCGTGTAGGCTGTGTTGTATAGGGTTGTAGTTCTGGTGAGAAATCTAAAAAAAAGGTTTCTTGTCATCTCGCAAAATTAGGTGTCATGTGCTTTGGATCACTTTGAGGGTTAAACAGCGACAACTGAGTTGGGCTAGTCATTGGGGGCACATGCACGAAGACTACTCGGCTGCCATCTAGGTCAAGCCGGCTATGTTAATTAGGACATCTATCGACGGAGCTCTTTTCTACGAGTTTATCTTTAATTTGAGCTTTGATCCTCGTCTAGTTTGTCCATCGGGATTCATCTTGTCTCCTTTGGGCAGTGAGGTTATGATTTCTTCTCATGTGGCATTTTTTCTTGTTATATGTTATAATCCGGTGCTTCACATCAAAATGACGACAACTGCGCCTCCGGGGCACGTGCATGAAGACTTCTCGACAGTCATTGCCGAGGTCAAGCCGGCTCCGGTCGGTAGACAAAAGAAAACTAGTACTCCACTATATAGGCAGGAGCCTCCGCGCTTGCTTGCTAGTGTTGCTCTCTTCACACTATCTCGTCCTCTCCAGATCTAAACACGACATCGGTGGCCACACTCTCTCTCTCTCTCTCTACTCACCGCTGGTCATAGATCCAGCCGGATCCTCTCCGCCGGGGAAGATGAGAAGGTGCAACGTTCATGCGGTCGTCCTTGGCGACGGCTCTTACCCACTGTCGGCGCGTTCCAATCAGCATGCCTTGCCGTTCTCTCCCAAGCATCGCTGGCGAGGGAGGGCCTCCCACCCCTTCTTCCTTGTTGTCGTAGTGTGGGCAGATCCGGCCTCTCGCCGCCCACCGAGCGACATCTCGGCGACCCTCAGGTATAACTTCCTTCGAAACCGGCCTTGCTCTACTTCCCAAGATCCTGACGCCACTGCATTTGTATCTTTTACTATTTCTCAGCCCCCCTCGTGTAGATAGGATCGATCGGCTGTTCGAAAACCACCTAATTTTTTACTGTTAAGAGGTAAAACTAGTTCATGCACTCGAATCTAGTAGTACTTGGTTCAAACAAGGAAGAAGGGGGGTGGGGGTGGGGGAAGATTTGTTACCTGAATCTAGGACTTGGTCGAAAGAGGAAATAATGGGGGCGAAAAGTAGCAGAGACTGGCTATCTAACTGGTCTCTAGGTCTAATAGGGAAATAAAGGGAACGTAGTACAAACTCAATATAAACCCTATCTATTGGTTGAAAAATGAAAGAAAGTGGGGACTGGGGGACAAGTCAATAGAGTAAGTCCAAGACTAGATTTGCTAGCCTCACACAGTATAAGGTGGCTATATACCAAACAAAAATGGGACCAACCCAGATATCCTCTTCTGATGTTTGTTGCCCCGAGCCGCTCTTATGTAATGCCACTGGTAAAATGTAGTAGTCGCACTGTTAAAAGTAAGGACACGTTAAACCAATGTTGTTTTCAATGTAATGCCTCCAGTAATATGAATAAATGGCACTTTTTTCATGTCCTGCTAAATTTCCATTAAGATAAGTTGCTTCTTTTCGTTAGAGATGCAACTGTCCTGGTCCGCCTACTCTCGAGGAGCTTCACGACCAACCTTGGTGTTGCTCAATTTTATTGCAACTAATGCAGAAGAAGCTCTGTGGGTTTTGTTTTCTGATGGAAATGGAACCGGGGCTGGAGCCCTTTTCTTAAAAAAAGAAGAAGAAGAAGCTGCTAGCTCATGGGACATTGCTTCATTTTAGGTGAACTGCACCAAAAGGTCCCATGAATTGAATCATCCATGTCGGTGACTGGTGTCATCCCTTCTACGATGGTGTTGACTACAGATATGGTTCCCATCACGAGGTATGTTCCTTTTTGGTCTGACCGTTTGCCAAAAATCCTGCATGTTGATCCTGCTCTTGTGCTACTGTTTTGGCACTGCCATGATAAAGCAGTAATGTTATTATTTTGCACCTTAATCTAGCGGCACTATTAATTTGAGGCAATGTTTTGGCACCTCTAGTGCCACTGTTTTTTATATATCGAAAGAGGGGGTTCCCTTCGATTTCATTAAAGAAACCAAACCATAGAGAACCATTATCCACCAACATCTCAGTGTAAACGGGCAGTTATGCATCTACTACTAGAACGGACTGATACGTCCATTTTGCGTCATGCTTTTATGTTAATATTTATTGCGTTATGGGCTGTTATTTCATGTTATGTCACAATACTTATGGCTATTCTCTCTTATTTTACAAGGTTTACCATGAAGAGGGGGAATGCCGGTAGCTGGAATTCTGGCTGGAAAAGGAGCAAATATTGGAGACCTATTCTACGCAACTCCAAAAGTCCTGAAACTCCACGGAATATCTTAAAATAAATAAAGAAAAATCGTCGCCAAAGATGAAGGCCAGGGGGCCCACACCCTGCTCACGAGGGTGGGGGGCGCGCCCCTCCCCCCTGGGCACGCCCCCCTACCTCGTGGGCCCCCTGGTGACTCTCCGACGCCCATCTTCTCCTATATGAAGTCTTTCGATGAGAAAAAAATCATAAGCAACCTTTCGGGACGAGACTCTGCCGCCACGAGGCGGAACCTTGGCGGAACCAATCTAGGGCTCCGGCAGAGCTGTTCTGCCGGGGACACTTCCCTCCGGGAGGGGGAAATCATCACCATCGTCATCACCAACGCTCCTCTCATCGGGAGAGGGCAATCTCCATCAGCATATTCACCAGCACCATCTCATCTCCAAACCCTAGTTCATCTCTTGTATCCAATTCTTGTCTCTAAGTCCGGGATTGGTGCTAGTAGGTTGCTAGTAGTGTTGATTACTCCTTGTAGTTGATGCTAGTTGGTTTACTTGGTGGAAGATCATATGTTCAGATCCTTTATGCATACTATTACCCCTCTGATTATGAACATGAATATGCTTTGTGAGTAGTTACGTTTGTTCCTGAGGACACAGGAGAAGTGTTGCTATTAGTAGTCATGTGAATTTGGTATTCGTTCGATATTTTGATGAGATGTATGTTGTCTAACCTCTAGTGGTGTTATGTGAACGTCGACTACATAACACTTCACCATTATTTGGGCCTAGAGGAAGGCATTGGGAAGTAATAAGTAGATGATGGGTTGCTAGAGTGACAGAAGCTTAAACCCTAGTTTATGCGTTGCTTCGTAAGGGGCTGATTTGGATCCATATGTTTCATGCTATGGTTAGGTTTACCTTAATACTTTTGTTGTAGTTGCGGATGCTTGCAATAGAGGTTAATCATAAGTGGGATGCTTGTTCAAGTAATAACAGCACCCAAGCACCGGTCCACCCACATATCAAATTATCAAAGTACCGAACGCGAATCATATGAGCGTGATGAAAACTAGCTTGACGATATTCCCATGTGTCCTCGGGAGCTCTTTTCCATATATAAGAATTTGTCCGGCTTGTCCTTTGCTACAAAAAGGATTGGGCCACCTTGCTGCACCTTATTTACTTTTGTTACTTGTTGCTCATTACAATTTACCTTATCACAAAACTATCTGTTACCACTTATTTCAGTACTTGCAGAGAATACCTTGCTGAAAAATGCTTATCATTTCCTTCTGCTCCTCGTTGGGTTCGACACTCTTACTTATCGAAAGGACTACGATAGATCCCCTATACTTGTGGGTCATCAAGACTCTTTTCTGGCGCCGTTGCCGGGGAGTGTAGCGCCTTTGGTAGGTGGAATTTGGTAAGGAAAAATTTATATAGTGTGCTGAAATTTTCTGTCACTTGTTACTATGGAAACGGAATCTCTGAGGGGCTTGTTCGGGGTATCTTCACCCCATCCAGTAGAGCAAAGAGTTGCTCCTCAACCTACTGAACCTATTGAAAATGAAACTCCTTTTGCATTTCCTTCGGGTATTATGGAAAAACTGCTGGCTAATACTTTTACAGGAGATGGGACAAAGCATCCCGACGAGCATCTACGCTATTTGGATGATATTTGTGGATTATTTAAGCTTGCAGGTATACCTGATGATGTTGTTAAGAAGAAGGCTTTCCCTTTATCTTTGGAGGGAGACGCATCGACATGGTATAGGCTATGTGATGATACGAGATCATGGAACTATAAAAGAATGAAATTGGAATTTCATCAAAAGTATTACCCTATGCATCTTGTTCATCGTGATCGCAATTATATATATAATTTTTGGCCTCGCGAAGGAGAAAGCATCGCTCAAGATTGGGGGAGGCTTAAATCAATGTTATATTCATGCCCCAATCATGAGCTCTCAAAACTGACAATTCTCCAGAATTTTTATGCTCGGCTTTCTGATAACAATCGCACCATGCTCGGTACTTCTTGTGCTGGCTCTTTTATGATGAAGACTATTGAATTCAGATGGAATTTATTGGATAGAATTAAACGCAACTCTGAAGATTGGGACCTCGACGAAGGTAAGGAGTCAGGTATGACACCTAAGTTTGATTGTGTTAAATCTTTTATGGATACCGATATTTTCCGTAAGTTTAGCACTAAATATGGACTTGACTCTGAGATAGTAGCTTCTTTCTGTGAATCTTTTGCTACTTATGTTGATCTCCCCAAGGAGAAGTGGTTTAAATATCATCCTCCCATAGAAGTAAAAGTAGTTGCACCTATTAAAGTTGAAGAAAAGACCATCACTTATAATGATCCTATTGTTCCCACGTCTTATGTTGAGAAACCACCTTTCCCTGCTAGAGTAAAGGATCATGCTAAAGCTTCAACTGTTGTTCGTAAAAGCAATACTAGAACTTATACACCTCCTGAGCAAGTCAAAGTAGAACCTAATATTGCTATTGTTAAAGATCTCTTGTCTGATAATATTGATGGGCATGTCATTGAATTCTCTGGTGAAACTGCTAGAATTGCTAAACCCTGTGATAGAGATAAACATAGACCTATGGTAGGCGTGCCTGTTATTTCTGTTAAAATAGGAGATCATTGTTATCATGGCTTATGTGATATGGGTGCTAGTGCTAGTGTTATACCCATTGACTTATATAAAGAAATTATGCATGATATCGCACCTGCTGAGTTAGAAGATATTGATGTTACAATTAAACTTGCCAATAGAGATACTATATCTGCAATGGGAATTGTTAGAGATGTTGAAGTCTTGTGTGGGAAAACCAAATATCCCGCTGACTTTCTTGTTCTTGGTTCTCCACAAGATAGCTTTTGTCCCATTATTTTTGGTAGACCCTTCTTGAATACTGTTAATGCTACGATAGACTGCAAAAAGAATGTTGTTACTGTTGGCTTGGATGATATGGTTCATGAGTTTAATTTCTCTAAATTCAGTAAACAACATCGTGAGGAAGAATTGCCTAGTAAGGATGAAATTATTGGTCTTGCTTCTATTGCTGTACCTCCTAGTGATCCTTTAGAACACTATTTGCTAGACCATGAAAATGATATGTTTATGAATGAAAGAAAGGAAATAGATGAAAGATTCTTTAAACAGGAACCTATTCTGAAACACAATTTGCCTGTTGAAATCCTAGGGGATCCTCCTCCACCCAAGGGTGATCCCGTTTTTAAGCTTAAACCGTTGCCTGATAATCTTAAGTATGCTTATCTTGATGAAAAGAAAATATATCCTGTTATTATTAGTGCTAACCTTTCAGAGCATGAAGAAGAAAGATTATTGAAAACTCTGAAGAAGCACCGTGCCGCTATTGGATATACTCTTGATGATCTTAAGGGCATTAGTCCCACTCTATGTCAGCATAAAATAAATTTGGAAGCGGATGCTAAACCAGTATGTGATCCTCAACGACGTTTGAATCCTAAAATGAAAGAAGTGGTAAGGAATGAAATACTCAAGCTTCTGGAGGCAGGTATAATTTATCCCGTTGCTGATAGTCAGTGGGTAAGTCCTGTCCATTGTGTCCCTAAGAAGGGAGGTATTACTGTTGTCCCTAATGATAAAGATGAATTGATTCCTCAAAGAATTATTACAGGTTATAGGATGGTAATTGATTTCCGCAAATTAAATAAAGCCACTAAGAAAGATCATTACCCCTTACCTTTTATTGATCAAATGCTAGAAAGATTATGCAAACATACACATTATTGCTTTCTAGATGGTTATTCTGGTTTCTCTCAAATACCTGTGTCGGCTAAAGATCAATCAAAGACTACTTTTACATGCCCTTTTGGTACTTTTGCTTATAGATGTATGCCTTTTGGTTTATGTAATGCACCTGCTACCTTTCAAAGATGCATGATGGCTATATTCTCTAATTTTTGTGAAAAGATTTGTGAGGTTTTCATGGACGACTTTTCTGTCTATGGTTCCTCTTTTGATGATTGCTTGAGCAATCTTGATCGAGTTTTGCAGAGATGTGAAGAAACTAATCTTGTCTTGAATTGGGAAAAGTGCCACTTTATGGTTAATGAAGGTATTGTCTTGGGGCACAAAGTTTCTGAAAGAGGTATTGAAGTTGATAAAGCCAAGGTTGACGCTATTGAAAAGATGCCATGTCCCAAGGACATCAAAGGTATAAGAAGTTTCCTTGGTCATGCCGGATTTTATAGGAGGTTCATTAAGGACTTCTCAAAAATTTCTCGGCCTCTGACTAATTTATTACAAAAAGATGTACCATTTGTCTTTGATGATGATTGTGTAGAAGCATTTGAAATACTTAAGAAAGCATTAGTCTCTGCACCTATTGTCCAGCCACCTGATTGGAATTTACCCTTTGAAATTATGTGTGATGCTAGTGATTATGCTGTAGGTGCTGTTCTAGGGTAAAGAGTTGATAAGAAATTAAATGTTATCAATTATGCTAGTAAGACTCTAGACAATGCTCAAAGAAATTATGCTACTACCGAAAAGGAACTTTTAGCAGTTGTGTTTGCTTGTGATAAATTCAGACCCTATATTGTTGATTCTAAAGTAACTATTCACACTGATCATGCTGCTATTAAATATCTTATGGAAAAGAAAGATGCTAAACCTAGACTTATTAGATGGGTTCTCTTGCTGCAAGAATTTGATTTGCATATTGTTGATAGAAAAGGAGCTGAGAACCCAGTTGCAGACAACTTATCTAGGTTAGAGAATGTTCTTGATGACCCACTACCTATTGATGATAGCTTTCCTGATGAGCAATTAAATGTCATAAGCACTTCTCGTAGCACTTCATGGTATGCTGATTATGCTAATTATATTGTTGCTAAATTTATACCACCTAGCTTCACATACCAACAAAAGAAAAAGTTCTTTTATGATTTGAGACATTACTTTTGGGATGACCCACATCTTTATAAAGAAGGAGTAGATGGTGTTATTAGACGTTGTGTACCTGAGCATGAACAGGAACAGATCCTACGCAAGTGTCACTCCGAAGCTTATGGAGGACACCACGCTGGAGATAGAACTGCACATAAGGTATTGCAATCTGGTTTTTAATGGCCTACTCTCTTCAAGGATGCCCGTAAGTTTGCTTTATCTTGTGATGAATGTCAAAGAATTGGTAATATTAGTAGACGTCAAGAAATGCCTATGAATTATTCACTTGTTATTGAACCATTTGATGTTTGGGGCTTTGATTATATGGGACCTTTTCCTGCCTCCAATGGATACACTCATATTTTAGTTGCTGTTGATTACGTTACTAAGTGGGTAGAAGCTATTCCAACTAGTAGTGCTGATCATAACACTTCTATTAAAATGCTTAAGGAAGTTATTTTTCCGAGGTTTGGAGTCCCTAGATATTTAATGACTGATGGTGGTTCACACTTTATTCATGGTGCTTTCCGTAAAATGCTTGCCAAATATGACGTTAATCATAGAATTGCATCTCCTTATCACCCACAGTCTAGTGGTCAAGTAGAATTGAGTAATAGAGAGCTCAAATTAATTTTGCAAAAGACTGTTAATAGGTCTAGAAAGAATTGGTCCAAGAAACTTGATGATGCATTATGGGCATATAGAACTGCATATAAGAATCCTATGGGTATGTCTCCGTATAAAATGGTTTATGGAAAAGCATGTCACTTACCTCTCGAACTAGAACATAAGGCATATTGGGCTATTAAAGAGCTTAACTATGATTTCAAACTTGCCGGTGAGAAGAGGTTATTTGATATTAGCTCGCTTGAAGAATGGAGAACCCAAGCCTATGAAAATGCCAAGTTGTTTAAAGAAAAAGTTAAAAGATGGCATGACAAAAGGATACAAAAGCGTGAGTTTAATGTAGGCGATTATGTATTGCTATACAACTCTCGTTTAAGATTTTTTGCAGGAAAACTTCTCTCTAAATGGGAAGGTCCCTACGTTATCGAGGAGGTCTATCGTTCCGGTGCCATAAAAATCAACAATTTTGAAGGCACAAATCCGAAGGTGGTAAACGGTCAAAGAATCAAGCACTATATCTCAGGTAATCCTATAAATGTTGAAACCAATGTTATTGAAACCGTAACCCCAGAGGAATACATAAGGGACACTTTCCAGAACGTTCCAGACTCCAAAAA
The DNA here is from genome assembly GCF_056163025.1 of Triticum urartu. NCBI lineage: Eukaryota > Viridiplantae > Streptophyta > Magnoliopsida > Poales > Poaceae > Triticum > Triticum urartu. The sequence continues at coordinate 369,708,689 of NC_141874.1, forward strand.
GGAATAGGTATGTGGTACGGTAAGTAAACCGACTCCAAAACAATTTTTAAGGCAATATTTCTCTGTTTTGGAATATTAGAAAAATAGAAAAATAGGTAGCAGTCCAGGGAGGACACGAGCCCTCCACGAGGGTGGAGGGCGCCCCCTACCCCCCTGGGCGCCCCCCTACCTCGTGAGCACCTCGTGTGCCCTCCGGACTCCATTTTCCTGCACGATACGTATTTTGGTCGGTAAAAATTCATTATATATTCTCCCGAAGGTTTTGACCCCCGTATCACACAAATATCCCCTGTTTTCGTTTCGAGCTATTTCCGTTGCAGATTTGAGAATTCTAGAGACTCGATCATCCTTCTATGAGGGTGAGCCTATGCCATGGAAGGGGACGACAAGCTTGCGTCATCAACAACACCTCCACCTCCAACAACAAAGAAGGAGACCTCATCACATGGGTATGGGCACTCCCCTTGGCAACTGCCAAGCTTGGGGGAGGTGCCCTGGTATCGTATCACCATCACAACTCCTATCGTTACCATTGTTCTTAGTTCGATCCTATTAGTAGTATCTTGATTTAGTAGAATAAAGTCACGGCATGATCTAGTTTTGAAGTTTGCTTTATGATCCCTCTATGCAATCTAGTCCATGAGCTATATATAATAAAGATTAGTGTTGAGTCAAGGGCTTGATTATTTTGCCATGATCTTGAGTGAATAAAAGAAAGAATAAAAAGAAACAAAGAGTTCATATTGATCTTATTGAGAGTAATGACTTCACATAGAAAGAGTATGATGATTAAAAAGTTGTTAGGAGTTGGCAAATATAGCTTTAGTCATCGTGGCAATTAATAGGAAGTAATAAGGAGAGAGAGGTTTCACATGTAGATATACTATCATTGACATCTTTCATAATTGGGAGCACTCATTAAGTATGACATGCTAAAGAGTTGATGTTGGACAAGGAAGACAACGTAATGGGTTATGTTTTCTCGCATCTCAGTTAAAGTATATTGTCATGGATCATTCAAACATGTTGAGCTTGCCTTTCCCCCTCATGCTAGCCAAATTCTCAGCACCAAGTAGAGATACTACTTGTGCTTCCAAATACCCTTAAACCAGTTTAGCCATGAGAGTCCACCATATCTACCTATGGATTGAGTAAGATCCTTCAAGTAAGTTGTCATCGGTGCAAGCAATAAAAATTGCTCTTTAAATATGCATGACTTATTAGTGCAGAGAAATAAGCTTTGTACGAACTTGTTGTGGACGCAATAAAAGCAACGGACTGCATAATAAAGGTTCACATACAAGGGGCAATATAAAGTGACATTCTTTTGCATTAAGATTTTGTGCATCCAACCATAAAAGCGCATGGCAACCTCTGCTTCCCTCTGCGAAGGGCCTATCTTTTATTATTATCCTCTATGTTATGCAAGAGTCAAGGTAATCTTCACCTTTCCCTTTTTAATTTTATCCTTTGGCAAGCACTTCATGGTGGGATGATCCTGATATATATATCCAATTGGATGTACGTTAGCATGAACTATTATTGTTGACATCACCCAAAGGTGAATAAGTTTGGAGGCAGCATTATAAGCCCCAATCTTTCTCTGTGTCTGATTGAAACTTCATAACCACAAGTATTGCGTGAGTGTTAGCAATTATGAAGGACTAAGTGATAGTTGAGTATGTGGACTTGCTTTTAAGCTCTGACATAGACTCCTTCCGATGTTATGATAAATTGCAATTGCTTCAATGACTGAGGTTATAATTTTTTAGCGCCTAATAAGGTTTCTGATTCATACTTTTGCATTGTGAAAAGATCATCACTTGAACATAAGTAATCATATGACAAATCTATATATGTTGCTATTATGAAACAATCATGATGCCTTCATGTCCGTATTTTATTTTTATCAACGCCTCTACCTCTAAACATGAGGACATATTTATTGTTATCGGCTTTTCGCTTGAGGACAAGCGAGGTCTAAGCTTGGGGGAGTTGATACGTCCATTTTGCTTCATGCTTTTATGTTAATATTTATTGCATTATGGGCTGTTATTTCACGTTATGTCACAATACTTATGGCTATTCTCTCTTATTTTACAAGGTTTACCATGAAGAGGGGGAATGCCGGCAGCTGGAATTCTGGCTGGAAAAGGAGCAAATATTGGAGACCTATTCTGCGCAACTCCAAAAGTCCTGAAACTCCACGGAATATCTTAAAATAAATAAAGAAAAATCGTCGCCAAAGATGAAGGCCAGGGGGCCCACACCCTGCTCACGAGGGTGGGGGGCGCGCCCCTCCCCCTGGGCGCGCCCCCTACCTCATGGGCCCCCTGGTGGCTCTCCGACGCCCATCTTCTCCTATATGAAGTCTTTCGATGAGAAAAAAATCATAAGCAACCTTTCGGGACGAGACTCCGCCGCCACGAGGCGGAACCTTGGCGGAACCAATCTAGGGCTCCGGCAGAGCTGTTCTGCCAGGGACACTTCCCTCCGGGAGGGGGAAATCATCACCATCGTCATCACCAACACTCCTCTCATCGGGAGAGGGAAATCTCCATCAACATCTTCACCAGCACCATCTCATCTCCAAACCCTAGTTCATCTCTTGTATCCAATTCTTGTCTCTAAGTCCGGGATTGGTGCTAGTAGGTTGCTAGTAGTGTTGATTACTCCTTGTAGTTGATGCTAGTTGGTTTACTTGGTGGAAGATCATATGTTTAGATCCTTTATGCATACTATTACCCCTCTGATTATGAATATGAATATGCTTTGTGAGTAGTTACGTTTGTTCCTGAGGACACGGGAGAAGTCTTGCTATTAGTAGTCATGTGAATTTGGTATTCGTTCGATATTTTGATGAGATGTATGTTGTCTAACCTCTAGTGGTGTTATGTGAACGTCGACTACATAACACTTCACCATTATTTGGGCCTAGAGGAAGGCATTGGGAAGTAATAAGTAGATGATGGGTTGCTAGAGTGACAGAAGCTTAAACCCTAGTTTATGCGTTGCTTCGTAAGGGGCTGATTTGGATCCATACGTTTCATGCTATGGTTAGGTTTACCTTAATACTTTTGTTGTAGTTGCGGATGCTTGCAATAGAGGTTAATCATAAGTGGGATGCTTGTTCAAGTAAGAACAGCACCCAAGCACCGGTCCACCCACATATCAAATTATCAAAGTACCGAACGTGAATCATATGAGCGTGATGAAAACTAGCTTGACGATATTCCCATGTGTCCTCGGGAGCTCTTTTCCTTATATAAGAATTTGTCCGGCTTGTCCTTTGCTACAAAAAGGATTGGGCCACCTTGCTGCACCTTATTTACTTTTGTTACTTGTTGCTCGTTACAATTTACCTTATCACAAAACTATCTGTTACCACTTATTTCAGTACATGCAGAGAATACCTTGCTGAAAACCGCTTATCATTTCCTTCTGCTCCTCGTTGGGTTTGACAGTCTTACTTATCGAAAGGACTACGATAGATCCCCTATACTTGTGGGTCATCATGGACTGAGTACTAGCAGGAGACAAGTTCGCCACATAAGCTAGGCAGGTAGGGGGACGCAGCACCAGCTCGACCAAGTTTGGATTACAACCCAAATGCTACCACAGAAACATCAGGGGGAACATAGGGACTGAAAGAGCCAGCTTCAGCATCCCAGTCTAAGCACCCCCGGCCTTCATCCTTGCGACGCATGGTACACCTCGTTTGCCACCTGCTCGACCCTAGTGTCACTGATAAAATGAAGTAATAATACAGTTAAAATAGAGCGAGTGTCCTCTCTATCATTTCATTTCCAATGTAGATAAAGAAAGTGCTTCTCTTTGTTAATGTATGTTTCATCTACTAGTCCCATTGTTAATGTTTAAGCATTTCTGCAAACTGGGGTGCTTAATTTTAGTTGATCTGCACAAAAATAGATATTTGAATGTCTCAAGGCCCCTCCTTGTACTACCACTGTACACCGATGTTCATCACTGGCAGAAGGTGTATCGGAGAGACTTGGGTCGATTCCAGTATGATGTAATATTTTCTTCTGTTTATTAGTGTATGTTTCATCAACTAGTGCCACTATAATGTAATCACGCCTTTCCATTATCTGTGCAAACAGGGTTATTCAGCTGCATTTTGGTGGAACTGTACAAATGTATGGATGGAACCGGCATATATGCAGAGTGCGAGGTGCCAAGTAAAAATTACCAACACCAACCCTGCTCCATCTAAGCATTGGCATCCACCACCATCAGTGGGATGTGTGGCGCTCACTGTGCATGGATCCTTCTCGGCAGCAAATCCTCTAACCAAATACTAGTAGCTTAGACTTAAAAAAATACTAGTAGCTTATATTGGCAGTCTTCTAGGGGTGTACTCTTTTCTGAAAGAAGCACCAATCTATTTTTCTTTATTTGTACGCAGTGTCACAACTTTGACCCAAAGGTCCAGAGCTATTTTAGGGTGATTGGCGTAGTACTCGGAGACTGATTGTAAGCATTATTTTTATTAGTTGTCACACTGATTGTAAGCATGAGCAGATGGAAGATTAGGTTAGTGCGAAGCTTACCTTAAACCATACCGACACCGTTGCAACGAGGCGAGCATCGAGGGAACCATGGAGAACGGCGGGGAAGCAACGTCGCGCCATCTGGCCTCCTCTTGTGGTGGGAGAACGAATACTCCTTTGGCTCCCGCTAGCTCTGCACCCTCACGAACGGCACACCGTACTCGATCGATTCGTTATCCTCTGGGTGCTCAACCTTCGACCTGTACGCCCACCACCTCCGCCTGACTTTCGCCTCGGGCGAATCTGTCTACTCCATCGCCCAGAGGAGATACTTGATGAACTCGAAGGACTGCGACATGACTGCCGCCGAGGAGTACATCACCGCCCTCATCATCGTCGTCTCGCTCTTTCGCATACATTGCCACATGGCCCTCACCGTCCTCGAAATCTCCCACTCATTGTCAAACCAAGTAAAGATCTCCTTCAACCTGGCTAACTTTTCCTGGTCACCGCCGGCGATCTGCCTGATTCGCTGCTGCATCCCCTCCATAGATGTCCTTCTGAGTGGTCGGGTGCTAGCTTTGGAAGATGGGAGGAGAGATGGTGGTCTTGCAATAGAGAAGAGGGAGAGGAGAGACGGTGGTTTTGGAATGGAGATGATGGAGAGGAGAGGGGGTGGTTTTGAAATGGAGAAGAGGGAGAGGCGAGACGATGGTTTTGGAATGGAGATGATGGAGAGGAGAGGTTCCCTGCCTTTTGGTCGCTGACAGTTGATTCTCAGAGAAGAAACTGCAAGTTTCAGTTTCAGATACGAAACTCCAAGTTCAGTTTTAGATAAGAAACTGCAACTTTCAGAGGCAGAGCATTTATATTAACACGGCCTTTTCAAACAGTGTTAACATCATGCTGGAAGTTTTATTCATGGTTGAAACTGGAACTGCCAGCCAGTTGACATCATGCTTATCAACTTCATGCATAGCACATCTTCATATGATGCACAGTCAAAAAGATATGCTATTTTCAAGATGCCCACACAATGTCGAGTGTGCGAAAAAAAGAGAAAACGAGGGATGAAGTTTTGGCAAGTGTTGGACGTGGTGTGCGTAGATGACAATTGGGACCCACATGTCAATAAAGGCAGAGGCAAAAATTTGGAGATATTTTCTCTGCGCAGGTGGAATCGAACCCGGGCGGAACAGCTGTCGGGTAGTGTCACTCGGCCACTAGGCTAGTTCAGTTGTTTCGTTACTAATAAGGCACTTCCTCAGGTGGTCGGATCTTCTCCTGCGCCTTTGTGCGCTCGTCGCGACGCCGTTGTCTGCCGTTGTGAACATGCTGAACAAATGAGAGGAATCTGGAGAGGAATGTACGTGGAGAGGCGGACAGTCGGGACCCACCAGGTCTATGGTCGTACGCAAGCAAGTGCCTCATCGAAAAAATACTTCCTCCTAATGCTATACTGACGTTGGGGCCCACGGGTTTGTCAACATAGTTACATTTTTTTAGGAGCTTCAACGTAGTTACTATAGGAGATAAATTCACAACGAATCCGGGGAGCTGGCAGGTATCATTTATTATCACCGGGGCAGCAAGTATCAGTTGGGTTTTGGGCTGCCCCGTCTAGGCTTTCTTTTTTAACATGCGCAACCCATGACCTTGGATGGGAGGTCCATAGGCCTGTTTGTATGGACCTCCCATCCGAAGTTTTATTTTTCCTGAAACATCGGCAGCCCAATTTATGTTTTTTTTGAAGAAAATGCAGAGGTCTGTTCTATTTTTCTATATAAGAATAGTAACGCCTGGTCCAACTTATGTTTCCCTTCTAACTATATTTTATATATTTAAATTATTTTATATGTTATTATATATTATTTTTATTTTCATCATATATTTAACGGATACTTACATATGTAAGAAAACAATATCCCACATCTTATTAACTTATAAAAATAATTTCTTAACAATAAAATCCTGGATTTTTTTGCAACGAAAATCCTGGTGATTGTATACAAAAGCTTGGTAAGATTTAAGGACCAATGTAATAATAAATCACTTATTATTTAAATATATATAACAAAATGCTCAGCCCTTGTTTATTTTTTGATAACATTGTTGCGCCCACCCCAACATTATAATTAGAATAAGCCCAACAAAATCGTGTATTTCGAGAAAGTGCAAATGGCCTGTAATTTTTTAGGAAAAACATAAATGGGCCGCATGGACGCTACATTATTTGTTCACCCAGCCCAGCTAATGGACTGTAATTCAAAAAAAGATCAAATGGACTGTAAATTCTACCCTGCAAAAAAAGACTCTAAATTCTGGAAAAAAATGGGTTGAATACGTGCCACATTTTTGGAGGCTGAAATGTGGGCTAATAGGTCGAAGCCAATGCAAGTCGTTGTCAACTTAGTCAACAAATGATTCTGACATCGTTGGCCGTTGGATTTACATCCAACGATCGGCATCCATCTTCAATCTCTCGTCTTCTTCCTCCAGCACCGCCGGGACCACCTGCTCCCGCCTCCTGCTGCTAGCAGCTCTGCTTAGCACGCTTCGCTGTGAAGCGCTACTCCACCGTTGGCTAGGCCATCCCTCCACCCCTCCACACCTCCTGTTCTTCTCCACCGACTGCCGAACCACACCGCACCAGAACCAGTTAACCCTCGTACACCTCTCCGTCTGCGACTCTACTCCCGCGTCTTCCCATCTCCGGTTCATTGCTGTCCGGGGCCTTGCCGTCGTCCACCACCTTGGATGCGCTCGGCGCGGAGTGGTCAACGTGGTCAACGAACGACACCATCGGAAGTAGACTATGTGTGGAGAGGCTGACAGCTGGGTCCACGGCCGCACGCAAGGAAATGCCTCCTTATTACGCGCAAAATAATGATTCTCCACCTGACAGCTGGGACCCACCGGAAGGGCCTCTGTATTTCACGAAAAACGTTCCCACCACTAACACGTCGGACACACCAGCTATATCTTCGCACGCAAGGAAGTGCCTCCTTATTACGCACAAAAAAAATGAATACCCCCTACTAGCTGGGACCCACAATAGTGGGAGGCTGACTTGTGGGCCAACTAAGTTGACGGGGACGGAGGGCTTTGTCAACTTAGCCAATATGAATGATTCTAGCTCCAGTGACCGTATGATGTCCATCCAACGGCCGTAGTGCTTCTTCAACCTCTGGTCTTCTTGCTCCATCCGCCCAAAGAAGCACTGGTCGTGCCTCGTGCTCTTGCCTCCCGTGGCCGGCTGCGATGCCGCGGAGGCCTCACCGCCCCCTACTGCTCCCACCACTGGCCAGGCCATCCCTCTACTCACCCACACCCCCTGTTATTCTGCGGCGACGGCAGCCTCACACCGCAGCAAACCAGCGAACCCTCATACTCCTCTACGCGTGGGCATCCACTGCTGCATCTTCCCCGGCTCTGCGTCGTCCCCTTCCTAGGCCTCGTCGTCGTCCACCGCCCTGGTGCTCTCGGCACGGCGTGGTCAACATGGTCAAGGAACGGCTTCCATTGGACGTGGACTATACATGGACAGGTTGACAGCTGGGTCCACAGCCACAGCAAGGAAGTGCCTCCTTATTACGCAGAAAATAATGATTCCTCCACCCGACAGTAGGGACCCACCGGACGGGCAACTATATTTCATGAAAAAAACGTTTTCCCCCTGACTGCTGGGACCTACCAGCGACATCTTCGCATGCAAGGAAGTGTGTCTGGGCAAAAAAATGATTCGCCCCCTGACTACTGGGACCCACCAACTACATCTTCGCACGCAAGGAAGTGCCTGACAGTCGGGACCCACCTGGTCGAAGCGTACATAGCGTTGTCATTCTGGTCGCGAACATGTACGTACATACTGGTCGATGTAGAGGAGTGCACGTGTCGTAGTAGAGGCGCGCAGGTAGCATGTACACATACGTACATCGGCCAGGGTGCAAGAAAGTAAATACGGCCATGTACGTACATACGGGCGGGGTCTCGAATGCCTACTCGCGCGTACGTACGGCCAGGGCTCGTGTACATGGCTGGGTCGGAACGGATAAACTGCGTCGTCGTCGTGTTCATGGGGAGGCAACGAAATGCGTCGTGTTCATCGGGAGGCAACGGAACGCGTGGGAGCCAACCGGCTTGAACGGAACAGCCGATGGAAACGAGGCCTGGCGTACCGCGGAACGGAGGAAACGGCCTTGTGTTCGACTGGCCACGTTTGAAACGGTATCCTGTTCATCGGGAGGGGTCTGGCGTACCGCAAAATGGAGGAAACGGACCTCCTACGGTCGAAACGGGGGTCCTGTTGATCGGAAGGGGTGTGGCGTACCGCAAAACGGAGGAAACAGACTTGTGTTGGAGCGCTACGGCCGAAACGGGGGTCCTGTTCATCGGGAGGGGTGTGGCGTACCGTAAAACGGGACTCCACGGGATACTGTTCATCTCCACCGTCACCCCCCTCCAGACTCCACGGGCTACTGTTCATCCACCGTCGACCTCCTCCAGCCTCCACCTGCGACTGTTCATCCAGCCTCCACCGCGCGCTACTCCACCGGCTACTGTTCAACCAGCCCTCTCCACGGGCTCCTATTCAACCACCCCTCCACGGGCTATTGTTCATCCAGCCCTCTACGGGGTGGTCCTGTTCATCCTGCCCTCCACGTGGTCCTGTTCATCCAGCCCCAACCGGCTCGATCGATCGGGGTCATGTTCATCTAGAGGCAACACCACGGGGTCCTGTTCATCCAGCCCCATCGGGAACTGTTCATCCAAACCCCCCATCAACCCTCACTGTTCATCTAGAGGCAGCATCGATCGGCTTCAATTAGCAGCAGTAGCGAAGGAATCGCTCGATCGGGTTCAGTTAACAGCCATCGATACATCGCTCGGGTTCAGTAACGCGTAGCCTGCAGTGCAATCGCTCGGGTTCAGTTAGAGCCCAACGCCTCACTCGGGTTCAGTTAGATCCCAACGCCTTACACCCACACGCGTGCGTGTACGAGAGAAACGCGCATCGCTCGGCCCCGACCACCCACCGCAATTGGGATCACCTCGATATTTTCCTCGCCCTCACTTCTACCACGGTTTTTTCAGTCATGGACGGCCCAAAGAATGTCATGCAGCTGCGTCTCCGGCCCGCCCAAGATGAAGAGCCCATTTTCTATCATGATTTTTTGTCATGGAAGTAGGACCCCACCACATCTATGATGATACCGTGTTTTGTCACAATTATTGTCATAAAAGTGTCATAAGTATGACAGAAAAAAATTGTTCGGCCCAAAATGTCACGGATGTGTCTTTTTTTGTAGTGTTGTGCGACACAAGGAAGCCCGGTAGCTTGCCGGAGGGGACACCAAACACGCACTTCTCCGGGGTGAGTGATACATCTCCAACGTATCTATAATTTTTGATTATTCCATGCTATTATATTATCTGTTTTGGATGTTTAATGGGCTTTAATATACTCTTTTATATTATTTTTGGGACTAACCTATTAACCGAAGGCCCAGTGCAAATTGATGTTTTTTTGCCTATTTCAGTGTTTGGCAGAAAAGGAATATCAAACGGAATCCAAACAGAATGAAACCTTCGCGAGGATCTTTCTTGGAACAAACGCAATCCAGGAGACTTGGATTGGAAGTCAAAGACGCAACGAGGCGGCCACGAGGCAAGAGGGCGCGCCCAGGGGGTAGGTGCGCCCCCACCCTCGTGGGCCCCTCTTAGCTCCACCTACCTACTTCTTTAGCCTATATATACTCTTATACCCTGAAAACATCCAGGGAGCCACGAAACCACTTTTCCACCGCCGCAACCTTCTGTACCCGTGAGATCCCATCTTGGGGCCTTTTCCGGCGATCTTCCGGAGGGGGATTCGATCACGGAGGGCTTCTACATCAACACCATAGCCTCTCTGATGATGTGTGAGTAGTTTACCACAGACCTTCGGGTCCATAGTTATTAATTAGATGGCTTCTTCTTCTCTCTTTGGTTCTCAATACAGAGTTCTCCTCGATGTTCTTGGAGATCTATTAGATGTAATACTTTTTGCGGTGTGTTTGCCGAGATCCGATGAATTGTGGGTTTATGATCAAGATTATCTATGAACAATATTTGATTCTTCTTTGAATTCTTATATGCATGATTTGATATCTTTGCAAGTCTCTTCGAATAATCGGTTTAGTTGGGCCTACTAGATTGATCTTTCTTGTAATGGGAGAAGTGCTTAGCTTTGGGTTCAATCTTGCGGTGCTCGATCCCAATGACAGAAAGGGAACTGACACGTATTGTATTGTTGCCATCGAGGATAAAAAGATGGGGTTTATATCATATTGCTTGAGTTTATCCCTCTACATCATGTCATCTTGCCTAATGTGTTACTCTGTTCTTATGAACTTAATACTCTAGATGCATGCTGGATAGTGGTCGATGTGTGGAGTAATAGTAGTAGATGCAGAATCGTTTCGGTTTACTTGACACGGACGTGATGCCTATGTTCATGATCATGCCTAGATATTCTCATAACTATGTGTTATTCTATCAATTGCTTGGCGGTAATTTGTTCACCCACCGTAATATATGCTATCATGAGAGTAGCCACTAGTGAAACCTATGGCCCCTGGGTCTACTTTACATCATATATGTTTCCGATCTATAATTCTAGTTTACTATTTTGCAATCTTTACTTTTCAATCTGTACAACAAAAATACCAAAAATATTTATCTTATTATCTTTATCAGATCTCACTTTTGCAAGTGGCCATGAAGGGATTGACAACCCCTTTATCGTGTTGCTTGCAAGGTTCTTGATTGTTTGTGTAGGTACTAGGCGATTTGCATGTAGTCTCCTACTGGATTGATACCTTGGTTCTCAAAAACTGAGGGAAATACTTACGCTACTTTGTTGCATCACCCTTTCCTCTTCATGGGAAAACCAACGCATGCTCAAGAGGTAGCAAGAAGGATTTCTGGCGCCGTTGCCGGCTAGATCTACGCTCAAGTCAAGACATACCAAGTACCCATCACAAACTCTTATCCCTCGCATTACATTATTTGGCATTTGCCTCTCGTTTTCCTCTCCCCCACTTCACCTTTGCCATTTTATTCGCCCTTTTTCCATCTGCTTCTTTCCGCTTGCTTCTTGTGTGTCCGTGTGTTAGATCGTTTGTTTTGCCATCGTGGCCAGTCCTTCTATCATTGTTAGTACTCCTGATAATGAAGTTCTTAATTTTAAACAAAGGGAGGGAGAAAATCTAAAAGATGCATGGTATAGAATTTGCAATGCTCAAAATAAGTCCACTAGGAAGCAATCTACTTCCGTTCTTCTTCGCAATTTTTATGTAGGTATCACTCCTTGGAACAGATATATTCTTGATACCATTACCGGAGGGAATTTCTTGGGTAGCCATACATTTGATTCTTATAATTCTATGATAGATTTGTTTGGCCCACCACCTCTTTTGGTTAACGGAACTATTTTAACTTTGGAACATGTGATGCAAAGGCTTGAAATTATCAAAAATAAAGTTGCCACTGTAGAGTTGATCGAGAATTTGGATTAAAGGATCCACAACAAAATTACCCAATATGGATCTAAGGTAGGAGTTACACTGAAAAATTTGAGAGAAAAAGAACCCATAGTTAATGAAAAGATAGATCAAGATTCCACTAGAATTGATAAACTTGAGGATATTATTACCAACTTAGGGTCTGCCTTTTCTGCCATGAGAAACACTTCAAACCCTCCTCCTACCAAAGTTTCCAAGTTTATGTATGTTCCTAAAAATAAGGGTGAATCTTCTAGTAAGGAGAATGCGGATCTCAAATCAATAAGTGTTCACCCCAATTTTTTCGCTATCATTAAGGAACCTTTTGCTACAAATGAATTTATTGATTTCTTGCCTAGGAGTTTGATCATCAATAAAAAGAAGGAAACTCCTAAGGGTTATAAGTGTTCAATTGAAGAATTGCCTACCAAGGATGACAATACCTACATCTATTCTTGTTTTTATGCCTAGCTAGGGGCGTTAAACGAAAGCGCTTGTTGGGAGGCAACCCAATTTTATTTTTGTTCCTTGCTTTTTGTTACTGTTTAGTAATAAATAAATCATCTATCATCGGTTATGATTGTGTTTTTTATGTTTTAATTAGTGTTTGTGCCAAGTAAAGCCTTTAGGATCTTCTTGGGTGATTGTTATTTGATCTTGCTGTAAAAAACAGAAAGTATGCGCTCATGAGAATAATTTTCATTTCTTACCAGAGAGCGATAAAATACCAATTCCAAATACAGTAGATCAATATATAAATTATTAAGGTCTTCCTAATTTTTCAGAATTTTTGGAGTTACAAAAGTATTCGAAACTTCCAGATTGATACAGGTTGTCCTGTTTTTGACAGATTCTGTTTTTCGTGTGTTGTTTGCTTATTTTGATGAATCTATGGCTAGCATCGGGGGATATGAACCATAGAGAAGTTGTAATGCATTAGGTTTAACACCAATATAAATAAAGAATGAGTTCATTACATTGCCTTAAAGTGGTGGTTTGTTTTCTTATACTAACGGAGCTCATGAGATTTTCTGTTGAGTTTTGTGTTGTGAATTTTCAAGTTTTTGGGTAAAGATTTGATGGACTTTGGAATAAGGAGTGGCAAGAGCCTAAGCTTGGGGATTCCCAAGTGTGACGCCCTCGATTCAATCATACACTACTCATACACACAAATGTGTACGATCAAGATCAAGGACTCACGGGAAGATATCACAACACAACTCTAGACACAAACTAAAATAATACAAGCTTTATATTACAAGCCAGGGGCCTCGAGGGCTTGAATACATAAGCTCGAATACACAAGAGTCAGCGGAAGCAACAATATCTGAGTACAGACATGAGTTAAACAAGATTGCCTTAAGAAGGCTAGCACAAAAGCAACAACGATCGAAAAGGCAAGGCCTCCTGCCTGGGAGCCTCCTAACTACTCCTAGTCGTCGGCGGTCTTCACGTAGTAGTAGGCATCCTCCGGGTAGTAGTAGTCATCAGTGGCGTCGTCTGGCTCCTGGGCTTCGTCTGGCTCCTGGGCTTCGTCATCTGGTCGCAACAATCGGGTATGCAGGAAAAGAAGTAGCAAAGCAGCCGTGAGTACTCATCCAAAGTACTCGCAAGACTTATATCACATCTAAACTAAGTATGCATCTGTATCAAAGGAAATGGGTTGTATCTGTGGACTAAACTGCAGAATGCCAGAAGGGAAGGGGAAAGCCTAGCCTATCGAAGTCTAGCATCTTCTGGAAACCACCATCTTGCAGCAACAGGAGGGAGTATAGTAGCATAAAGTAAAGTAGCAGTAATGTTATCAACCTCGGCAAGAGATCCTTTCTCGACTCCCTGCGAGAAAGCAATCCCAGAGCCATACTATTCAGTTATCATCTCATATACAAGTCTCATCTCCATGACTCATCTCAAGTATCCAGTTCTAGTTGTATCGATCGGGATACAACTCCAAGTGTCTGTTACCGTAGGATAGGCTATCGATAGTTGTTTTCTTCCCTGCAGGGGTGCACCAACTTACCCACCACGGTTGATTAACTCTGGCCGGACACACTTTCCTGGGTCATGCCCGGCCTCGGTCAAACAATACGCCGCAACCCGACCTAGGCTTAATAGAGAGGCCAGCATGCGGGACTAAACCTATGCCCCCAGGGGTCATGGGCCATCTCCCCGGGAACTCCTGCACGTTGCGTGGGCGGCCGTTGAGCAGACCTAGGTACCTCCTTCAAAAAGGCAGGTGCTTATGCAGTCCAACTCGGCGCGCGCCTCTCAGTCGTTGACGTCTATTAAGCTTCGGCTGATGTATACGACACAGAACGCCCATACTATGCCCACATGATGGTTAGTGCTATCAGGCCAGAGGCCCCTCAGATCAAATATCCAAATCGTAGTGGATTAGGAGCGCGCGGTAACGAGCAGAGACTCACGATCGATGTGACCCCGTCGCCCCGTCTCGAGTACTTGCGGCAAGGGCTAAGAATGCCCGGCCACGCCTCGTAAGTATCTCGCGGGCACCTTCTAAGTCAACCCAACTCCACATCACTCGCTATTAAGCTAGCGCGGGTACCCCTCAGGGTCGACCCATCTTTAGTAACATGGCTCAGTGTAAAGTCAAAGTAACCATAGTAACTGTGTGTCTAACACCAAAGGGAAAACCCGAGGAATCACCCCCGGTGAATTCCACTCGATGTTGTCATCAAGGTGAACGTAAGAGGATCCACCCTCGAGGTTCACGTTTGATGGGTTGCACGACAGAGACGTAACGGAAGTGTTTAAGGAGGAAATCACCCTCGATGACCTCGACCGTATAGCTACACTACGAAGATCTCATCAGGAGTGATGTAAGAGGTTCCACCCTCGGCACTCGATGGTAACTCTGCAGAGTCGTACAACTAGGGGGGTGATGTGCGGTGTCGGGGCCTGGACGTCAATCATGTTGATCGAGTCATCGAACATAAACCGAGACAACTGGGACAAGGTGGGGGTCACTGATGGATCTCTAACCAACCTATACTAAGCAGTTTAGGATAAGCAGGTAAGGTATGAAAGTAGGTAACAACAACAGGCTATGCATCAGAGTAGGATCATACAGAAAGAAGTAGCAGTTCTAATGCAAGCATGAGAGGGAAAGAAATGGGCGATATCGGAATGCTCAAGGAGGGTTTGCTTGCCTGGTTGCTCAGACAAGAAGGAGGGGTCGTCGGTGACGTAGTCGATCACAGCGGCATCATCGGTCTCGGGGTCTACCGGAGAGAAGAGGGGGAAGAAATAGTAAATATAAAGCAAACATAACACCACAAAGCATAACATGGCAATAAGATGTGTCGGGTGTGACCTAACGCGGTAGGAGGTGATACCGGCGAAGGGGGGAAACATCGGAAAGTATCCCCGGTGTTTCGCATTTTCGAACGGATGAACCGGAGGGGGAAAGTTGCGTGTTCGCTATGCTAGGGATGCGTGGCGGACGAACGGGTTGCGCATCCGGATTCGTCTCGTCGTTCTGAGCAACTTTCATGTACAAAGTTTTTCCATCCGAGCTACGGTTTAATTTCAATGATTTTTCAAAGTTTAAACAATATTCTGGAATTATTATTAATTCGAAAATAATGAGTAAAAGCTAGGTGCACCCAGATCTGTGTACACAGAAGTGTACCAGAGGGTGACATGTGGGTCCAGGGGGTCCCAGTTGACCAGTCAATGTTTGACTGGTCAACAGGGGGTGGGGCCCTCCTGTCATACACACAAATCTAACTACTAATTAGTTTAACTAATCTAGTTCATTAGTTTAATTAAGATTAATTAATTAAGTTAATTAAGTGTTTAATTAATTAATTAATTTTTAATATATAAATATTTTTCAATTCTTTTTTTACAGGGGCCTGGGCGCTGGGGGCCATAGGCTAGTGGCTCAACCGAGCCACTCGTGCGCTGGGCGTAGCGGGGCGGGTGTGGGCGCCCGTCGGGGCGAGGTCGTGGCCTCAGCGAAACTCGCCGGCCGGCCGCGGTAGGAGGAGGCAGGCGCAAGGTGACGGTGCGCGAGCTCTGGGGGTGGCGTCAAGCGGGGCAGCAGCGGCTGGTGGCGGTGGCAGCAGGGCGCAGCAGTGTAGGCGGGGCGCGAAGCAGAGGCGAGCGAGAGGGGGAACGCGCGTGGCTGGGGAGGGAAGCAGGACGTGGCCAGGGACAACAACACGCTGGGAGCGGCGCTAGGCGGTCTGCCGGTAGCAGCGGGGAGTGGTGGCGCTCGTACTCTAGGGCGGCGGTGGCACGGGCGCAGCGGGGCGACAGGAGCGGCGAGCAAGAGGGGGCGGGGCGGCCGCGGGCGTGAGGCCGCGCGGCGGGGCGTGCAGCGGCGACAGCGGGCGCGGCGCGCGTGTGTGGCCACTCAAGTGCGGGCGAGGTCCGGCAGCGGTGGCGGGTTGGCCGGAAGCAGCGGGCGGAGATGGGGCGGCAGGCGCGACCAGCGAGGGGAGCAGGGGCAGGGGGAGCAGCACCAGTACAGGGCGCTCATGGCCACGGCGGCCAGCGGCGACTATGGCCGGGGTGCGGCGACAGGCACGCCCGGACCGGCGTGGGCCGCGGCGTGGCACGGCGAGCACGGCCAAGACGAGCAGGGGATGGACGGGGACGAGCAAAGGCAGGCAAGCATGGGACGTACGCGGGTCTACGGCGCTGATTCAACGTGGAAAAGAGAAGGGGAGAAAGGAGCTCACTGCCGTTGCAGCGAAGAGGGGCGGCGAGGCTTGTTGGAGCGTGCCGGGGAGGGGACGAGGATGAGCGCCGCCGACGAGGTTAGGCAGTGGCGACGATGGCGAGCTGCGGGCGCCCACGGTGAGGCTCACGGCAGTCGTTGACAGCTTAGAAGTGCAGAGGACGGTGCGGTGGCGACGACCTCCGGCGACGAAGGCGACGGAGTCAGGGCAGAGGCATGGCTGCGGCCACAGGTGGGCGCCGCCGCGATGGGGAGGGGTGAGGAGGAGAGGGAGTGGGGCGCTAGGGTTCGACTCAGGGCGAGGGTGGTCTCGGGGGAGTACTTAACCGCGACAGGGACCCGCGGGATGGCCGCCACGGCGGCATTGCCGGCCAGGGAGGCGTGGATGTCCGCCACGGCCTCCTCCTGTTTCCTGCAGCGTGGGGAGGGAGAGGAGATGAGGTGGGTTGGGCCGACCTCTTTGCTAGTTGGGCCATAGTGCCCATTAGTTTAGGTCCACCTTGTCTCCTTCCTTTTATTAGTTTATTTTCTATTTATTAGCTCCTGTTTTTAATTAGGTTCTGCTATCAAATGAATTTTTTGGACCATGTAACTTTGCACATAACCCAAGCACTATATTCTGGGGCTGCACAAAATGTTTGGGTCAAATGGAGTTAATATAAATTATGATTGTATTTAAAAAGGGCTAAAAAGGTGTCGATGGTCCACTGTTTAAAATCCATGGGTATTTTTAAGCATCTCCAAAAATATTTGTCTAATGAAAGAAAATTAGGTAGTGAATATTTCCAACCTAAGGAACATTTTTAATTTACGGTTTTATAAAAATTATAACTTGACTTGGCATTCAAACTTGGATTTGAGTTTGGTTTGAAGCAAAGCGAGGAGTATCAAAATAATTATGATGTCATAGTATCATTAGGCATGATATTACTGTAGCATGATTCTCCGGGTGTTACAAAACTCCTCCACTACAAGAAATCTCGTCCCGAGATTTAAGTGGGGAAGTAAAGAGTAACCTCGGGAGAACTGACCCTTATAGGGTTAATTATCTGGTGAACAATTCAGGGAATGTGGCAGAAGTATCTCTCGAGTTGAAACTTGATAAAACATCGAGAGCAAAGTATGAAGGTACAATAGGAAGTTTCAAGCGGATGGACAAACGATTGATACCTGAACAGAGTGTGAGAAAGGGGTTCAGAGCATCAGGGATAGATCATCTCTCGGAAGGTGGCTCGTGACATGATACGAAGCCAAGCATGAGGAATAACCTTAGAAACAGGGGGTACAGGAGAGTCAGGTTTTGATCCTGTGGAACTATGGGTTAAGGGCCCACCATGTGGGTTAAAAGAGAAGGAGCGATGACATCTTGCACGGTCATGATAGCAAGGCATGTCAGAGGGTAGCCTGTCAGTTATGTCGGCAACAACGTCGGTTCCAAGGGCGAGGGACGAAGAGAACCATTATCCTGCTCGTTGAACGAGGCGGGCCATTAGGCAAAGTTCTCGTCCATCGGTGGTTACCGGAATGTCAACAGCAATAATAACAGGGTCTTTACTGACAGAGTTGTACATTGAGGTGCTTACCTAAGCAAGAAATTATCTCTACTGAGATAAGATAGTTTACCGGAAAGGTTAAACAAAAGAATGGAAAGGAAAAATATGATCATTATATTAATCAGAACAATGGAAAGGAAAATGTGTTTAAGCACAATTATCATGAGTATATCCTTCCCAAGGACAAGCAGAGGATGATATCCATGACAAGATAGAAGAATAAAACCATTTAGGTAAGGGGAAAGAAATTTCATGATATTACCCATACAACGGTGTTTGGATAATTGATAAAGAAAAAATTTAATATCGTGCTTCAAACGTTCTTATTGGAGATCGGATTACCACAGACATGCTTCGAGATAGCATTGACATGGCTTCAAAAAAAGGTCAGACTTTGGATACACAAAGGATCCATCAGAAACAACTTAGAAAATAAGTCATACAATTTCAGCAAGGGAAAGATGAGGGTGTGGCCGACGGGCTCAGCAACAATCCATCGACATGTCAAAAAGGATGTATTACCAAAATTATATGAACAAGTTTGTGTTGGGGAAGACAATAATGTTGTTGATGCTAACACAAATCATCGAGGGGCAAGGATTGTATTTCTCGTCATGAATTCGATTGATATCCTGGAAAAGCTCAGAATGTTGATGGTGATCACGACACATTTGTCGAGAGATTTCATGAAGATGTAATCGATCGGCGATGACATCCAGTCAAAGGAATGATGAAGCGAAAGGTTAGTGGAACCATGGGTACAACACAAACTCGAAATTTAGCTTGATGTTCAAGGCGAAATGATAAGATGAGGAAGATCGATGTAAGCTTAGCTCATCGTCGGAAGTTGCTCCGGGCATAAGGACCAGGTAGCACAGTTAAAAAGTTGTCATGATAAAATATAGCCAATCAGGCTAGGAATGATGTGATGGGGTATAAAGCTTCCTAGTATCAAGTACTAGGTGTAATGCCAGAAGGTAAATCGGAGTAGAGGTTGGATAGGGGAAATGATTTGCAGAGGATAAGTAATTTTAACTTACCCAGTAAATGGGATCAAGGAGGAAATATGGTCGGGACCATAACTGCAAGGGATCCAATTTACGATACCGGAAGAATTACCCAAATGATTAAATATCCTTGCAAGAAGCTTTCATGATAAGTCCCATACCGTGTCCGTGGGCATGAACACAAGGTTCAGGGTCGACTCCCGCTTCTACAATGCATAACCTTTCATTTTACTTCTCGCTCTTGATGAAGCTGTAGTATTGAAATTTTATCTGACGAAAAGCCAGTAGAGTATAACCCACATAACTTTTGAGTTCACATAGATTAGGGAAGGCATAGGTTCAGGTCACTGGGGCATCTTATGAACATATACCACAAACTTCACAAGTAAAAAAAACTCAAGCTCGAAAGTAGAGCATGGTTGAGGAAGCAGGGGATACAATTTACCAATGGCATTAGGTATCCAAGGAAAGGCTCACAAGGTGATTGAATATGAAGGACGCTATCGGATAAAACCCAACAAAGGATCTGGTGGTTCACAAGGGATCTGATGTGAGCATTAGTACTCAACCAGAAGAAGAAAGAATGCAAGGATATCAGATTATAGAAACAACTGACTAACTCAGAGCTCAAATGTAAAGGAGTTATGATTTCAAAATCAAGGAATCAGAAGCAAGTACTCTGATTAAGAATGGATAAGTAGAATAGAGTTAGGAGTGCATTCGATGACGACTTGATTGGTCGAGGACAAGCTCATGTTCAAAATGACGTCTAAGCCGGAAAGATAATTTAGAAGGATCATCTGATGATTGCGTGATGTCACACACATGTTGAATTGATAGGATCAAAATGATGGTGTCAAATGATACTAATGAATATTGCTACACATATGAAAAGCATCCATAATGCAAGCAGACAAGTATTTGCAAAGCAATAGTTTGAAGAGGATTCTCGGAAGATTGGATAGTATTTACAAGTATTTTGAAAAGCATATGAACAACTGGGGATGAGCAGACCCTGGTTAAGTGAATTATCCTTAGTGCAAAAAGAAGCTGCAAAGCAGAAGGCACAAGGATTCTCGGATCAACGGAGAGTACTAGTGGTATCTTGTAATAACAGGAGCAACTAGGGATGAAGGTACAAGCGGCAAGGATGTTATTCAGGGGGATTATCGGTGGTCAAGAACTGCAAGGCAGTTGGCACAGGGTCTCGAGAAACATCGAGGAGTATCTGAAGAATCTTCTTGGTGAAGTAAGCGATCATCAGTAATGTCAGGGCTCTCCAGGAGGAAGTGGGTACGAGAACCTAATGCCAGAGTTAGTAGAATGTTTAACACGAATGGAAGAGAGATTAGAGTCCCAGAGTATAGATGAGGAGTAAAAGATCCTAATACCACCCAATGGCGACGTGGGCCCGTAAGACACACAACCATGTTAGTAAAAGTTTTTGTAATGACTAGACTCAACATCGGCTAAGCAGTTGGAAAGGGGGCTACCTACAGGCAGTCGGCTCTGATACCAACTTGTGACGCCCTCGATTCAATCATACACTAATCATACACAAAAATGTGTATGATCAAGATCAAGGACTCACGGGAAGATATCACAACACAACTCTAGACACAAATTAAAATAATACAAGCTTTATATTACAAGACAGGGGCCTCGAGGGCTCGAATATATAAGCTCGAATACACAAGAGTCAGCGGAAGCAACAATATCTGAGTACAGACATGAGTTAAACAAGATTGCCTTAAGAAGGCTAGCACAAAAGCAACAACGATCGAAAAGGAAAGGCCTCCTGCCTGGGAGCCTCCTAACTACTCCTAGTCGGCGGTCTTCACGTAGTAGTAGGCATCCTCCGGGTAGTAGTAGTCATCAGTGGCGTCGTCTGGCTCCTGGGCTCCGTCATCTGGTCGCAACAATCGGGTATGCGGGAAAAGAAGTAGCAAAGCAGCCGTGAGTACTCATCCAAAGTACTCCCAAGACTTATATCAGATCTAAACTAAGTATGCATCTGTATCAAAGGAAATGGGTTGTATCTGTGGACTAAACTGCAGAATGCCAGAAGGGAAGGGGAAAGCCTACCCTATCGAAGTCTAGCATCTTCTGGAAACCACCATCTTGCAGCAATAGGAGGGAGTAGAGTAGCATAAAGTAAAGTAGCAGTAATGTTATCAACCTCGGCCAGAGATCCTTTCTCAACTCCCTGCGAGAAAGCAATCCCAGAGCCATACTATTCAGTTATCATCTCATATACAAGTCTCATCTCCATGACTCATCTCAAGTATCCAGTTCTAGTTGTATCGATCGGGATACAACTCCAAGTATCTGTTACCGTAGGACAGGCTATCGATAGTTGTTTTCTTCCCTGCAGGGGTGCACCAACTTACCCACCATGGTTGATTAACTCCGGCCGGACACACTTTCCTGGGTCATGCCCGGCCTCGGTCAAACAATACGCCGCAACCCGACCTAGGCTTAATAGAGAGGCCAGCACGCGGGACTAAACCTATGCCCCCAGGGGTCATGGGCCATCTCCTCGGGAACTCCTGCACGTTGCGTGGGCGGCCGTTGAGTAGACCTAGCTACCTCCTTCAACAAGGCAGGTGCTTATGCAGTCCAACTCGGCACGCGCCGCTCAGTCGTTGACGTCTATTAAGCTTCGGCTGATGTATACGACGCAGAACGCCCATACTATGCCCACATGATGGTTAGTTCTATCAGGCCAGAGGCCCCTCGGATCAAATATCCAAATCGTAGTGGATTAGGAGCGCGCGGTAACGAGCAGAGACTCACGATCGATGTGACCCCGTCGCCCCGTCTCGAGTACTTGCGGCAAGGGCTAAGAATGCCCGGCCACGCCTCGTAAGTATCTCGTGGGCACCTTCCAGGTCAACTCGACTCCACATCACTCGCTATTAAGCTCGCGCGGGTACCCCTCAGGGTCGACCCATCTTTAGTAACATGGCTCAGTGTAAAGTCAAAGTAACCATAGTAACTGTGTGTCTAACACCAAAGGGAAAACCCGAGGAATCACCCCCGGTGAATTCCACTCGATGTTGTCATCAAGGTGAACTTAAGAGGATCCACCCTCGAGGTTCACGTTTGATGGGTTGCACGACAGAGACGTAACAGAAGTGGTTAAGGAGGAAATCACCCTCGATGACCTCGACTGTATAGCTACACTACGGAGATCTCATCAGGAGTGATGTAAGAGGTTCCACCCTCGGCACTCGATGGTAACTCTGCAGAGTCGTACAACTAGGGGGGTGATGTGCGGCGTCGGGGCCTGGACGTCGATCATGTTGATCGAGTCATCGAACATAAAGCGAGACAACTGGGACAAGGTGGGGGTCACTGATGGATCTCTAACCAACCTATACTAAGCAGTTTAGGATAAGCAGGTAAGGTATGAAAGCAGGTAACAACAACAGGCTATGCATCAGAGTAGGATCATACAGAAAGAAGTAGCAGTTCTAATGCAAGCATGAGAGGGAAAGAAATGGGCGATATCGGAATGCTCAAGGAGGGTTTGCTTGCCTGGTTGCTCAGACAAGAAGGAGGGGTCGTCGGTGACGTAGTCGATCACAGCGGCATCATCGGTCTCGGGGTCTACCGGAGAGAAGAGGGGGAAGAAATAGTAAATATAAAGCAAACATAACACCACAAAGCATAACATGGCAATAAGATGTGTCGGGTGTGACCTAACGCGGTAGGAGGTGATACCGGCGAAGGGGGGAAACATCCGGGAAAGTATCCCTGGTGTTTCGCGTTTTCGAACGGATGAACCGGAGGGGGAAAGTTGCGTGTTCGTTATGCTAGGGATGCGTGGCGGACGAACGGGCTGCGCATCCGGATTCGTCTCGTCATTCTGAGCAACTTTCATGTACAAAGTTTTTCCATCCGAGCTACGGTTTAATTTCTATGAATTTTCAAAGTTTAAACAATATTCTGGAATTATTATTAATTCAAAAATAATGAGTAAAAGCTAGGTGCACCCAGATCTGTGTACACAGAAGTGTACCAGAGGGTGACATGTGGGTCCAGGGGGTCCCAGTTGGCCAGTCAATGTTTGACTGGTCAACAGGGGGTGGGGCCCTCCTGTCATACACACAAATCTAACTACTGATTAGTTTAACTAATCTAGTTCATTAGTTTAATTAAGTTAATTAAGCGTTTAATTAATTAATTAATTTTTAATATATAAATATTTTTCAATTCTTTTTTTTACAGGGGCCTGGGTGCTGGGGGCCATAGGCCAGTGGCTCAACCGAGCCACTCGGGCGCTGGGCGTAGCGGGGCGGGTGTGGGCGCCCGTCGGCGCAGAAGCCCGGCGCGGCGCGGCGAGGTCGTGGCCTCAGCGAAGCTCGCCGGCCGGCCGCGGTAGGCGGAGGCGGGCGCAAGGCGACGGCGCGCGAGCTCTGGGGGTGGCGGCAAGCGGGGCAGCAGCGGCTGGTGGCGGTGGCAGCAGGGCGCAGCAGTGTAGGCGGGGCGCGAAGCAGAGGCGAGCGAGAGGGGGAACGCGCGCAGCTGGGGAGGGAAGCAGGACGCGGCCAGGGACGACGACGCGCTGGGAGCGGCGCTAGGTGGTCTGCCGGCAGCAGCGGGGAGTGGCGGCGCTCGTACTCTAGGGCGGCGGTGGCATGGGCACAGCGGGGCGACAGGAGCGGCGAGCGAGAGGGGGCGAGGCGGCCGCGGGCGTGAGGCCGCGCGGCGGGGCGTGCAGCGGCGACAGCGGGCGCGGCGCGTGCGTGCGGCCGCTCCAGTGCGGGCGAGGTCCGGCAGCGGTGGCAGGTTGGCCAGAAGCAGCGGCTGGAGATGGGGCGGCAAGTGCGAGCAGCGAGGGGAGTAGGGGCAGGGGGAGCAGCAGCAGTACAGGGCGCTCGTGGCCACGGCGGCCAGCGGCGACGGGTGCGGCGATGCGCACGACCAGACCGGCGGGTCACGGCGCGGCACGGCGAGCACGGCCAAGACATGCAGGGGATGGACGGGGACGAGCAAAGGCAGGCAAGCACGGGACGTACGCGGGTCTACGGCGCCGATTCGACATGGAAAAGAGAAGGGGAGAAAGGAGCTCACTGCCGTTGCAGCGAAGAGGGGCGGCGAGGCTTGTTGGAGCATGCCGGGGAGGGGACGAGGATGAGCGCCGGCGACGAGGCGAGGCAGTGGCGACGATGGCGAGCTGCGGGCGCCCACAGTGAGGCTCACGGCAGTCGTTGACAACTGAGAAGCGCAGAGGACGGTGCGGTGGCGACGAAGGCGCCGGAATCGGGGCAGAGGCATGGTTGCGGCCACAGGCGGGCGCCTCCGCGACGGGGAGGGGTGAGGAGGAGAGGGAGTGGGGCGCTAGGGTTCGACTCAGGGCGAGGGTGGTCTCGGGGGAGTACTTAACCGCGACAGGGAGCCGCGGGATGGCCGCCACGGCGGTACTGCCGGCCAGGGAGGCGTGGATGTCCGCCACGGCCTCCTCCTGTTTCCTGTAGCGTGGGGATGGAGAGGAGATGAGGTGGGTTGGGCCGACCTCTTTGCTAGCTGGGCCATAGTGCCCATTAGTTTAGGTCCACCTCGTCTCCTTCCTTTTATTAGTTTCTTTTCTATTTATTAGCTCCTGTTTTTAATTAGGTTCTGCTATCAAATGAATTTTTTGGACCATGTAACTTTGCACATAACCCAAGCACTATATTTTGGGGCTGCACAAAATGTTTGGGTCAAATGGAGTTAATATAAATTATGATTGTATTTAAAAAGGGCTAGAAAGGTGTCGATGGTCCACTATTTAAAATCCATGGGTATTTTTAAGAATCTCCAAAAATATTTGTCTAATGAAAGAAAATTAGGTAGTGAATATTTCCAACCTAAGGAACATTTTTAATTTGTGGTTTTATAAAAATTATAACTTGACTTGGCATTCAAACTTGGATTTGAGTTTGGTTTGAAGCAAAGCGAGGAGTATCAAAATAATTATGATGTCATAGTATCATTAGGCATGATATTACTGTAGCATAATTCTCCGGGTGTTACACCAAGGCACCCTAAGGTAAAATTCAAGGACAACCAAAAGCCTAAGCTTGGGGATGCCCCGGAAGGCATCCCCTGTTTCGTCTTCGTCTATCGGTAACTTTACTTAAGGCTATATTTTTATTCACCACAAGATATGTGTTTTGCTTGGAGCGTCTTGTATGATTTGAGTCTTTTATTTTTAGTTTACCACAATCATCCTTGCTGTACACACCTTTTGGATAGACACACATGAATCGGAATTTATTAGAATACTCTATGTGCTTCACTTATATCTTTTGAGCTAGATAATTTTGCTCTAGTGCTTCACTTATACCTTTTTATAGCACGGTGGTGGTTTTATTTTATAGAAATTATTGATCTCTCATGCTTCACTTATATTATTTTGAGAGTCTTTTAGAACAACATGGTAATTTACTTTGGCTATAAAATTAGTCCTAATGTGATAGGCATCCAAGATCGGTATAATAAAAACTTTCATATAGAGTGCATTAAATACTATGAGAAGTTTGATACTTGATAGTTGTTTTGAGATATAAAGATGGTAATATTAGAGTCGTGCTAGTTGAGTAGTTGTGGAATTGAGAAATAATTGTGTTGAAGTTTGCAAGTCCCGTAGCATGCACGTATGGTAAACGTTGTGTGACAAATTTGAAGCATGAGGTGTTCTTTAATTGCTTTCCTTATGAGTGGCGGTCGGGGACGAGCGATGGTCTTTTCCTACCAATCTATCCCCCTAGGAGCATGCGCGTAGTGCTTGGTTTTGATGACTTGTAGATTTTTGCTATAAGTATGTGAGTTCTTTATGACTAATGTTGAGTCCATGGATTATACGCACTCTCACCCTTCCATCATTTCTAGCCTCTTCAGTGCCGTGCATTGCCCTTTCTCACCTCGAGAGTTGGTGCAAACTTCGCCGGTGCATCCAAACCCCGTGATATGATACACTCTATCACACATAAGGCTCCTTATATCTTCCTCAAAACAACCACCATACCTACCTATTATGGCATTTCCATAGCCATTCGGAGATATATTGCCATGAAACTTTCCACCGTTCCGTTTATTATGGCACGCTCCACCATTATCATATTGCTTTGCATGATCATGAAGTTGACGTCGTATTTGTGGCAAATCCACCTTCATAATTCTTTCATACATGTCACTCTTGATTCATTGCACATCCCGGTACACCGCTGGAGGCATTCACATAGAGTCATATTTTGTTCTAAGTATCGAGTTGTAATTCTTGAGTTGTAAGTAAATAAAAGTGTGATGATTTTCATTATTAAAGCATTGTCCCATGTGAGGAAAGGATGATGGAGACTATGATTCCCCCACAAGTCGGGATGAGATTCCAGACGAAAAAAAGAGGCCATAAAAAAGAGGAGAAAAAAGGGCCAAATAAAAAATGAGAGAAAAGGAGAGAAGGGGCAATATTACTATCCTTTTTACACACTTGTGCTTCAAAGTAGCACCATGATCTTCACGATAGAGAGTCTCTTATTTTTTCACTTTCATATACTAGTGGGAATTTTTCATTATAGAAATTGGCTTGTATATTCCAATGATGGTCTCCCTCAAAATGCCCTAGGTCTTCGTGAGCAAGCAAGCTGGATGCACACCCACTTAGTTTCTTTTGTTGAGCTTTCATATATTTATAGCTCTAGTGCATCCGTTGCACGGCAATCCCTACTCCTTGCATTGACATCAATTGATGGGCATCTCCGTAGCCCGTTGATTAGCCGCGTCAATGCGAGACTTTCTCCTTTTTTGTCTTCTCACACAACCTCCATCATCATATTCTATTCTACCCATAGTGCTATGTCCATGGCTCGTGCTCATATATTGCGTGAAAGTTGAAAGAGTTTGAAAAGGCTAAGTATGAAACAATTACTTGGCTTGTCATCGGGGTTGTGCATGATGGGAGCATTTTGTGTGACAAAAATTAAGCATGGCCAAACTATATGATTTTGTAGGGATAAGCTTTCTTTGGCTATGTTGTTTTGATAAGACATAATTGCATGGTTAGCATGCCTGAAGTATTATTATTTTTATGTCAATATTAAACTTTTGTCTAGAATCTTTTAGATCTGAACATTCATGCCGCAATAAAGAGAATTACATTAAAAATTATGTTAGGTAGCATTCCACATCAAAAATACTGTTTTTATCATTTACCAACTCGAGGACGAGCAGGAATTAAGCTTGGGGATGCTAATACGTCTCCAACGTATCTGTAATTTTTGATTGTTCCATGCTATTATATTATCTGTTTTGGATGTTTAATGGGATTTAATATACTCTTTTATATTATTTTTGGGACTAACCTATTAACCGAAGGCCCAGTCCAAATTGCTGTTTTTTTGCCTATTTCAGTGTTTGGCAGAAAAGGAATATCAAACAGAATCCAAACGGAATGAAACCTTCGCGAGGATCTTTCTTGGAACAAATGCAATCCAGGAGACTTGGAGTGGAAGTCAGAGACGCAACGAGGCGGCCACGAGGCAGGAGGGCTCGCCCAGGGGGGTAGGCGCGCCGCCACCCTTGTGGGCCCCTCGTAGCTCCACCGACCTACTTCTTTCGCCTATGTATACTCTTATACCCTGAAAACATCAATGGGAGCCACGAAACCACTTTTCCACCGCCGCAACCTTCTGTACCCGTGAGATCCAATCTTGGGGCCTTTTCCGGCGATCTGCCGGAGGGGGATTCGATCACGGAGGGCTTCTACATCAACACCATAGCCTCTCCGATGATGTGTGAGTAGTTTACCACAGACCTTAGGGTCCATAGTTATTAATTAGATGGCTTCTTCTTCTCTCTTTGGTTCTCAATACAGAGTTCTCCTCGATGTTCTTGGAGATCTATTTGATGTAATACTTTTTGCGGTGTGTTTGCCGAGATCCGATGAATTGTGGGTTTATGATCAAGATTATCTATGAACAATATTTGGTTCTTCTCTGAATTCTTATATGCATGATTTGATATCTTTGCAAGTCTCTTTGAATTATTGGTTTAGTTTGGCCTACTAGATTGATCTTTCTTGCAATGGGAGAAGTGCTTAGCTTTGGGTTCAATCTTGTGGTGCTCGATCCCAGTGACAGAAAGGGAACCGACACGTATTGTATTGTTGCCATTGAGGATAAAAAGATGGGGTTTATATCATATTGCTTGAGTTTATCCCTCTACATCATGTCATCTTGCCTAATGTGTTACTCTGTTCTTATGAACTTAATACTCTAGATGCATGCTGGATAGCGGTCGATGTGTGGAGTAATAGTAGTAGATGCAGAATCGTTTTGGTCTACTTGACACGGATGTGATGCCTATGTTCATGATCATGCCTAGATATTCTCATAACTATGCACTATTCTATCAATTGCTCGGCGGTAATTTGTTCACCCACCGTAATATATCTATCATGAGAGAAGCCACTAGTGGAACCTATGGCCCCCGGGTCTACTTTACATCATATAAGTTTCTGACCCATAATTCTAGTTTACTATTTTACAATCTTTACTTTTCAATCTATACAAAAAATACCAAAAATATTGATCTTATTATCTTTATCAAATCTCACTTTTGCAAGTGACCGTGAAGGGATTGACAACCCCTTTATCGCATTGGTTGCAAGGTTCTTGAATGTTTGTGCAGGTACTAGGCGATTTGAGTGTAGTCTCCTACTCGATTGATACCTTGGTTCTCAAAAACTGAGGGAAATACTTATGCTACTTTGCTGCATCACCCTTTCCTCTTCAAGGGAAAACCAACGCATGCTCAATAGGTAGCATTGAGCCGCAGGTCCACCTGGTGCAGGCTGGTGAAAGTCTCCTCCAGGTCCCGAATGAGGGTTCTTGCCTCCCGAGATTTTACCACGATGTTGTCGACGTAGGCTTCATCGTTTCTCCCTAGCTGCTGGCCCGGGGCGATGTGCATGAGCCGCTGGAAGGTCGCACCAGTGTTGCTAGTCCGAACGACATGCAGGTGTAGCAGTATACCCCACACGGGGTCAAGGAGGCCGTCTTCTCCACGTCCTCCACCGCCATCTTGATTTGGTGGTATCCCGAGAATGCGTCCAGGAAACACAGCAGGTCACACTCGGCGGTGGAGTCAACGATCTGGTCGATGCGCGGAGCGGGAACGGGTCTTGGGGGCAGGCTTTGTTGAGGTTGGTGAAGTCGACACACATGCGCTCCTTCCTGCCTTTCTTGGGCATGATAACGGGGTTTGCCAGCCATCCGGGTACCGGACCTCGCGAATGACGCTTGCCGCTTGTAGTTTGCGAGTTTCCTGGACGATGAACAATTGCTTCTCCGTGGACTGTCGTCGCGCCTTCTGCTTCACAGGGCGCACATTGGGGGCACACCCTTAAGTGATGTTCGATTACCCCCTTGGGCCCCCTACCAGCTGCTTGGGCTCCCAAGCGAATACCTCCTTGTTCGCATGCAGGAAATTCACCAATGCCTCCTCTTGATCCTGGTCAAGGTTGGCGCCTATGGTGAAGGTGGCTCCCGAGGATCCATCCCCCTCGACCGGCACTTGCTTTGTTTCGGGCCGATCCTGAGTGAACAACTGCTTCTTTTCTGTCGGCGTGGCCCCCTTAGCCCCTGGGGTGGCTTCGCCGGCTGGGCGTGCCGTCGCGGTGGCCCTGAAGGCGAGCTTGTGGGCCGCCAGAGCCTCCTTGGTGTCCCCAACCACGGCGAGGACGCCACTACTGCCCGGCATCTTCATGAGGTTGTAGGTCGTATGGGTCGCTGCTGTTGGAAATATGCCCTAGAGGCAATAATAAAATGGTTATTATTATATTTCCTTGTTCATGATAATTGTCTATTGTTCATGCTATAATTGTGTTATCCGGAAATCGTAATACATGTGTGAATACATAGACCACAACACGTCCCTAGTGAGCCTCTAGTTGACTAGCTCGTTGATCAAAAGATAGTCATGGTTTCTTGACTATGGACATTAGATGTCATTGATAACGGGATCACATCATTAGGAGAATGATGTGATGGACAAGATCCAATCCTAAGCATAGTTCAAAGATCGTGTAGTTCGTTTGCTATAGCTTTTCCGAATGTCAAGTATCATTTCCTTAGACCATGAGATTGTGCAACTCCCGGATACCATAGGAGTGCTTTGGGTGTGCCAAACGTCACAACATAACTGGGTGACTATAAAGGTGCACTACGGGTACCTCCGAAAGTGTCTGTTGGGTTGGCACGAATCGAGACTGGGATTTGTCACTCCGTATGACGGAGAGGTATCTCTGGGCCCACTCGATAATGCATCATCATAATGAGCTCAATGTGACCAAGTGGTTGATCACGGGATCATACATTACGGTACGAGTAAAGTGACTTGCCGGTAACGAGATTGAACGAGGTATTGGAATACCGACGATCGAGTCTCGGGCAAGTAACGTACCGATTGACAAAGGGAATTGTATACGGGATTGATTGAATCCTCGACATCGTGGTTCATCCGATGAGATCATCGAGGAGCATGTGGGAGCCAACATGGCTATCCAGATCCCGTTGTTGGTTATTGACCAGAGAGTCGTCTCGGTCATGTCTGTGTGTCTCCCGAACCCGTAGGGTCTACACACTTAAGGTTCGGTGACGCTAGGGTTGTTGAGATATTAGTATACGGTAACCCGAAAGTTGTTCGGAGTCCCGGATGAGATCCCGGACATCATGAGGAGTTCCGGAATGGTTCAGAGGTGAAGATTTATATATAGGAAGTCAAGTTTCGGCCATCGGGAAAGTTTCGGGGGTAATCGGTATTGTATCGGGACCACCGGAAGGGTCCCGGGGGTCCACCGGGTGGGGCCACCTATCCCGGAGGGCCCCATGGGCTGAAGTGGGAGGGGAAAGCCCCTAGTGGGCTGGTGCGCCCCCCATGGGCCTCCCCATGCGCCTAGGGTTGGAAACCCTAGGGGTGGGGGGCGCCCCACTTGGCTTGGGGGGCAAGCCACCCCCTTGGCCGCCCCCCCTGAGATCCCATCTCCTAGGGCCGGCGCCCCCCTAGGGGTCCTATATATAGTGGAGGGGAGGGAGGGCAGCCGCACCCTAGCCCTTGGTGCCTCCCTCTCCCTCTCGCTGAGCTTGGCGAAGCCCTGCCGAGATCACAGTTGCTTCCACCACCACGCCATCGTGCTGCTGGATCTCCATCAACCTCTCCTTTCCCCTTGCTGGATCAAGTTGGAGGAGACGTCTTCCCAACCGTACGTGTGTTCAACGCGGAGGTGCCGTCCGTTCGGCGCTAGGTCATCGGTGATTTGGATCACGACGAGTATGACTCCATCAACCCCGTTCTCTTGAACGCTTCCGCTCGCGATCTACAAGAGTATGTAGATGCACTCCCCTCTCCCTCGTTGCTAGATGACTCCATAGATTGATCTTGGTGATGCGTAGAAAATTTTAAAATTCTGCTACGTTCCCCAAGAGTGGCATCATGAGCTAGGTCTATGCGTAGTTTCTATGCACGAGTAGAACACAAAGCAATTGTGGGCATCGATATTGTCAATTTACTTGCCGTTACTAGTCTTATCTTGATTCGGCGGCATCGTGGGATGAAGCGGCATGGACCGACCTTACATGTACGCTTGCGTGAGACTGGTTCCACCGACTGACATGCACTAGTTGCATAAGGTGGCTAGCGGGTGTCTGTCTCTCCCACTTTAGTCGGATCGGATTCGATGAAAAGGGTCCTTATGAAGGGTAAATAGAAATTGGCATATCACGTTGTGGTTCTGACGTAGGTAAGAAACGTTCTTGCTAGAAACCTATAGCAGCCACGTAAAAACTTGCAACAATAATTAGAGGACGTCTAACTTGTTTTTGCAGCATGTGCCGTGTGATGTGATATGGCCAAAAGGATGTGATGAATGATATATGTGATGTATGAGATTGATCATGTTCTTGTAATAGGAATCATGACTTGCATGTCGATGAGTATGACAACCGGCAGGAGCCATAGGAGTTGTCTTAATTTATTTATGACCTACGTGTCAACATAAACGTCATGTAATTACTTTACTTTATTGCTAAAGCGTTAGCCATAATAGTAGAAGTAATAGATGGCGAGACAACTTCAAGAAGACACGATGATGGAGATCATGATGATGGAGATCATGGTGTCATGCTGGTGACAACGATGATCATGGAGCCCCGAAGATGGAGATCAAAAGGATCAAATGATATTGGCCATATCATGTCACTATTTGATTGCATGTGATGTTTATGATGTTTTACATCTTATTTGCTTAGAACAACGGTAGCTTAAATAAGATGATCCCTCATAATAATTTCAAGAAAGTGTTCCCCCTAACTGTGCACCGTTGCGAAGGTTCGTTGTTTCGAAGCACCACGTGATGATCGGGTGTCATAGATTCTAACATTCGAATACAACGGGTGTAAGCCAGATTTACACACGCAATACACTTAGGTTGACTTGACGAGCCTAGCATGTACAGACATGGCCTCAAAACACGGAAGACCGAAAGGTCGAGCATGAGTCGTATAGAAGATACGATCAACATGAAGATGTTCACCGATGTTGGCTAGTCCGTCTCACGTGATGATCGGACACGGCCTAGTTGACTCGGATCATGTTTCACTTAGATGACTAGAGGGATGTCTATCTGAGTGGGAGTTCATTGAATAATTTGATTAGATGAACTTAATTATCATGAACTTAGTCTAAAATATTTACATTATGTCTTGTAGATCAAATGGCCCACGCTAATGTTGCCCTCAACTTCAACGCGTTCCTAGAGAAAACCAAGCTGAAAGATGATGGCAGCAACTATACGGACTGGGTCCGAAACCTGAGGATCATCCTCATAGCTGCCAAGAAAGATTATGTCCTAGAAGCACCGCTAGGTGACACACCCATCCCAGAGAACCAAGACGTTATGAACGCTTGGCAGTCACGTGCTGATGATTACTCCCTCGTTCAGTGCAGCATGCTTTATAGCTTAGAACCGGGGCTCCAAAAGCGTTTTGAGCAACACGGAGCATATGAGATGTTCGAAGAGCTAAAAATGGTTTTCCAAGCTCATGCCCGGGTCGAGAGATATGAAGTCTCCGACAAGTTCTTCAGTTGTAAGATGGAGGAAAATAGTTCTGTCAGTGAGCACATACTCAAAATGTCTGGGTTGCATAACTGCTTGACTCAACTGGGAGTTAATCTCCCGGATGACGCGGTCATTGACAGAATCCTTCAGTCACTTCCACCGAGCTACAAGAGCTTTGTGATGAACTTCAATATGCAGGGGATGGAAAAGACCATGCCTGAGGTATATTCAATGCTGAAATCAGCAGAGGTGGAAATCAAAAAGGAACATCAAGTGTTGATGGTGAATAAAACCACTAAGTTTAAGAAAGGCAAGTGTAAGAAGAACTTCAAGAAGGACGGCAAGGGGGTTGCCGCGCCCGGTAAGCAAGCTGCCGGGAAGAAGCCAAAGAATGGACCCAAGCCCGAGACTGAGTGTTTTTATTGCAAGGGAAGTGGTCACTGGAAGCGGAACTGCCCCAAATACTTAGCGGACAAGAAGGCCGGCAACACTAAAGGTATATGTGATATACATGTAATTGATGTGTACCTTACCGGTACTCGTAGTAGCTCCTGGGTATTTGATACCGGTGTGGTTGCTCACATTTGTAACTCAAAGCAGGAGCTGCGGAATAAGCGGAGACTGGTGAAGGACGAGGTGACGATGCGCGTCGGGAATGGTTCCAAGGTCGATGTGATCGCCGTCGGCACGCTACCTCTACATTTACCTACGGGATTAGTTTTAAACCTCAATAATTGTTATTTAGTGCCAGCTTTGAGCATGAACATTGTATCAGGATCTCGTTTAATTCGAGATGGTACTCATTTAAATCCGAGAATAATGGTTGTTCTATTTATATGAGAGATATGTTTTATGGTCATGCTCCGCTGGTGAATGGTTTATTATTAATGTATCTCGAGCATAATGTTACACATATTCATAGTGTGAATACCAAAAGATGTAAGGTTGATAATGATAGTCCCACATACTTGTGGCACTGCCGCCTTGGTCACATAGCTGTCAAACGCATGAAGAAGCTCCATGCAGATGGACTTTTGGAATCTCTTGATTACGAATCATTTGACACGTGTGAACCATGCCTCATGGGAAAAATGACCAAGACTTCGTTCTCAGGAACAATGGAGCGAGCAACCAACTTATTGGAAATCATACATACTTGATGTGTGCAGTCTAATGAGTGTTGAGGCTCGTGGTGGCTATCGTTATGTTCTCACCCTCACTGATGACTTGAGTAGATATGGGTATGTCTACTTAATGAAACACAAGTCTGAGACCTTTGAAAAGTTCAAGGAATTTCAGAGTGAGGTTGAGAATCAACGTGACAGGAAAATCAAGTTCTTGCGATCAGATCATGGGGGAGAATACTTGAGTCACGAATTTGGCACACACTTAAGGAAATGTGGAATAGTTTCACAACTCACGCCGCCTGGAACACCTCAGCGTAATGGTGTGTCCGAACGTCGTAATCGCACTCTATTGGATATGGTGCGATCTGTGATGTCTCTTACCGATCTACCGCTCTCTTTTTGGGGCTATGCTTTAGAGACTGCCGCATTCACTTTAAATAGGACTCCGTCGAAATCCGTTGAGACGAGACCGTATGAATTATGGTTTGGGAAGAAACCTAAGCTGTCGTTTCTAAAAGTTTGGGGATGCGATGCTTATGTCAAGAAACTTCAACCTGAAAAGCTTGAACCCAAATCGGAAAAATGCGTCTTCATAGGATACCCTAAAGAAACTATTGGGTATACCTTCTTCCTCAGATCCGAAGGCAAGATCTTTGTTGCCAAGAATGGATCCTTTCTAGAGAAAGAGTTTCTCTCGAAAGAAGTAAGTGGGAGGAAAGTAGAACTTGATGAAGTATTGCCTCTTGAACCGGAGAGTGGCGCAGCTCAAGAAAATGTTCCTGAGGTGCCTGCACCGACTAGAGAGGAAGTTAATGATGATGATCATGAAACTTCAGATCAAGTTGCTACTGAACTTCGTAGGTCCACAAGGACACGTTCCGCACCAGAGTGGTACGGCAACCCTGTCCTGGAAATCATGTTGTTAGACAATGGTGAACCTTCGAACTATGAAGAAGCGATGGCGGGCCTAGATTCCGACAAATGGCTGGAAGCCATGAAATCCGAGATAGGATCCATGTATGAAAACGAAGTATGGACTTTGACTGACTTGCCTGATGATCGGTGAGCCATAGAAAATAAATGGATCTTTAAGAAGAAGACAGACGCGGATGGTAACGTAACCATCTATAAAGCTCGGCTCGTCGCTAAGGGTTATCGACAAGTTCAAGGGGTTGACTACGATGAGACTTTCTCACCCGTAGCGAAGCTGAAGTCCGTCCGAATCATGTTAGCAATTGCCGCATTCTATGATTATGAGATATTGCAAATGGACGTCAAAACGGCATTCCTTAATGGTTTCCTTAAGGAAGAATTGTATATGATGCAGCCGGAAGGTTTTGTCGATCCTAAGAATGCTGACAAGGTGTGCAAGCTCCAACGCTCGATCTATGGGCTGGTGCAAGCATCTCGGAGTTGGAACATTCATTTTGATGAGATGATCAAAGCGTTTAGGTTTACGCAGACTTATGGAGAAGCCTGCATTTACAAGAAAGTGAGTGGGAGCTCTGTAGCATTTCTCATATTGTATGTGGATGACATATTGTTGATGGGAAATGATATAGAATTCTTGGAAAGCATAAAGGCCTACTTGAACAAGTGTTTTTCAATGAAGGATCTTGGAGAAGCTGCTTACATATTAGGCATCAAGATCTATAGAGATAGATCGAGACGCCTCATTGGTCTTTCACAGAGTACGTACCTTGACAAGATATTGAAGAAGTTCAATATGGATCAGTCAAAGAAGGGGTTCTTGCCTGTATTGCAAGGTACGAGATTGAGCACGGCTCAATGCCCGACCACGGCAGAAGATAGAGAAAAAATGAGTGTCGTCCCCTATGCCTCGGCCATAGGGTCTATTATGTATGCTATGCTGTGTACCAGACCTGATGTAAACCTTGCCGTAAGTTTGGTAGGAAGGTACCAAAGTAATCCTGGCATGGAACACTGGACAGCGGTCAAGAATATCCTGAAGTACCTAAAGAGGACTAAGGATACGTTTCTTGTTTATGGAGGTGACGAAGAGCTCGTCGTAAAGGGTTACGTCGATGCTAGCTTTGACACAGATCTAGATGACTCTAAGTCACAAACCGGATACGTGTATATTTTGAATGGTGGGGCAGTAAGCTGGTGCAGTTGCAAGCAAAGCGTTGTGGCGGGATCTACATGTGAAGAAGAGTACATGGCAGCCTCAGAGGCAGCACAAGAAGCAATCTAGGGGAAGGAGTTCAATACCGACCTAGGAGTCATTCCCAATGCGTCGGGCCCGATGACTCTCTTCTGTGACAACACTGGATCTATTGCCCTTGCCAAGGAGCCCAGGTTTCACAGGAAGACCAGGCATATCAAGCGTCGCTTCAATTTCATTCGTGAAAGTGTTCAAAATGGAGACATAGATATTTGTAAAGTACATGCGGGCCTGAATGTAGCAGATCCGTTGACTAAACCTCTCCCTAGAGCAAAACATGATCAACACCAGAACTCTATGGGTGTTCGATTCATCACAATGTAACTAGATTGTTGACTCTAGTGCAAGTGGGAGACTGTTGGAAATATGCCCTAGAGGCAATAATAAAATGGTTATTATTATATTTCCTTGTTCATGATAATTGTCTATTGTTCATGCTATAATTGTGTTATCCGGAAATCGTAATACATGTGTGAATACATAGACCACAACACGTCCCTAGTGAGCCTCTAGTTGACTAGCTCGTTGATCAAAAGATAGTCATGGTTTCCTGACTATGGACATTAGATGTCATTGATAACAGGATCACGTCATTAGGGGAATGATGTGATGGACAAGACCCAATCCTAAGCATAGTTCAAAGATCGTGTAGTTCGTTTGCTATAGCTTTTCCAAATGTCAAGTATCATTTCCTTAGACCATGAGATTGTGCAACTCCCGGATACCGTAGGAGTGCTTTGGGTGTGCCAAACATCACAACGTAACTGGGTGACTATAAAGGTGCACTACGGGTACCTCCGAAAGTGTCTGTTGGGTTGGCACGAATCGAGACTGGGATTTGTCACTCCGTATGACGGAGAGGTATCTCTGGGCCCACTCGATAGTGCATCATCATAATGAGATCAATGTGACCAAGTGGTTTATCACGGGATCATGCATTACGGTACGAGTAAAGTGACTTGCCGGTAACGAGTTTGAACGAGGTATTGGGATACCGACGATCGAGTCTCGGGCAAGTAACGTACCGATTGACAAAGGGAATTGTATACGGGATTGATTGAATCCTTGACATCGTGGTTCATCCAATGAGATCATCGAGGAGCATGTGGGAGCCAACATGGCTATCCAGATCCCGCTGTTGGTTATTGACCAGAGAGTCATCTCGGTCATGTCTGCGTGTCTCCCGAACCCGTAGGGTCTACACACTTAAGGTTCGGTGACACTAGGGTTGTTGAGATATTAGTATACGGTAACCCGAAAGTTGTTCGGAGTCCCGGATGAGATCCCGAACGTCACAAGGAGTTCCGGAATGGTCCGGAGGTGAAGATTTATATATATGAAGTCAAGTTTCGGCCATCGGGAAAGTTTCGGGGGTACTCGGTATTGTACTGGGACCACCGGAAGGGTCCGGGGGGTCCACTGGGTGGGGCCACCTATCCCGGAGGGCCCCATGGGCTGAAGTGGGAGGGGAACCAGCCCCTGGTGGGCTGGTGCGCCCCCCATGGGCCTCCCCTGCGCCTAGGGTTGGAAACCCTAGGGGTGGGGGGCGCCCCACTTGGCTTGGGGGGCAAGCCACCCCCCTTGGCCGCCGCCCCCTTAGAGATCCCATCTCCTAGGGCCGGCACCCCCCTAGGGGTCTTATATATAGTGTGGGGGAGGGAGGGCAGCCGCACCCTAGCCCTTGGCGCCTCCCTCTCCATCTTGCTGAGCTTGGCGAAGCCCTGCCGAGATCACCGTTGCTTCCACCACCACGCCGTCATGCTGCTGGATCTCCATCAACCTCTCCTTTCCCCTTGCTGGATCAAGTTGGAGGAGACGTCTTCCCAACCGTACATGTGTTGAACGCGGAGGTGCCGTCCGTTCGGCGCTAGGTCATCGGTGATTTGGATCACGACGAGTACGACTCCATCAACCTCGTTCTCTTGAACGCTTCCGCTCGCGATCTACAAGGGTATGTAGATGCACTCCCCTCTCCCTCGTTGCTAGATGACTCCATAGATTGATCTTGGTGATGCGTAGAAAATTTTAAAATTCTGCTACGTTCCCCAATAGCTGCCATGAACTGAGCCAGGGCAGGGTACCCGAGGATGGCGTTGTATGGGAGGCTGATGCGGGCGATGTCAAAGTCGATCAGCTCGATGCGGTAGTTGTCCCGGGTACCAAAGGTCACCGGGAGGCGTATTTGCCCCAGGGGGCTGGTGGATCCGCTACCGACTCCGGAGAAAGGCTTGGTGGGGCGGAGCCGGCCGTACAACACGTGAAGCAAGACGAAAGCTTCCATGGAGAGCATGTTGAGGCCAGCTCTGTCATCGATGAGGGTCTTGGTCATGGTGACGTTGCAGATGGTGGGTGTGCAGAGCATTGGGAGTGCGCCCAAGCAGTAGTGGTAGCGGGGTGGTCCCCTAAGTCAAAGGTGAGGTCGGCCTTGGGCGCCGCCCATCCCGGAGGGGCTCCCGGCTACACAGAGGCGGCGTTGATCTGGCGGAAGAACTGCTTGACATGGCGGTCTGAGGGCAGTGCCTGCGAGCCGCCGAGGAGGGCCGCGATGGCGACAGGCGTCGGCGCCGCGAAGCACGCGACGAAAAGGTTGCACAACTCCTCCCAAGAAGCCATAGAGGATCCTGGCAGGTTGAGCAGCAAGGCGCGCGGGGCGCTGGCGAGGGCCATGGGGAACTAGTTGGCCATGACCTTGTCGTCGCCTCCGGCCTCCAGAACAGCCTCCTTGTATGCCAGCAGGAATGTTGACCGATCCGCCACGCCGTCATAGCAGGGTGGCATCTTCGGCCTGAACTTGTGCGACCACGGCACCCATTGTAAGGCGGGGGTGAGGGCCCTGAGCCCCATGGCACCGTCGTGGGTGTCCGTCGATCCAGTCGGGGGAGCGGCGCCGGCCATGGGGGGCCAAACGGGGAGGTGAAGCTGGTGGAGGAGCGAAGCTTCGACGCATCCCTACCTGGCGCGCCAAATGTCGGATTCGGGGTTCTGGCAAGCCCTTGAGGTTCGAACTTTGGGGTGCGCATGAAGATCTCTCTCTTCCTAGGTTGCCCTTGCAATGATCTCAAGGCCTAGCTCACCGAACCCAAGGAACAAGAGACACGAGGGTTTATACTAGTTCGGGCAACTGTTGTGGTGTAATACCCTACTCCAGTGTGGTGTGGTGGATTGCCTCGTGGGCTAAGGATGAATCAATATAGTGGATGAACAGCCTCCTGAGGAGAGGTGTTCTTGAGATCGATGAGATGGTGTCTAAGGATGGTCCGAATGATCTGTCCCTTGCTATGGTGGTGGCTAGCCCTATTTATAGAGGCCCTGATCCTCTTCCCAAATGTTAGGCAGGAAGGGATCCCACAACGGCCAATTTTGAAGGGAGACAACTAGTACAAGTTATCCTGACAAAAGGTGGTCTTCGCCTGCCAAAGGTTCTGGTGATGATGCAGTTGTGGGCTCCACGGTGACCTCCGTCCTGCCGTCCTACTGGTCTTGGTCTTGTTGCACCGATATGGAAACCTTTTCCTGATGCCTCGAGACTCCTCGCGCGCGCCTGCCTCTTTAGCACCAAAGAGGAAACTGGCACTCTGCGCCTGCTGGCGCCCACCTGGCTTCGGTCGTCATGGCTCACGTCACGCGAACCTCGTGAGGTGCCCCCCGCCTTGATATCTCCACTCCTCGGGAGCCAGCCTAGTGAGGATGCCCCTGAGGAGGTCTTGTGTCATCTGCCTCGCGAGGCTTGGCCCCTAGCGAGGGTCTTGAGTGGTTGCTGATGAAGATGGGCCGTACCTGGCCGCCGGTAAAGCCACGCCGTGGGCCGCAGGCAGGCAGGTCTGGGCACCCCCGTTCCCAGGACGCCGACAGAAGCTTCTCTTAAATTAATTATTTCCTTGGTATAAGTTCATCTTATATCTGAGATCTGGTCTTTTGCAATCGTGGTTCCGACCATATTGTTCTTCCTTGATTCCATTTCTTGGACAAGTTGAAGTACTTGTCTTCTACAGATCAATACACCTATCCAACCTCTATTCTGCTCTACCTTCGAGTATACCCTCTGGTATCTTGAGAATATCACGGAACTACATAACTTCTTATGAGTTCTTCATCAACTATTATTCTCGCTGATTCCAATTTCCCTCGGGTTCTGAGTTATTAGTCACTCGAGAACACCGATAAGAGAATCGATTCCACACTCCAATTCAATAACTCTAAGTAATTTTCATTGCTTACGAGTTTAATAATCTTTCAAGTCATTCCTAGCCTGATCGGCTATATCATTATCGTGCTAAATTTAATTGTGCCACCTGGTCCTTCTTCCCGGAGCACAACTTTTCACGATGAGCTAACCTTACGTTGATCTTCCTGGTCTTATCTTTCATCTCGAACAACAAGCTTGATTCCGAGTTGGCGTCGTACCCTTGGCTCCAGTAACCTTTCGCTTCATCATTCCTTTGACTTGATGTCATTGCCGACCTGTTACATCTTCAAGAAACCTTTCAACAAATGTGTTGTGATCATCATCAACATTCTGAGTGTTTCCAGGATATCAATCAAATTCATGATGAGAGATATCATCCTTGCCCCTCGATGATTGTGTTAACATTGACAACATTCTTGCATTTCTGCAACACAAAATTGGTTCACGATTTGTGTTGTACCTTGAGTTCCTTGATATCCAACTTATGTTATGTTCTACCTTGGAGTATTACCATATTTTATATCAAGAATGTTGTGAGAATTTCACCACCTCTTAAGAATTCTTGATATAGTAATACTTCTCGCCATCTCCGTTCATATCTTGGTCCCCGTGTTGTTTCTGACCGGGATACTGGCCATTTAACTTTGAAGTGTAATTTCAAAACTTCTAGCAACCCTATTGCTTGAAGATAATGGTTGATAGCTTGATTCTTAGTCTATTGGTTATTGAATCACCATTCTAACATCGATCGGGCTACTTAGTCCGTCCTTCCAGGTGCACGTTTTGATCAATGTTTACTCGTGGGTGTTTTCCTCGGACATACTTCGTTATCTACTTCGATATGTACAATATCATCTCCTTGTTCACATAATTGTGGAAATCCATATTTTTGGGAACCTCGATGAATTGTCACTGATTCCATCAGCCACCTCCTCATCCTCTCATTGGTTTACTGACGAACTCTTGTTTCAGAA
Organism: Triticum urartu; assembly: GCF_056163025.1. NCBI lineage: Eukaryota > Viridiplantae > Streptophyta > Magnoliopsida > Poales > Poaceae > Triticum > Triticum urartu. Next base: position 369,750,585 of record NC_141874.1, read on the forward strand.
CTCGCTTCCATAGTTCATGTCCCGAGAATTTTACAATGTCATCTCGTCAATTTGTGTTGCACCTTTTCTTCTCAGGCATCCTGAGTCTGAGGTAATTTGACACCAATCAGATCTGAATCTCAGTCAGATATGATGGTTGGGACATATTTCCAAGAGTTATAACATTGGTCGTTGTATGACACAGTAAGGTGGTGTCATGCCTAGTACACCTGCCGGAGGACCTATTGTTATAGTTTCCTTGTTAGCAAGGTTATCCATTCTTCCATGATGAAATTGTAAGACTTATTCTATAAGTTGTTCCTGATGGATCCTTCGTGTATCCGAAGTCTGACCTTTGCTTGAAGACCATGCCAATGTTATCTTGAAGCATGTCTGTGGTGCTCCGATTTTTAATAAAAAAACATTTGAAGCACAATACTAAATTTTCTTTATCAATTATTCAAACACCGTTGTTTGGGTAATGTCATGAAATTCCTCTCCCCTTACCTAAATGATTTTCTACTTTCTATCCTGTCATGGATATCATGCTCTGCTTGTCCTTGGGAAGGATATCCCCCTGAAATATGTGTTTAAACACATTTTCCTTTCCATTGTTTTGTTTAACCTTTCTTGTAATCCGACTTAACTTACCAGTGATAATTCCCTGCTTAGGTAAGAACCTTGTTGTACCACTCTGTCAGTAAGACCCTATTACTATTGTTGATGACATTCCGGTAACCACCAATGGACGAGAACTTTGCCTATTGGTCCGCCTCGTTCAACGAGCAGGAAAATGGTTCTCTTCGCCCCTCGCCCTTGGTACCAATGTTGTTGCCGACAGAACTGACAGGCTATCCTCTGACATGCCTTGCTTACATGATCACGCAAGACGTCACCGCCCTTCCTACTTTTAACCCACATGGTGGGCCCATAACCCACAGTTCCACAGGATCGAAACCTCACTCTCCTATACACCCCCTATTCCCAAAGATATTCCTCGCGCGTGGCCTCATAGGTAATTCACGAGCCACCTTCCGAGAGATCATCAATTCTGGTATCAGACACAAAACTAATTCTCGTTGCTCTGGACCCCTTTCACGCGCTGTTTCAGGTAATGACGATTGTCTATCTGCTTGAAACTTCTTATTGTGCCTTCTTATTTTGCTCTCGATGTTTTTCTTAAGTTCAATTTGAGAGTTACCTTGCGCCACCCCCCTGAGTTATCCCCTAGATAAGCACCCTTGTAGAGGCCCATTCTCTCGGAGTTATCCCCTTATCCTTTATGTAAGTACGATGGAGATCCTGAAGAAAGGATGTCGACTTCATCATGATGACCTGAAGCAGAGAAATGAAGACATCAACACTATGGAGCAACCTCTTCAAGAAAAGCAACCAAGACTGAGAAGATCCGTTAGAATTTCGTGACCAGAACTTCCCCCCTTACTCCACCTCTTAAATCTCGGGACGAGATTTCTTGTACTGGAGGATATTTGTGACACCCCGATAGTTAAGCTATATTAACCCCTGTTGATGATGCTAGGTCATCATGTTTAAAGTTTTGCTAAACCTCACTTGTTTCAAGATAAATTCAAATACAAATTCAAATGACAAGTCAAATTGAAGTTTCATAAAACAGTGAAATAAAAAATGTTCAAAGTGTTACAAATATTCACTAACTAATTAACAAACATAAACCAACATTGTTAGAAGTGTTTAAATACCTTATAATTGTTAAAACATTTGCTAAAGAAATGATTTAAATGCCTTTTAATTAATAAAAATTACCCACTATTTCATTTAATTACCAGACCATTTTATAGCAGTGCCAAATATTGCATAGTAATTTTTGGGCCAGGTCTCATATTAATTAAGAGTCTAATGCTAGTGGATTTAAAATAAAGCAGAAACAATAGAAGGAAATAACAGAAAAAAACTAACCTAACCTAACCTACTGGGCACTTGGCCCATCTAGAAAACCTAAAGGCCCAGCCGCCCCCACAAGCGTACTAACCCTAGCCCAATCCCCTCAATCGATCCCATCTCTCACCTCGCTCCCTCGTCCTCCCACACCGCCACTACCACACGCGTGCACACCAGGAGAGGAGCTCCTCGCCCCGATTCCCATGGCCGCAGGCGACTGCCTCGAGCCTCCCCGCGCACGCCCCTCTCCTTTAGTGTCGCGCCCGGCCTCCTTCCTCTCCCTCCTGCACCGTGCCCGTCTTCCCTGAGCTCCGCGTGCGCTACATCCAGGGCCACCCCGACCTCCTGCCGCACGTCGTCGCCATCGGTCTGCTCGCCTCTGGCCACCCCGTACCTCCCCGAGTTGCCCATGACCTCCTCTGTGAGCTCCCGCGGCTGTTCCCTCTCTCCCCCTCCTCGACTCACCGATGTAGGCTGTCGTCCGCGACGCCCGTGCTCCTAACAGTGGTCGCGGTCACCGCGCTCGCGCCCGCGTCCTGAGTGTCATCGACCTCGCCCAGTCCACGCCCTGCGTGCCCCTACTCGCGCCCGAGCAGTCCCGTGCGGTTGCTGCCTTCTGCCGCTGCCTGTGCCTGCTGTTGCTGTTGCTGCCGCTGCGCCCGCGCCCGTAGTTGCCTGCGCTGCCGCCGCACCGCTCCGCCTAGCCGCCGTCGGCTGCGCCCAGGGCTCCCAGCGCCCTGCGCTGCCGCTACCGTGGCTCCCTGAAGCCCGTCCGCCGTGGCCAGAGTCTGAGCACTACACTAACCGCCGGCCTAAACGGCCTTTGCCACTGATCCGCCCAGTAACCCCACTGACACCGGGCCCAACAACCCCTAATTAGTTTAGTTAAATGTTTGTTTTAGGTAACAGTGTATGACAGGTGGGACACCCCTGGAGATTAAACTTAATGATTAAAATCAATTAAAGCTTCTCACTATGACATGAGCAATGCTACACACACGGACGGGGTATTACGGGATCAACGAAGAGGCTTGCATTGGATCTTCTGACCTAATCAAATCAGGTGAAGGGGCCCACCCCCGCTTGAAAATCAGGGGGCAGAGATTAGTTAGAAGAGAGACCTTGTAATGGTCCCGTAAGCATCTGTGTGTTTAGAATTATCGCTATGACATATAAGTCGTACTGGACCTTTGACCAGTCAACATTGACCAGTCAATTGCTGAGAGGGCAGTTGATTGGACCCATGGGTAGCCACACATGCAAAAGTGTGGGTACACTTTCTGGTACCCATAGCATTTATATATTGAAATGATTTTCGGATTAAATAAATCTATAATTCTAGAAAATGAATAAAACTTTGAAAATTAATATAAAATAAACCGTAACTCGGATGAAAATACTTTATACATGAAAGTTGCTTAGAAAGACGAGACGAATCTGAATACGCGGTCTATTCATCCGCCACACGTCCCTAGCATAGCAAACATGCAACCGTACCCCTCCGGTTCGTCTGTCCAAAAATGGCAAACACCAGGAATACTTTTCGGATATTCCCCCCCTTCGCCGGCATCGCCGAGTACCGCGTTAGGGCATACCTAGCACCGCGTATTGCCATGTTATGCTTTGATTGCTCTGTTATTTATTATGTTCCCCCTCCGTTACTTCTTTCCGGTAGACCCTGAGACCGCGGTTGAACCAGTGATCGACTACTTCACCTTCGAGGGTTTGTTTCTGTCGGCAGAGCGACCGGGCAAGCAAACCCCCCTTGATCAAACAGATATCGCCCACTCTCTTCTCTCTTATTTTTGCATTAGGTTTGCTACTATTGTTGATTCGATAGCTCCTATTCTGTTGCATAGCCTGTCATTGTTGCTACTATTGTTACCTTTACCTGCAATCCTAAATACTTAGTATAGGATGCTAGTATTCCATCAGTGGCCCTACATTCTTGTTCATCTACCATGCTATACATCGGGCCGTGATCACTCGGGAGGTAATCACGGATACATACATATTATACATGTTACATGAGGTGACTAAAGTCGGGTCGGCTCGTAGAGTACCCGCAAGTGATTCCGATGTGGGGGCTGAAAGGACAGGTGGTTCCATCCCGGTAGTGGTGGGCCTGGGTTCCCGATGGCCCCCGACTGTTACTTTGTGGCAAAGCGACAGGGCAGGTTGTGACCACCTAGGAGACAGGTGGGCCTGATCCCTGGTCAGCGTCCGCGGATACTTCAAATAACATGCTTAACGAGATCTGGGTATTTGATCCAAGTCTGGCCATTGGCCTATACTGTAACGCCCTCGATGCGGCTATATCTCCCACGTGTCGAAGCACGACTTAGAGGCATAACCGCATTGAAAGCAATGTCGCAAGTGAGGTAATCTTCACACCACCCAAGTAATACAATAGGGGAAAAGATACATAGTTGGCTTACAATCGCCACTTCACACAATACATGAATAAAGCATTACATCATCCAAATACAATCAAGGTCCGACTACGGAACCAAAATAAAAGAAGAACCCCAAATGCGATAAAGGTCCCCGATCGACCCCAACTGGGCTCCACTACTGACCAACTAGAACGAAACAACACAAAGGACAAGATATTCATCGAGCTCCTCCTTGAGCTTGGTTGCGTCATCTGCACGGTTTAACGGCACCTGCAAGCTGGTTTTGGAAGTATCTGTGAGTCACGGGGACTCAGCAATCTCGCACCCTCGCGATCAATACTATTTAAGCTTATGGGTAAGGTAAAGGTATGAGGTGGAGCTGCAGTAAGCGACTAGCATGTATGGTGGCTAACATACGCAAAAGAGAAGGCAAAGCACGGTCGATAAAAGTATGATCAAGAAGTGATCCTAAAACAACCTACGTCAAGCATAACTCCAACACCGTGTTCACTTTCCGGACTCCGCCGGAAAGAGACCATCACGGTTACACACGCGGTTGATGCATTTTAATTTAAGGTCAACTTCAGGTTTTCTACAACCGGACGTTAACAAATTCCCATCTGCCCATAACCGCGGGCACGACTTTCGAAAATTCAAATCCCTGCAGGGGAGTCCCAACTTAGCCCATGACAAGCTCTCACGGTCAGCGAAGGAATAGACCTCCTCCCGAGACATTCCGATCAGGCTCGGTATCCCGGTTCTTCAAGACACTTCGACAAGGTAAAACCAATCCAACAACACCGCCTGAATGTGCCGACAAATCCCGATAGGAGCTGCACATATCTCTTTCTCAGGGCACACTCAGATTGTCTTAGGTACGGGTAGGCCAGCCCAGAGTTGCCCCTGGTGGCCACCGGCAGCTGACAGGTTGGACCAACACTCAGAGGAGCACTGGCCTGGGGGGGTAAAATAATGATGACCCTCAGGAGCGCGACTCCCAAGGGAAAAGAAAAGGCTAGGTGGCGAATGGTAAAACCAAGGTTGGGCATTGCTAGAAAAGCTTTAATCAAGGCGAACTATCAAGGGGTTCCCATTATAACCCAACCGCGTCAGGAACGCAAAATCCGGGAACATAACACCGATATGACGGAAACTAGGGCGGCAAGAGTGGAACAAAACACCAGGCATAAGGCCGATCCTTCCACCCTTTACCAAGTATATAGATGCATTAATTAAATAAGAGATATAGTGATATCCCAACAAGTAAACATGTTCTAACAAGGAACAACATCTCCATGTTCCAACAAGGAACAAACTTCAATCTTCACCTACAACTAACAACGCTATAAGAGGGGCTGAGCAAAGCGGTAACATAGCCAATCAACGGTTTGCTAGGATAAGGTGGGTTAGGGGCTTGGTTCAACAATATGGGAGGCATGATAAGCAAGTGGTAGGTATCGCAGCATAGGCATAGCAAAAGAGCGAGCAACTAGCAAGCAAAGATAGAAGTGATTTCGAGGGTATGATCATCTTGCCTGAAATCCCGCAAGGAAGAAGAACGAGTCCATGAAGACGACAAACGGACGTAGTCGAACGGAACCTCACAAACGCGACGTTATCGGAACCAACCCGAAGAAGAAAACACCGGAAAAGAAGCACACAACATAGTAAACAACCAACACATGAACATGGTATGATATGCGGGATGCGGTATGCGATGCATATGCATGATTTGCAAAGGAATGCTTGAACCTGGCCTCAACTTGTAAAACCAAGTGTGCCACTGGAAAGGTGAGATGAAATCGCTTGAAAACGATATAAAGATCACCGGAATCGGAGTTACGGTTTGAAAATGGCAAGCGATTCAAATATGACCACGTTCTGCGATTTACAGCAAGTAGCCAACTAAATGCAACAAGTTAAACATGCTACAGCACTCAAACATGACAACAAAATACATGGCAGGGATCCACTCATGATGCTTAACAAAATATGAACACTGAGCTACGGCCAATTCATCCATTAACAGGTTCAAACAAGCATGGCAAAAATGCATTTGGCAAACAGATCTCAGACTTAGTGAAATTAACACTTGTCTGGAATTTCAGATCAGGTAGCACACTTTGGAGCATGAAAACTATAAGCTACAGGACCTGAACAAGGCAAAGTAAAGCATGGCATGGAGCTACTCAAAGAGCTTACAAAAGTCCCTTAGTGACCTTGAGCCAAAAGGGATCAGAAAATACAATTGCAAGCATGTGAACATGGCAAAAATATAATCAGTTCTCAGACTTAGTGAAAACTGGAGCATGCTGAAAACAGATATCAAGTAGGCATGTTTACGAGCTCGATGCACTCACTACAGAGCAAGTCATGACAATCTAAGCATACACCCATCAAGAATACACAAAATACAAGCTAGATATGGCAAGAACAATAACATAGCATGCACGGATCAACTACAACATTCTCGGCAAAATCGCTAACAAGTAGACAATCTGCCCAGATTCACGAAATGACAAAAGTAGAGCTCGATTGACTCAAGCTAGGGTGCTCCATAATTGCAAACAAAGACATGGATGGATAGAGCACTACAAGATTAACAAAACATCCTTACCGATCATCCTCAAAAGAGGCACGGATCACTAGGAAACAACATGAACATATGCCATATGAGATAAACAGATCAAGGACTTAGTGAAAAAGGCTAAGTCCCTGAAATCAGCATTACCAAGTGCCTCACTTTGCAAGCTTGTGCTAGTCACCACACACATCACAAAAATACATGGGTTGCACCTCTGGATAGATGGCAAAACATATAACAAAACACATGTAGAGCTCATGGGCATATCATGCACACATAAATCATGGCAAAAATGACAAATATCTAATTGGAGTAGCAGATCTGACAATTATCTCAAATAGCATTCTTCCAACAGCATTTAGGGCATCAAGATGAACTCAAATGAAAATGATGCAATGAGATGAAATGATGTGCTCTCTGAGGCGAGCATTTTGATATGCTACACGCTCAAATCGGAGCCATGAATGCGGAGTTACGACATGATGAATATGGGCATATGAATCTGGAAATTTCGGGGACTTAGTGAAATTTATACCTCCGGAGAAAGTCAACCCGGGACGGAGACGTGCGGGACGGAGGGATCCGGATCTGGACAGGGCGTTTGGATCGGGGAGTGGTGGATCTCGTCCACCTTCTTCTCCGGATCCGGCTGGCGAGGGACGAACTCTGGCGAGGTCGAAGACGGGGCGGCGCACGCCGGCGCGGCTGCCGGAGCTTGCAGCGGCGAGAGGAGGCGGCAGGGAGGCTCGGTCGCCAAGGCACGGAGGAGGAGGTCCGCGGCGCGGCGGCGGAAGCAAGATCCGGCGGAGAAATGGCGGCGGGGAAGGTGAGGCGAGGCAGCGGTCGACGCTGGCGAGCGTCGGTGGCGGTGGGGCGAACGCCGGCAAGGAGGCGGGCGGCGGCGCATCGAACCCGCGGGCGACGGGGACACTAGGCGACGGCGCGGCGCGATTGGGCCGCGGGGGCCCTCCTCGGGCCCGGGCGGGCCGCGGGGAGAGAGAGGCCGGCGGGGAGGCGACATGGCGAGCGGTGGTTGGACGCGCGATGGCGAGCGGACATGTCCGGCCCGGTCGGACACGTCCGGCGGCTGGAGGAGGACGGAGACTAGGGTTAGGGTAGGGAAAGATCCGAAAAATTCGGGGGAAGCCACATATTTATAGGTAGAGGGAGCTAGGAGAGTCCAAATGAGGTGCGGTTTTCAGCCATGCAATCGTGATCGAACGACCGATATGATGGAGGAGGTTTAGGTGGGTTTTGGGCCAAATTGGAGGGGTGTTGGGCTGCAACACTCACGAGGCCTTCTCGGTCCCTCGGTTAACCGTTGGAGCATCAAACGAAATTCAAATGGTACGAAACTTGACAGGCGGTATACCGGTAGTAAACCAAGGCCGCTTGGCAAGTCTCGGTCCAATCCGTAAATGTTTAATCCCCACACGCGAGAAGAAGGTAGAAAGGACCACCGGAGGAGATAGGAGCGCCGGAATGCAAAACGGACAACGGGGAAAATGCTCAGATGCATGAGACGAACATGTATGGAAATGAAATGCACATGATGACATGATATGCAATGCATGACACGCAAGCAATGACAAGGCAACAACAGCGAATAACTGGACGACACCTGGCACATCGTGTTGGAAATATGCCCTAGAGGCAATAATAAATTAGTTATTATTATATTTCCTTGTTCATGATAATCGTTTATTATCCATGCTATAATTGTATTGATAGGAAACTCAGATACATGTGTGGATACATAGACAACACCATGTCCCTAGTAAGCCTCTAGTTGACTAGCTCGTTGATCAATAGATGGTTACGGTTTCCTGACCATGGACATTGGATGTCGTTGATAACGGGATCACATCATTAGGAGAATGATGTGATGGACAAGACCCAATCCTAAGCATAGCACTAGATCGTGTAGTTCGTATGCTAAAGCTTTTCTAATGTCAAGTATCATTTCCTTAGACCATGAGATTGTGCAACTCCCGGATACCGTAGGAGTGCTTTGGGTGTACCAAACGTCACAACGTAACTGGGTGACTATAAAGGTGCACTACGGGTATCTCCGAAAGTGTTTGTTGGGTTGGCACGAATCGAGACTGGGATTTGTCACTCCGTGTGACGGAGAGGTATCTCTGGGCCCACTCGATAATGCATCATCATAATGAGATCAATGTGACCAAGTGGTTTATCACGGGATCATGCATTATGGTACGAGTAAAGTGACTTGCCGGTAACGAGATTGAACAAGGTATCGGGATACCGATGATCGAATCTCGGGCAAGTATCGTACCGCTAGACAAAGGGAATTGCATACGGGATTGATTAAGTCCTCGACATCGTGGTTCATCCGATGAGATCATCGTGGAACATGTGGGAGCCAACATGGGTATCTAGATCCCGCTGTTGGTTATTGACCGAAGAACGTCTCGGTCATGTCTGCATGTCTCCCGAACCCGTAGGGTCTACACACTTAAGGTTCGATGACGCTAGGGTTATAAAGGAAGTTTGTATGTGGTTACCGAATGTTGTTCGGAGTCCCGGATGAGATCCCGGACGTCACGAGGAGTTCCGGAATGGTCCGGAGGTAAAGATTTATATATGGGAAGTCATGTTTTGGTCACCGGAAAGGTTTCGGGGTTTATCGGTAATGTACCGGGACCACCGGGAGGGTCCCGGGGGTCCACCAACCCCGGAGGCTTGCGTGGGCTAAGTGTGGGAGGGGACCAGCCCCAGGTGGGCTGGTGCGCCCCCCCCCCCCACAAGGGCCCAAGGCGCCTAAGAGGTGGAAAGGGGGCAAACCCTAAAGGGGTATGGGCCTTAGGGCCCATCCTGGTGTGCCTCCCTCTTCCCCTCCCCTCTTGGCCGCCTCCCCTTTCCCATCTAGGGCTGCCGCCCCCCCTAGGGGTGGGAACCCTAGAGGGGGCGCACCCTCCTCCCTCTCCCCTATATATAGTGAGGCCTAGGGGCTGCCCAAGACACGCGATTTGATCTCTCTCGTTGGTGCAGCCCTCCCTCTCTTTCTCCTCATATCCCGTGGTGCTTGGCGAAGCCCTGCAGGATTGCCACAATCCTCCACCACCACCACGCCGTTGTGCTGCTGCTGGATGGAGTCTTCCTCAACCTCTCCCTCTCTCCTTGCTGGATCAAGGCGTGGGAGACATCGTCGGGCTGTACGTGTGTTGAACGCGGAGGTGCCGTCCGTTCGGCACTAGGATCATCGGTGATTTGGATCACGATGAGTACGACTCCATCAACCCCGTTCTCTTGAACGCTTCCGCTTAGCGATCTACAAGGGTATGTAGATGCACTCTCCCTCCCCTCGTTGCTGGTTTCTCCATAGATAGATCTTGGTGACACGTAGGAAAATTTTGAATTTCTGCTACGTTCCCCAACAGTGGTATCTGAGCTAGGTCTATGCGTAGTTTCTATGCACGAGTAGAACACAAAGTAGTTGTGGGCGTTGATTTTGTCAATTTACTTGCCGTTACTAGTCTTATCTTGATTCGGTGGCATTGTGGGATGAAGCGGCCCGGACCGACCTTACACGTACTCTTACGTGAGACTGGTTCCATCGACTGACATGCACTAGTTGCATAAGGTGGCTAGCGGGTGTCTGTCTCTCCCACTTTAGTCGGATCGGATTCGATGAAAAGGGTCCTTATGAAGGGTAAATAGCAATTGGCATATCATGTTGTGGTTTTTGCGTAGGTAAGAAACGTTCTTGCTAGAAACCCATAGCAGCCACGTAAAACTTGCAAACAACAATTAGAGGACGTCTAACTTGTTTTTGCAGGGTATGCTATGTGATGTGATATGGCCAAAAGGATGTGATGAATGATATATGTGATGTATGAGATTGATCATGTTCTTGTAATAGGAATCACGACTTGCATGTCGATGAGTATGACAACCGGCAGGAGCCATAGGAGTTGTCTTAATTTATTTATGACATGCGTGTCAACATAAACGTCATGTAATTACTTTACTTTATTGCTAACCATTAGCTGTAGTAGTAGAAGTAAATAGTTGGCGAGACAACTTCATGAAGACACGATGATGGAGATCATGGTGTCATGCCGGTGACAAGATGATCATGGAGCCCCAAGATGGAGATCAAAGGAGCTATATGATATTGGCCATATCATGTCACTATTTGATTGCATGTGATGTTTATCATGTCTTTGCATCTTGTTTACTTAGAACGACGGTAGTAAATAAGATGATCCCTCATTAAAATTTCAAGAAAGTGTTCCCCCTAACTGTGCACCGTTGCGACAGTTCGTTGTTTCGAAGCACCACGTGATGATCGGGTGTGATAGATTCTAACGTTCACATACAACGGGTGTAAGACAGATTTACACACGCAAAACACTTAGGTTGACTTGACGAGCCTAGCATGTGTACAGACATGGCCTCGGAACACAGAAGACCGAAAGGTCGAGCATGAGTCGTATGGTAGATACGATCAACATGAAGATGTTCACCGATGTTGACTAGTCCGTCTCACGTGATGATCGGACATGGCCTAGTTGACTCGGATCATGTAATCACTTAGATGACTAGAGGGATGTCTATCTGAGTGGGAGTTCATAAGATGAACTTAATTATCCTGAACATAGTCAAAAGATCTTTGCAAATTATGTCGTAGCTCGCGCTTCAGTTCTACTGTTTAGATATGTTCCTAGAGAAAATTTAGTTGAAAGTTGATAGTAGCAATTATGCGGACTAGGTCCGTAAACCGAGGATTGTCCTCATTGCTTCATAGAAGGCTTATGTCCTTAATGCACCGCTCAGTGTGCTGAACCTCGAACGTCGTCTGTGGATGTTGCGAACATCTGACATACACGTTTTGATAACTACGTGATAGTTCAGTTAAACGGTTTAGAGTTGAGGCACCAAAGACGTTTTGAAACGTCGCGAAACATATGAGATGTTTCGAGGGCTGAAATTGGGATTTCAGGCTCGTGCCCACGTCAAGAGGTATAAGACCTCCGACGATTTTCTTAGCCTGCAAACTAAGGAGAAAAGCTCAATTGTTGAGCTTGTACTCAGATTGTCTGAGTACAACAATCATTTGAATCGAGTGGGAGTTGATCTTCCAGATGAGAAAGTGATGTTTCTCCGAAGTCATTTCCACCAAGCTGCTAGAGCTTCGTGATGAACTATAATGTATCGGGGACATATATGATGATCCTCGAGATATTCGTGATGTTTGACACCACAAAAGTAGAAATCAAGAAGGAGCATCAATTGTTGATGGTTGGTGAAACCACTAGTTTCAAGATGGGCAAGGGCAAGAAGGGATACTTCATGAAACGGCAATTCAGCTGCTGCTCTAGTGAAGAAACCCAAGCTTGAACCCAAACCCGAGACTAAGTGCTTCTGTAATAAGGGGAACAACCACTGGAGCAGAATTACCCTAGATACTTGGTAGATCAGAAGGCTGGCAAGGTCGATAGAAGTATATTGGATATACATTGTGTTGATGTGTACTTTACTAGTACTCCTAGTAGCAACAGGGTATTAGATACCGGTTCGGTTGCTAAGTGTTAGTAGCTCAAAATAAAAGCTACGGAATAAACGGAGACTAGCTAAAGGTGAGCTGACGATATGTGTTTCCAATGTTGATATGATCAAGCATCGCACGCTCCCTCTACCATCGAGATTGGTATTAAAACCTAAATAATTGTTATTTGGTGTTTGCGTTGAGCATAGACATGATTGGATTATGTCTATCGCGATATGGTTATTCATTTAAGGAGAATAATGGTTACTCTATTTATTTGAATAATACCTTCAATGGTCTTACACCTGAAATGAACGGTTTATTGAATCTCGATCGTAGTGATACACATGTTCATGCCAAAAGATAGTAATGATAGTACCACCTACTTATGGCACTGCCGTGTAAGTCATATCGGTATAAAACGCATGAAGAAGCTCCATGTTGATGGATCTTTGGGCTCACTCGTTTTTGAAAAGTTTGAGGCATGCGAACCATGTCTATTGGTGTATATGCATGAAGAAACTCCATGCAAATGGACCGTTTGGACTCACTTGATTTTGAATCACTTGAGACATGCAAATCATACCACATGGGCAAGATGACTGAAAGCCTCGTTTTCAGTAAAATGGAACTAGAAAGCAACTTGTTGGAAGTAATACATTTTGATGTGTGCAATCCAATGAGTGCTGAGGCATGTAGTGGATATCGTTATGTTCTTACTTCACAGATGATTTGAGTAGATGTTGAGTATATTTACTTGATGAATCACGAGTCTGAATTATTGAAAGGTTCAAGTAATTTCAGGGTGAAGTTGAAAGATCGTCGTGACAAGAGGATAAAATATCTATGATATGATCATAGAGATGAATATCTGAATTACGAGTTTGGCACAGAATTAAGACATTATGGAAATTGTTTCACAACCAATACAGCCTGGAACACCGTAGCGTGATGGTGTGTCCGAACATCATAACTGCACCCTATTGGATATGATGCATACCATGATGTCTCTTATCGAATTACCACAATAGTTTATGGGTTAGGCATTAGAGACAACCACATTCACTTTAAATAGGGCACCATGTAATTCCGATGAGATGACACCGTATGAACTATGGTTTAGAGAAACCTAAGCTGTCATTTCTTAAAAGTTTGGGGCTGCGACGCTTATGTGGAAAAGTTTCAGGCTGATAAGCTCGAACCCAAAGCGGATAAATGCATCTTCATAGGACACCCAAAACAGTTGGGTATACCTCCTGTCTCAGATTCGAAAGCAATAAGGGATTGTTTCTAGAATCGGGTCCTTTCTCGAGGAAAAGTTTCTCTCAAAAGAATTGAGTGGGAGGATGGTGGAGACTTGATGAGGTTATTAAACCGTCTCTTCAACTAGTGTGTGGCAGGGCACAGGAAGTTATTCCTGTGGCACCTACACCAATTGAAGTGGAAGCTTATGATAGTGATCATGAAACTTCGGATCAAGTCACTACCAAACCTCGTGGGATGACAAGGATGCGTACTACTTCAGAGTGGTACGTAATCCTGTCTTGGAAGTCATGTTGCTAGACAACAATGAACCTACGAGCCATGGAGAAGCGATGGTGGGCCCGGATTCCGATAAATGGCTCGAGGCCATAAAATCCGAGAGAGGATCCATGTATGAAAACAAAGTGTAGACTTTGGCAGAACGGCTCAATGGTCGTAAGGCTATTGAGTACAGATGGATTTTAAAAGGAAGACGGACAATGATGGTAGGTATCACCATTAAGAAAGCTCGACTTGTCGTTAAGATGTATTCCGACAAGTTCAAGGAGTTGACTACGATGAGACTTTCTCACTCGTAGCGATGCTAAGAGTCTGTTGGAATTATATTAGCGATTACTGCATTATTTATGAAATCTGCAGATAGGATGTCAAAACATTGTTTCCTCGACGATTTTCTTGAGGAAAGGTTGTATGTGATACAACCGGAAGGTTTTGTCAATCCTGAAAGATGCTAATAAGTATGCAAAGCTCCAGCAATCCTTCTAAGGACTGGAGTAAGCATCTCGGAGTTGGAATGTATGCTTTGATGAGATGATCAAAGATTTTGGGTGTATACAAAGTTTATGAGAAACTTGTATTTCCAAAGAAGTGAGTGGGAGCACTATAGAATTTCTGATGAGTATATGTTGTTGACATATTGTTGATCAGAAATGACGTAGAATTTCTGGAAAGCATATAGGGTTACTTGGAAAGTGTTTTTCAATGGAAAGCCTGGATTAAGCTACTTGAACATTGAGCATCAAGATCTATAAGGATAGATCAAAATGCTTAATAGTACTTTCAAATGAGCACATACCTTGACATGATCTTGAAGGTGTTCAAGATGGATCAGTCAAAGAAGGAGTTCTTGCCTGAGTTGTAAGGTATGAAGTTAAGACTTAAAGCTCGACCACGGCAAAATAGAGAGAAAGGACGAAGGTCGTCCCCTATGCTTAAGACGTAGGCTCTACAGTATGCTATGCTGTGTACCGCACCTGAAGTGTGCCTTGCCATGAGTCAGTTAAGGGGTACAAGAGTGATCCAAGAATGGATCATAGGACAGCGGTCAAAGTTATCCTTAGTAACTAGTGGACTAAGGAATTTTTCTCGATTATGGAGGTGGTAAAAGAGTTCGTCGTAAAGGGTTACGTCGATGCAAGCTTAACACCTATCCGGATAGCTCTGAGTAGAGATACCGGATACGTATAATGGAGCAACAATTTAGAATAGCTCCATGTAGAACAGTTATTTGAAATGGCTCCAAATATAGCGTAGTAGCTGCATCTACAAGATGACATAGAGATTTGCGAAGTACATACGGATCTGAAAGATTCAGACCCGTTGACTAAAACCTCTCTCACAAGCAACATGATCAAACCCAGAACTCTTTGAGTGTTAATCACATAGTGATGTGAACTAGATTATTGACTCTAGTAAACTCTTTGGATGTTGGTCACATGGCGATGTGACCTGTGAGTGTTAATCACATGGCGATGTGAACTAGATTATTGACTCTAGTGCAAGTGGGAGACTGTTGGAAATATGCCCTAGAGGCAATAATAAATTAGTTATTATTATATTTCCTTGTTCATGATAATCGTTTATTATCCATGCTATAATTGTATTGATAGGAAACTCAGATACATGTGTGGATACATAGACAACACCATGTCCCTAGTAAGCCTCTAGTTGACTAGCTTGTTGATCAATAGATGGTTACGGTTTCCTGACCATGGACATTGGATGTCGTTGATAACGGGATCACATCATTAGGAGAATGATGTGATGGACAAGACCCAATCCTAAGCATAGCACTAGATCGTGTAGTTCGTATGCTAAAGCTTTTCTAATGTCAAGTATCATTTCCTTAGACCATGAGATTGTGCAACTCCCGGATACCATAGGAGTGCTTTGGGTGTACCAAACGTCACAACGTAACTGGGTGACTATAAAGGTGCACTACGGGTATCTCCGAAAGTGTTTGTTGGGTTGGCACGAATCGAGACTGGGATTTGTCACTCCGTGTGACGGAGAGGTATCTCTGGGCCCACTCGATAATGCATCATCATAATGAGATCAATGTGACCAAGTGGTTTATCACGGGATCATGCATTACGGTACGAGTAAAGTGACTTGCCGGTAACGAGATTGAACAAGGTATCGGGATACCGACGATCGAATCTCGGGCAAGTATTGTACCGCCAGACAAAGGGAATTGCATACGGGATTGATTAAGTCCTCGACATCGTGGTTCATCCGATGAGATCATCGTGGAACATGTGGGAGCCAACATGGGTATCCAGATCCCGCTGTTGGTTATTGACCGGAGAACATCTCGGTCATGTCTGCATGTCTCCCGAACCCGTAGGGTCTACACACTTAAGGTTCGATGACGCTAGGGTTATAAAGGAAGTTTGTATGTGGTTACCGAATGTTGTTCGGAGTCCCGGATGAGATCCCGGACGTCACGAGGAGCTCCGGAATGGTCCGGAGGTAAAGATTTATATATGGGAAGTCCTGTTTTGGTCACCGGAAAGGTTTCGGGGTTTATCGGTAATGTACCGGGACCACCGGGAGGGTCCCGGGGGTCCACCAAGTGGGGTCACCAACCCCGGAGGCTTGCGTGGGCTAAGTGTGGGAGGGGACCAGCCCCAGGTGGGCTGATGCGCCCCCCCCCACAAGGGCCCAAGGCGCCTAAGAGGTGGAAAGGGGGCAAACCCTAAAGGGGTATGGGCCTTAGGGCCCATCCTGGTGTGCCTCCCTCTTCCCCTCCCCTCTTGGCCGCCTCCCCTTTCCCATCTAGGGCTGCCGCCCCCCTAGGGGTGGGAACCCTAGAGGGGGCGCACCCTCCTCCCTCTCCCCTATATATAGTGAGGCCTAGGGGCTGCCCAAGACACGCGATTTGATCTCTCTCGTTGGTGCAGCCCTCCCTCTCTTTCTCCTCATATCCCATGGTGCTTGGCGAAGCCCTGCAGGATTGCCACAATCCTCCACCACCACCACGCCGTTGTGCTGCTGCTGGATGGAGTCTTCCTCAACCTCTCCCTCTCTCCTTGCTGGATCAAGGCGTGGGAGACATCGTCGGGCTGTACGTGTGTTGAACGCGGAGGTGCCGTCCGTTCGGCACTAGGATCATCGGTGATTTGGATCACGACGAGTACGACTCCATCAACCCCGTTCTCTTGAACGCTTCCGCTTAGCGATCTACAAGGGTATGTAGATGCACTCTCCCTCCCCTCGTTGCTGGTTTCTTCATAGATAGATCTTGGTGACACGTAGGAAAATTTTGAATTTCTGCTACGTTCCCCAACACATCGGTCTCGGGGCGTTACATATACGCACTAACCAACTACGCGGGAACAGTTATGGGCACTCGACGTCGTGGTATCAGCCGAAGCCTTATTGACATCAGTGACTGAGCGGCGCGCACCGGGTTAGACCGCATAACGCAACTTCCTTTGTAATGGAGGTTGCTAGGTCTGCTCACCGGCCGCGTTCGCAACGTGCAGGTGTGCAACGGGCGATGGGCCCATACCCCTACGCGCTTAGGGTTTAGACCGGCGTGCTGACCTCTCTGTTGTGCCTAGATAGGGCTGCAACGTGTAGATCTTTCGAGGCCGGCCATGATCCAGGAAAGTGTGTCTGGCTAGAGGGATCGAGCGTGTTGGGTAATGTGGTGCACCCCTGCAGGGAAGTTTATATATTCAAATAGCCATATCCCTCGGTAAAAGGATGATCCGGAGTTGTATTCCGACCTTATGACAATAGAACCGGATACTTAATAAAACACACCCTTTCAAGTGCCAGATACAACCCGGTGATCGCTCTCTCACAGGGCGACGAGGAGAGGATCGCCGGGTAGGTTTATGCTATACGATGGTACTTGGTGAACTTACCGGCTACTCTCTTCTATATGCTTCAAGATGGAGGCTGCCAGAAGCGTAGTCTTCGCTAGGACTAGCTTCCCCCCTCTTATTCTGGCATTCTAGAGTTCAGTCCATGGATACTACCCATTTCATTGATACCAATGCATATGTAGTGTAGATCCTTGCTTGCGAGTACTTTGGATGAGTACTCACGGTTGCTTTGCTCCCTCTTTCCCCCTTTTCCATTCTTCTCGGATGTCGCAACCAGATGATGGAGTCCAGAAGCCAGAGGATCTCGATGATGTTCCTACGTGGAGTTCGGCTTCGAGGAGTAGTTAGGAGGTCCCAGGCAGGAGGCCTTGCCTTTTCAATCGTTGTTACTTTTGTGCTAGCCTTCTTAAGGCAAACTTATTTAACTTATGCCTGTACTCAAATATTTTTACTTCCGCTGACTCTTGTGTATTCGAGCTTATGTATTCGAGCCCTCGAGGCCCCTATCTTGTAATATAAAGCTTGTATTATTTTTAATTTGTGTCTAAAGTTGTTTTGTGATATCTTCCCGTGAGTCCTTGATCTTGATCGTACATATTTGCTTGTATGATTAGTGTATGTTCAAATCGAGGGCATCACACCTATATAATGATCATTGCCTGGATATCGTCATAATAATTTGAAGTTCTATCAATTGCCCAACAGTAATTTGTTTACCCGTTGTATGCTATTTTCTTGAGAGAATCCACTAGTGAAATCTACGGCCCTGAGTCTCTTCTTCATCATATTTTCTTTTCGATCTATTATTTGCCTCTTATCTTCAGACCTATTAATCCAAAACCCAAAATACCTTGCTGTAATTTATTGTTATTTATTTTACCTCACGTTCCCGCGAGATCTATTTATCCAATCTACTACAAATTTATCTATCTTTTACCCGGGAGGGATTGACAACTCTTCTTACGCGTTGGGTTGCAAGTATTTGTTTTTTGTGTGCATGTACCGTTTACATAGTGTTACGTGGTTCTCCTACTAGTTCGATAATCTTGGTCTCATCACTGAGGGAAATACCTACCATAGCTGTGCTGCATCATCCCTTTCTCTTCGGGAAAAATACTGACGCGGACATGAGCCATCACGTGGCTCCACCGACGACCTGGTGTGGCCCAGTTCCAAGGAATCGTAAGCAAGACCCTCGCGAGGGCCCATGCCTCGCGAGGCGAACGACACCAAGGCCTCCCGAGGAGCGGAGATCTCTATGCAAGCACCTCACCTTGCGAGGCGCGCAATGACGTGAGCCATGACGACCAAGGCTAGGCGGGCGCCAGCGGGCGCAGAAGAGGACAGTTTCCTCTTTGGTGCTAAGAAGGCAAGGACGTACAAGGGTTTCCAAGAAATCCCCCAAAGGTTTCTATTCCAGTGCAACAAGATCAAGACCACGAGCTCGGTAGGCCGGATGTCATTGCCGAGCCCATCATTGCGCCACGACCAGAAGCTTTGTAGGCGAAGACCACCTTTCGTCAGGATAAGATATACTCTTATCCCCTTTCAAACTGATCATTGTGGAATCCCTTCCCGCCTAAGCTATGTGGAAAGAGGACCAATGCCACTGTAAAGATAGGGTAGACTCCATCGTGGAGGGGGATCAAATCCTTTGGCCATCCAACCCTTCGGCAATTGAGCTCTCCCGAGGCAGCTCACCCTTGTACTAGTTCATGCTCATTCTCCTCGTGAGGCAATCCACCATAAAGCAGGAGTAGGATTTTACACCACAAGGTGGCCTGAACCTAGGTAAACTGATGTGTCCACTTCTTCTTCCCGCTCGCTCTAACCCGACGAGGCCAAGCCATGAGGCAGTGAGCTTGGGGCTGTAGCTAGGCTAGATCTTTCATACATGCCCCAGGGTTTGAACCTCGTTTGGGTCCGCGGAGCCCCGATTCCAACAATACTAGCCGTAAAATTCAAGGCAATTATTTTCTTGATTTTCTCCTTATTTATTGGGTGCATGATACCTAATCAGAACGAGATAATCGCACATGCTCCAGCGTTGGTTGTCATTAATTACTAAACTTTTTTTGAAACTCATTAATTACATGTGCACCTTCGACATGATCCAACCGTCTACCTACGCCCTAACGCAAAACATCCTTGACGAAGCTAGGCTGGGCTTCGGCTGTTGCCAAAGGGCTGGCCAGATTCACTTTTGATCCATCTTGAGTTTTGTATTTTCCTATCCTTGCTAGCATAACCATCCTCTATCCCTGGTCGTGCCTAGCCATTGTAACTCTATTCAATCTATCAATGCAATGATATACAATTTATGTATTCACAAAAATTAAGAGAATTAGTATTCACGGAAGTAACTCCATAAATGATGCATGCATCTTTTATTATTTATATGGACTACGACCAAACCCCAAGACCTATGGCGTCTCACCTAAACGTCAGAATTTATGGCATTTGAACTTTGTCACGTCAGCGCCATGTCTGCAAGTGTGAGCCAGTGTGAAACACCGAGGACCATGGCGTCTTCTGTGCGAACCAGACGCCAAGGATGTTGGGGTGATAAAAAAAGTCAGAAACGAAATTCTTTTCAAAATGGGGCCAATTCGTGATTTAGTAGTTCGTCAAAAAATTCAGAGGAAGAATTTCGTCCGCTTTAATCCCCTTTCGCCTTTCCCCGCTCGCGTCTTCTCGAAAGCGCCAGCCCAGCACAGCAGAGACAGCCAACCCGATCCCAGATTTACTACCGAGTAGTAGTACTACTAGTATACAGGAGTATTTCTCAAAAAAAGAGAGGAAAAACTAGTATACCGGAGTAACTCCAAATCAAATCCATCTCCAGCTGCAGCAAAACAAAAACAAAGGGCAGCAGCTGCCGAGCGAGCAAACAACCACCAGCTCACTCGCGCACGCATCCCAGATCAGAGATCCCATCTCCTCATGGCCACCGCCGCCACCGCCTCCGCCCCGGCCTCCGCCTCCACCTCCGCCGCCTGCGACGCCCCCTCTGCTTCCTCCTCCTGCCCCGCCGCCGTCTGCCTCGTCCCCTTCAGGTACGCTCGCTCTCTCACGCTCAACCTCCTCGCTGAAACCCCGCAAGCAGGGGTAACAATGTGCTGCTGCTGCTGCTGCACAGGTGGTGGGCGGGGGTGCGGGAGGAGGCGGCAGAGGAGGGCGGGGTCCGCTACGCAGCCACGCCGGCGGCCTCACCCTCATATTATGGCCTCAGGCTCCTCCACAGCTTCCTGCACCCGGATCTCGTGCTGCGCCTCGACCGCGGGGAGTGCCGCGCCAGCGCAACCTCAGGAGGGAGCCGCAGCTACGCACTCGTCCCGGCGGACGAGCTCTCGCGGGCGCTCGCCAGGTCAGTCGGCGTCACTCCGCATCCTCGTTTACTCCTCGTTTTTGTCTTGTGTAACAACTTGGATGCAATAATGCTCGAGGGTGAGAATCTAGAATGGTGGTGCAATCGCATGAGCTGGCTTGTTGGTAGATTCAGCTCTAGTAGTAATGCGGTGATAATGGTAACACGTGAGTCTCATGTGCTGACTATTTTGAA
Organism: Triticum urartu; assembly: GCF_056163025.1. NCBI lineage: Eukaryota > Viridiplantae > Streptophyta > Magnoliopsida > Poales > Poaceae > Triticum > Triticum urartu. The sequence continues at coordinate 369,771,919 of NC_141874.1, forward strand.
TTCCGATCAAGTGCTTACGCTTTTAACTTAGGGCATTCAGTTAATTGGACTTCCTCTTATTGGTTAATTCGGTCACATAAACAATACTATGGATTTTCAGGGTTGAAGCCTAATTACTCAACCAAAAAATTGGAATTTTCTTTTTTTTGTTTCCTTTCAGTAAATATTCATTTTTCAATAAATTTACAGTAGATAAACCACCTACTGTTTCCCTACAAAGCTGAAGCACCTAATAAACTGATGTATTTAGGTTCAGTTTTCCAGGTTGTTAAGTGGCTGAAATGTAACCCTTTATTTTTTTCTTAAAGCAAAAACATTACTTTTTTGTACATGTACATATAGTTGTGCAGTATGTATATAGAAATTTTCATAAATATATAGTTTTATCTGTGGTTTACACAAAAAAACAAATACATGGATCAAACAAATATGTTACCTTTTGCCGTTTTAGAGGCATAGATTTGTCTGTCTATGTAGACTACAAATTAACATATTATTCAATAGAAGTTAACAGATACGTAGAATACATACACACAAAAGGGCAGCCCGGTGCATGTACCTCCCGCTTGCGCATGGCCCGGGTTCGACCACTTTGGGTCCTTTGTACACAGCCTTTCCCTACATTTCTGCAAGAGGTTGTTTCTGTTAAGCTTCATGCACTAGGCAATGCAACCAAAAGTCCGAACTAACCTTAGGCCCTGATACCATGTTAAGCTTCATGCACTAGCCAACGCAACCATAAGTCCGAATTGATGGAAAGGGCTAGGCAATCCACGTATACACTTCAACACCCCTCTCAAGTGTGATGCGGGAAGTCAACACGTGAATAGACTCAAAAGGTATGGCTCAAGAGGCCTATACGTGGACACAAAGAGGGGCAACAACAATTTTTTGATAAATTGCGAAAGCTTGGCCTTGAAAGACCATAGGCCCTGATACCATGTTAAGCTTCATGCACTAGCCAACACAACCAAAAGTCCGAACTAATGGAAAGGGCTAGGCAATCCACATATAAACTTCAACAGTTTCCAGGACTCGAACCCGTGACCTCATGGTCACAAGGCAACAGCTTTACCGTGCTCCCCTTCACACACACACACATGCACGCCCGCGCGCGCACCCACCCACACGCATAAGCGCACGCGCACACACACACACATCCTTGAAAAGTATCGATTACCATTTTCGTATTTTTGAAAATATAGTAGAGCCCGCGAGCCAAATTGCCGCTCTCTTCGCTATTAACATGCCATGCTTGCTACTCCTGAGGTGCTTGTCTTCCTGGTAGCATGAATGTTCAAACTGAGCTAAACAGACTAAGAGCAACTCTAGCAGATCCCGTATCCTAAAATTTCAAATTCTTCTCCCTGACCCATTTGCCTATTTTTTAGGGAATTCATTGTTGCGCAGCTAGCAGATCCCCTATAAATTATTTCCCTAAAAAAATTTGAACACAATTTTATCACACAAATTCATTTCAAACACATGTTTAAACCACTTTGTTCCATAATTAACAACAACACTATATTCTACCGTACTAGAGTAGTTAATTTACCTAGTACATACTACTTCATCGCCATTAAACTAGCTAGATTCATCAGGACATATAGATAAATTCTACTTCTAGTCTTCTACTCCTCATCGGAGGAGGTGTTCATCACCCCCACACCGGAGGGACCGGCCTCCTCGTCGTTGGCGGCTGGCCAAATGCATGCGCTGTCCAATGACGCGAAGATCGCGTGGTTGTTGGCGACGATCTTCGGATTCGCCATGAGTGCCTCCACGGTTAAGGCATTGGCACGCTCTGCGTCAAGTTGCGCCTCGACATAGCACCAGCGACGCTCCTCCGCCATCTCAGCAAAGCGGGGGTGCTGCTCATCCACCTCCTTGGCTAGCGCTCATCGTTTGGAAGTGGATGCCGTCGCCCCTGGCCGCCGCACCCACCACCTTGAAGCGGCCACCGGCGAATCCGGCAGCCAGGTCTACCGCCACCCGCTTCTCCTCCTCTGAGATCGTGTCTGGAGAGCTCGGAGGCTCACCGGTGGCGATACGTGCTCGGTGACGCTCGTATTAACTCTTCTATTCATGACCTTGCTCTAAGTCTAGAACTTAAGGTTGCTAACTGTGATATGCTGATGAGTTCGGCGCCCCCTCCATGCGTAAGTTTGTTTTGGGTTGCTATTATAAAATCCTTTTCTCCCAAGCATGGATGCAATAAACCTTGTGTAGACACTAGATAGCCATGTATAAATGACGTGCTCTGCATCCTATTTGACCTACATATTTCATTTTTAGTAAGTAGCATAAGTATGAAGTATCATCTGTGTATTGTCCAATGGAGCCCGTTGCTCTATAGGAAATCTTGTCTGACTACATTTTTTTTTCACAAAAAGGTGGTGCAGAATACACATGGGCTCACCGTAAAACCTTCTGGTCTGCAGTTTTCATTCAATCACTGGGAGCAATTCATTTTAAAACCTCTTTATTAATGATAGCCCTCTTTGTCAATTAGGGGCCTTGTTGGCCTCAATATGATCAATAATTTTGATGAGGATCCTTGATGTTTTATGTTTTTTTAGGAACATAGCTATTACTCATCCATGTTTCTGTATCCAGGTTCATGTTTGGGATTTTTCATTATAGATAGATAGGGCAATATGAAGGGAGCCTTGGCCCAGTGGTAAAGCTTCTGCCTTGTGACCATGAGGTCATGGGTTCAAGTCCTGGAAACAGCCTCTTACAGAAATGAAGGGAAAGGCTGTGTACAATAGACCCAAAGTGGTTGGACCCTTCCCCGGACCCTGCGCAAGCAGGAGCTACATGCACTGGGCTGCCCTTTTTTTTATAGATAGGACAATATCTCCTTAACAGCATAACTGGATTGCGAGTCCATCTTTTTGGGACCATTCTGCATCAGGAGAGCATTTTGTACATTGGACTTAACCAATTGATATGGAAGTGTCTAATATTTCACTTTTCACCTGCTCACCCAAAGTTAGGTTAGCTAGCCCCTGCTCATAGATTGATTTTGGCACGTGCCATTTCTATTTGCTCTCAAACCTGGACTCGCCTTCCATTGATGACTCTGTAGTTTATACATGATTAGTGGCTCAGTGCGTAGAATTTCCTCATATATACATGTCTGTAGCTAATGCCTACACACTTCCCATAACTGAGGTGCAATGCTTGCATTTGTGTTCCGTACTGTTGTATTGCTTGTGTCATACTTCTTATTCATGAAGTTATTTATAGTTGGATGCCAAAGATAACTCTCATATTGACCATGCTATTAATTGGCGAAGTATCCAGTGAAAATGGCTTTTCAGTGAAAACCTGAAAATTCCTTCGTTGGCCGTCAGATCTATAATGGACGCCATGGATCAAAGGAGGGATCTCTCGGCATCCACTTAAACGCCATTAACAGATAACCCCTAGGGATTGCCTTACCCAACTCCGACCTAACTCACCCACGTCCATGGGCCGTCGGGAACGCCACGACGGCTCCGAGACTCCCCGCAGCGGCCACAACCGTCAGAGACGAGGTCGTGCGCCGCGTCAGAGCTCCCTTTCCTCGGCGGGTAGGGCTCCTGAGGACGCCGCCGGGCGGTGGGGGGAAGACGAGGATATCCGCGGTGTCCGAACAGGCAGCTTCGCCGACGACGCAGACCGTGTGACAGGGGAGTGAACTGCGAAGGTGACACGCACGCCGGTCGCACCAACCGTGGGGATGAAGTAGAGCGGCGCTGTGCTACCAGGGCCACCAAGCTGCTGCGTCGGGTGACGGTAGGTGTGACCTGCAGTAGCCGCGTCCATTACAGTGGCGTCTGGATGCGTCGACCTCGAGCGGCAACACGGCGGACGCGGGCTGCCCCCATGCTACGTAGTTCTCTGAAGAATTGTACCTCACTTTCCAATTTCTCTACGAAACATTCAGCGCAGCCTCTGTTCTCTGAAGAATTGTAGTACATGAAATGTTGAAGCTTGTGCACTGATATTTGCTAATCTGTTAGTGCTGGACCTGTGCAACTCCCCTGTAGTTTTTGAAGATGTTCGTTCGGTGGTGATGAACAAATTGAAAAACCTGAAGCATCTTGTTGTACACACTGATTGTTTGGTGGTGATGATCATCAAATATGCACTGTACAGTACATGTACCATTGCATGAGCATCTCATAGTCTAATTTGCTAGGACACCTAGCGCTGATGGGGATATGTTTTGTCTGCAGAAATCGCTGTACGCTTGAGCAGCAATCTATTTTTCTATGTAATGCGCCATTAACCTTAGAGTACGAGCTGGTGAACGCTGCCTAGTGATTGATCTATGTCTTCTCTTGCATATATAGCTCTTGTCCGTTGGATGTGGTGGTCGTAAACTCTGGACAGCTTACCTCTAAATGGCTAGGAAGAGCCCGTGGCATGTCAGGGGACATAGGTTAGCACGAATAAGGATTGGCGTATAGTAATCTGAAGGTTGAGACGCAACCGGAGGAAGGCGAGCGGCAGCCGACAGAGGCCCTGTCACGGCCGACGGAGCGAAGGGCATGGCTTGAGTCGCCACCGACGAAGGGTCCGTTGCTACCGGTAGAGGGAACGACATGGCTCGAGTCGCCACCGGAGGAGGGCCCGACGCTGCTGACGGAGGGCTGGTTGCTACCGGCGGAGGGCAAGGACTAATGGCCGCCGGAACAAAATTCTCCATTGCGGCGTAGATTGGAACGTGAACCGATCCCAGGGATACTCAAGAAAGATTTTTACTACTTGATGATGGATAAGTTAGGGGGTTATCTGCTAATTGTGTTTAAGTGGATGCTGAGGGATCCCACCTTTGATCCGTAGCGTCCATTATAGATCTGATGGCCCATGTAAGAATTTTCAGATTTTCACTGGAAATCCGTTTTCACTTGATACTTCGGCCTATTAGTTTGACATAATCGTGTCATTTTGTTTGTCTGGGTCGTATCTACCTAGGGTTCAACTTGTTACTTGACTAACTTCATCTTGTCATGCCCTTAGCCCCGAATTTCATCTCGGAGTGTGGCTTGATTACCTAAAATCATGGGGACTATTTTGCAAAAGAGTCACGACGGTGAACCCGGAGACTCAACCCGTGCTTTATTATTAGGGAGAGATAATCGTGTCATTTTGTTTGTCTGGGTCGTATCTACCTAGGGTTCAACTTGTTACTTGACTAACTTCATCTTGTCATGCCCTTAGCCCCGAATTTCATCTCTCTTTTCACTTTTCTTCAGGCAGAACTCCAGTTTGGCATTGCATAATAAACATTCGTTTGCTGAAGACAGTGCTGGTGCTTATCCTTTGGTGCTTAGAATTTCTGTGCGTGAAACAAGCATTTTGACTGTTAAAATCAGCAAAAAGGTAATACTATTTGAAAAGCAATATACGACTGACCGAATTTCCTAATTTGACGATGATTCATTCTGTTTCAGGATAATCCAGTTGATAACTATAAGCGGGCAAACAAGATGTTTAACATTGATTCTCAACCAGTATGTTGCTGCTTGTTGCATTTCCAAGTTTTGGAAATACACTTCCGTTAGTGCGGTTTACTTAATGTTTCTGTATCCAGGTTCATGTTTGGGATTTTTCAGGGCAGACAAACCTAATATTGATGAATGAATGGAATAGATCACATCAAGACTATTGCCATTCAGAGCAAGAGGTAGTATTGGTTGGCCATGCATCCCCCCCCAACCACACACACACAATTCTGTTGATACAATTGTTTTTACATGATAACATTTTAACATTGAATTATTATTCAATAACCTCTGTTTCATAAGCCTGTCATAAGGTGTCCACTAGATCTACCTTATCACTTTCTTATCTTTTTACATGTGCAGAATCTTCTAGAAGTTCAAGTCTATGCAATGTCTGATTCCTTAACATTCAAGATTGGTGGGAGTAGCATGATTGTTGATATGTCCTGTGGGAACATTGGAAGAGTTAGCTCTATGGGGTTAATCGGACTAGAAAATCTTGGAAATACTTGCTTCATGAATAGTTCAATCCAATGTTTGGCTCATACAACAAAACTTGTTGATTATTTCCTCGGAGATTATGACAGCGATATAAATCGGACAAATCCACTTGGACTGAATGTATGCAGAGTTTGTCTTGAGCTTTTATTTATTTTATCCAATCAGCTAAATATTTACTGACGCTTCCATTTCCTAGGGGGAACTTGCCTTGGCATTTGGAGAATTGTTGAGAAGTTTATGGACGAATGATCGAAACACAGTTGCACCACATAACTTTAAAGCAAAGATTGCCTGCTTTGCTCCTCAGTTCAGTGGCTTTAATCAGCATGATTCACAGGAGCTTCTGGCTTTCTTATTGGATGGCCTGCATGAAGATCTTAATCAGGTAAAATGCAAACCATATGAAGAAGCTAAGGATGCAAGTGGCCGTCCGGACGAAGAAGTAGCTGATGAATATTGGAGGAACCATTTAGCCCGAAATGATTCTGTAATAGTTGATACCTGCCATGTAAGTTTAAACTCCTATTCTCTGAAGTTTCACTTTCTCAAACAATTCTAAAAAGAAAGTCTTTGCTCCAACCCTTCAAGATATCTATACCGTTTCATAAACAACAAAACAACGTATAGTAGATAGTGTTGAAAGCAAGGTTGAAAAAGATTGCATAATTCAGCCGCTTAGGCACACCAGGGAGTGGTTTTAGTTTTAGTGGGCCTTCTTGTGCCAGATATACCACATGAAGTAGAGGCAGAACACATGCTGCACTTCCTTCCATACCCTGAGTCCGCGAGCTGCACTTGCCGTTACCACCACCACGAAGCACTAGAGTTCCGTCACCCTTTTACCTCAGCACCTCACCCTCCACCATTCACCCTTCCCCCTCACTCAACCTGCTGCAGAGGAGCACTAGGAAGGTTTTGGCGGTCAAATATTTTTTACATGGCTGCCGGGCCAGATCCTAGGTTGGTGCTTAGGTGGCCAGTGAACACTCGCCTGGCACCTAGTGCCTATTTGAATGTTTGGTTGAAGTGCCCATATTCGTTTTCAAAAGAAATACCAACAAGGTTTGACTTGAAGACACTCTAGTCGATTCTTATGAATTTAACAGAAGGACATAACATGAGTTGCTCTATTATCTTTCTATTTTCCTTTTGAGAAAGTTAAATAACCATTTCTTGTGTATAATTTGTTAGGACATTGCAAGCTCAACTATTTTGCACAGAAGAACTCAATTTCTGTTGTTAATTTTCTTCTGATTTTCTGTTTGCAGGGACAATATAAGTCTACATTAACTTGCCCTACCTGTAATAAAACATCTGTCACTTTTGACCCATTTATGTACTTATCTTTGCCTGTACCTTCCATGGCAAAGAGGACAATGACTGTGACAGTTTTCAGCACTGATGGTAGCAGAGAGCCATTCTCATATGATGTCAGTGTGCCAAAATTTGGCACTCTTAGTGACCTTGTTCAGGCACTGAGTGCTGCTTGCTCACTTGGAGGCGATGAGTCCCTGCTGATAACCGAGGTATCTTTTCTTTCTCCTTCGTTACCTGTACAATGCTATAAACCTTCTGGTCTAGTTGAGCAATACAAGTGTTATAGGTCTTCCACTTACTGGAAGTGACTATACAGGTATATAATAACTGCATTATCCGATACTTGGAGGAGCCTTCTGATTCAGTGTCATTGCTGAGGGATGGAGATAAATTGGCAGCGTACCGGCTACCAAAACAATATGAAAAATCTCCACTTGTGGTTTTTACACACAAACACTTTGCTGAGTAAGCACTGTCAGTTACATTTCTTCTTTGTTTAGACTTTTTTTTGGCGAGAATCTTTGTTTAGTTTATGTGTGATAATTTAGCTAATAATGTGGTTTTCGTGGTCTTTATTGTTCTTACACTTTTTCTTGGCACCATTGAATTCAGGCATACTGGTGTTGATAATTTTGTAGCTCCACAAATGAAGGAATTTGAGGCTCCACTTTTGGCATCACTTCCTGAGGCAGTCAATGGATTGACTCTTCAGGAAATCTATCTGAAATTGTTGAACCCGTTCCGATTTTCCAAGATCATTAGTTCTGATTGTGGAAGGGGCAACAGTGACTGTGCTGTCTACTCGATGGATGCAGCTGGTGACTGTGCTGTTAATTTAATGGATATAACACCTTCCAGTTCAGACGGTAATGTTCATAGTGCTCAACTGGAGGATGGCCCTGAAAGAAACCAGTGCAATGATAATTCTTGTGAAGTGATGGAAGGACCTAGTGAGACATATTGTGGGGAAGCAGATGTTTCTGACAAGGAGGCACAGACGGAGCAGTTTGGATTTTATTTAACAAATGAACGGGATGATGTTGAGCGCACAAAAATAGAAATGAATGATCTTGATTTACTTGAGGCAAAACCAAACCGGCTACATGTAAGTGTCAATTGGCAACATAGTGCGTCAAAACAATATGATGTCTCAATGCTTAACAATCTACCCGAGATACACAAGCTTGAGGTTATTCCAAAAGGAACCGAAGATTCTGTTGCACTACATGGTTGTCTAGAAGCCTTTCTAAAAGAGGAGCCATTGGGGCCAGAGGACATGTGGTGAGTGTCCCTGAGGAACAAGTGTATTGCTTTTTGCTACTGTTTACATAATGCTGCATTTTGGCATTCCTCTTCTCATTTGTTTTTAAATAGGAGTATTATTTATAAACTTATTTCTCAAGTGTTAAATTTGCAAATAAAACCACCAATGCAAATCTCACGTCGACAATTCTGAATTTTAGGTGTCGTGTTGGGTTCATAACCGAGACTTGCTCTGTTGTGTGTTTTGCTTTTCAGGTACTGCCCTTGCTGCAAAAAGCATCAGCAAGCGATGAAGAAATTAGATCTCTGGAGGCTACCTGAAGTTCTGGTCATCCATCTGAAAAGATTTTCACATACCCAGTTCACAAGAAATAAGCTCGAGACATTTGTAGATTTTCCCATTAGTGATTTGGACCTGTCATCATATATTGCCACCGAGAATGAACAACTATACAACCATTATCGCTTGTATGCCATTAGCAACCACTATGGAAATATGGGAGGTGGACATTACACAGCAAGCATCTACGTGAGTTCCTGTGCTAGCATATGATATTTTCAACTCCTAAACAATAAAACTTGTTAATGAAGTGTCTTACTGATATTGTTTGATCTTTGTGTAGCAAGAAGGCAAGGGATGGCACAAATTTGATGATGAATGTGTAACACCTATAAGCGAGGACAATATAAAAACAGCTGCCGCGTATGTTCTGTTCTACAGACGAGAGTGACAGACATGGCTTCTGTACAAAAGCATTGTTCACTGGAGCTCTGGCGTGTCTGGATTTTGCCTATATCATTTGGACAACATTTTGGCACTTGAATCTCTCAAGCCACTAACCCATACAACAGCGTGTACAGATTCAATTGCCAACAGGAGAACAAAAGGACCTGGCTAATGCGTTATTCTTTTTTTCCAACCAACACACAGTATTCTTTTCCGTACATGGATTGGGCCCATAGTGTAAAAATGCTTCATTTGAGCAGCAATGTTCTTTTGCCAAGAGTGCGAAGTGATGTAACAGCTCTGTAAATTAACTCCTGTGACGTGTTGTAGAGCTGCCACGAGATTGACGCTACAGCCACTCGCTCCCTGTGTTGGTCCATCCATGACCATGAGCCACCGGCATGATGAAAAATGCAAAACATATTTTCATGATACCCTGGACTCTGACCTGTCCCCAAAACTCAACTGTTTGACAGGTAACACGAGATGAATGCTGAGATGAGTGCTGCCGTTGGCCTTTGTGTTTTGACAAATATTCCAACCCCGATTAAGACGTCTTATCTGCAATGACACGTCATGGGGTCAGACAAGGTAGGATGCACGCCAGGCCTGTATGTGTAAGGTGTCTTCAGAAACTTGTGAATGACATGTCATGGGGTACAGTGAAATCTTGGTGTACAAGTTCATACCCGCCCTTTATGTTTCTGTCACGTTTTTGCTGCTGATGGCGATAATATCCACTCACTAGAATAATCAAGTTGGGTTGTCACTTTGCAGTCTTATTTTTGTGGACTGGACCATCCATGCTCTAACCTAAAGTTCGATCAGAATAGAAGGCGTAATGTCCTCCACAATTTTTTTTTTGCGGGATTCACAAAAATAAAATAAAAAAATAATAGAAGGGGTAATTGCAGAAAACCATCACATTTATATGGTTTCAGATTACCACTGTAACAATGTTTTTTTTAGAATTTTCTCAATTGTGATAGTAAACTGAAACCCTAGCTCCAAATATGGTGATATTTTTTAATTTACTCCAATAGAAAGATTTCCTAAGGGTTTAGGAGAAATATCTGAATCTTTGAAACAAAGGACCACCTGCATGAGTGAATTGACATAAAGAACCACTTCTGAATTCAAATGCGGTCCTTTTTGCCATTTCACATGCGCAGGTGGTCCTTCATGCCAAAAGTTTGAAATATCTCAGTTCTATTCAAACTCCGGTTGGGCTTCGAGCAGGCTGTGAGCTTGAGTAGTTCATGGAGTAGAATTTTTGCGGTGATTACGAGATTTAACTCAAAGTTTCTCACAAACTCTCCTGCGTGTTTGGGTTGGTCATCAACCGTTGATGAGACTTAAGGTACAGGGTGCGTAAAGAAAGGCAAGAGAGCCGCTAAGACCACAAGAATGAATGGCTCTGATGGATGATGGGTCTGATTGATTGATTGGATTGGGGATACCTCCTCATTCAGGTGAAGCAACGGGCCTGGCGTGTCCTCTCCTCCTGATGGGCGACCAAGCATGCATTTGCTACGCGTAAAGTGTTCTTGTCCAGGGCCCGGGCCCTCCCACCGCGTACGACGTACGTGCTCGCCAGGTAAACGTACAGACAGTATTCAAGTCCACCAGGGTTAACTTTGTACTGGGGGTCGCTTAAAGAAAGAAAAGAAAGAAAGGCGATCTCGCCTCCTGTCGCCAGGGCGCCTTCCTCCGCCGCTGTTCTCTGGCGGTTCCCCTCCGCTGACGACCTCGGTCGTCGGATCCACGTGTGTGGATTGTTTTAGGCATTGGTTTCTTAGGATTTTGGATTGTTTATCGTCATGGCTTCGGCGGTGCCGATGAAGGTGTCGACTAATAAATCTTTAAATTCTTCCTCAATGAAGCGATCCGCTTGTGGGGTGAATTTAAAATTTTGGAAACCAGACTGTTTAAGCAAAGATGGTGCAGTGGTGGCATCCTCATGGTGGACCTGTGTCTTTAGGCTTCGTTGTTGCGACGACGTTTGCTCCAGCGCCTGCGTGGAGCTTGGGAGGTAGTTCAGAAGCGGATGCAGATTGTGGTCTGTATCGACAGCATCTGGCAGATGGTGGATCTGAGTTCGTGGTTCGTGGCAGGCAGATATGGTTTCCTCCTCCAACGTCTTAGTTGGGCGGGGTGCCATCTGGAGTTCGATGGCGTGTCTGGGGTGTTGTCCCGGTCTGATTCGTTCAACGGCAATGGCTTCGCCTTTATTGATGAGCCACCTTGGAGGTCTGCGAAGCTGTATATCAGCGATGGAGCCGCTTCGAGCTCAGGTGTGGAGGTGATCCGTCATTTTCTCCTTTGGTGTCTGCCATGGTGGTGCCAGAGGCAGGTGATGGACGTTAGTGTCAAGTTCAGATGATTCTTCAGTCTTGTTTGTAATTTTACTTCTAAGCTGGTGTTCCTGTGTGCAAAGGCTAGCATTCTACTGTCTTTTCAGTTTTGTCAGGTCGGGATGTACGTGACTTGTACTATGATCCTTATGATATAAATAAGACACGTATTACCATGAAAAAAAGTCCACCAGGGTTCAAGTCCTGATGCTTGCATTTATTTCTGGATTTATTTCATGATTTCCGGCGATGCGATTTCAGTGGGAGGAGACGTTCATGTCGACGACGAGGTGCCTACGGTGACTTCGTAAATTTAAGATGATATGAGTACGGCTTAGTCTTTCGGAGGTGCTCATAGGGGTAGAATATGAGTATGTGCGTTCATAAAGATGAATGTATACGCGTGTATATAAACGCTTGCGTCTATACTGTGTTAAGAAAAATAAACATACAAACAGTTCTTAAAAAAATAAAAGTAAATGTGCATTTCGCCCGAAGTACTACAATAGTTCTTATGAAATCATGTCTATGATGACGATGGTACGGTGGTGTACGTATATGTACAATCGATACGGTAACTGTGCCGTTCATCAATTTTAACATCTATAATTGGACCTCTCAAACGTTCAATTGAACAATCCAGTCACCGTAAGAAAAAAAGTCATCCAACCGGACCCCCAACTTTGTCCTCATATGCTCGGGCTACAACAGTTCGCCAGCCACACTACAATAGTTTTTATGACATCTGTCCACGACGATAATTTTACCTCCATGCAAAAAAGAAAGAAAAAAGATGACGATTGTACCTGTGTGTAGGTACATTCGATGCGGTAATTGCGCCATTCACCAAGCAAACGCGAGGTTATACACCCGTTTTCCTCTCGTGCCTAGTGACTGGAAACCCTAGTTGCCACTAGCAGAGGCTAGCCTTCTGGCGCCGTCCTCCGCGGCTCCCCTCCTTTAACATATATCGCGCGTGCGGTTCATGTAGGTTTAGGTTTTAAGGCCCTAATAACTTAGGTTTTAGGTTGTTCGACTTCTTGGCTTCGACGGCGACGATAGCGGTGCTGAATAAAGAAGCTATAGATCCTTTCCCGACTAGGTTACCGGCTCTATGATCGGTGATGGATTTGGGAACTAGTATGTAAGTGGGGATGTCGTGGTGGCGACGACATTGTTGCGGTGGACTTGTGTCCTCGGACTCCGCTGTTGCAGCGACGTTTGCTCCAGTGCCGGTGTGAACCTTGGGAGGTAGTCTAGGAACGGATGCAGATTGTGGTCTGCACCGACAACGAATGGAAGACGGGTTGCGTGCTGGGTTCGTGGGTTGTGGCCGATAGGTATGGTTTCCTCCTCCGGCGTCTTAGTCATCCTGGGGTGCTAGATCTGGAGTTCGATGGCATGTTTGGGGTGTTACCCCCATATGATTCGTTCAACGGCAATGGCTTCGTCTTTGGTGAGCTACCTTGGATGTCCGCAAAGCTGCATATCAGTGATGGAGCCGCGTCGAGCACGGGTGAGGAAGTGATTCGTCATTTTTTCCTTTGGTGGCTGCTATTGTGGCGCCGAAGGCATGTGATGGGTGTTGGTGTCAAGCTCAGGGGATTATTCGGGTGCGTGTCTGGCTGCCAGGACCCACACAAAACAATTTTCTATTCCCACTCGAACTGCTTCACGCCGCATTCACTACAAAACAGACACATCCGTGACATTATGGCCCAAACAAAAACATTTTGTCATGATGATATTTGTGACAAAAATACGTATCATCGTAGACTTGGTGGGCTCCTACTTCCGTGACAAAAAATTATGATAGAAAATGGGGTTTTTTGTACTACGCAGGTCGGAGTCGCACCTCCATGACATTCTTTGGACCATCTATGATGTAAAAAATCATGGTAGAAGTGAGGACGAGAATTTTTCGAGGATTTCCCGGTATATGGTGGGCAACCGAGGGGTGGTCGATCCCGAGCGATGCAGTGTGGTTTGCTTGTTTCTCTCGTATGCGCGCGTGTGCGAGCCCTTCGCTAACTGAACCCAAGCGATCCCTTCGCTTACCGAAACCGATTGATCAATCCCTCGACTCACTAAACCCGATCGATCGATCCCTCGCTTATAACCCCATCGATCGACCCCTTGCCTTACTGAACCCGAGCGATCGATCCCTCACACTAAGTACTGAACCCGAGAGATCCATCACACCACTACTGAATCTGAGCGATCCCTTCGCTGCTTACTGAACCCGAGAGATCCCTTTGTTTCTTACTAAAACTGATGAAGCCGAGTGATCGATGCAAGACTCGTGTTGGCCCGATCGATCGATGTGTTGCATTGAGCCCCCACGCGAGACGTGAGTTAACCTAGCAACTAGTTGGTTGCCTCTCGATGAACAATCCATGTTGCCGTCGCACGCGTGGTACGTAGATCGAGCCAAGACCAACAACCAGTTGCATCGATCGAACCCCTTGCGCGAGACATGTTGACCTAACCGGTTGGTCGGGTGTGGATGAACAGTCCCCGTTGCTGCCGCGCGTGCGGATGCCTCACCCCAGCCGGTGGATATTGGATGAATAGGACTCCGACCGTGTAGTAGGCGGTTGGCGCTGGATGAACATGACCCCGAGGAGGTCGTGTCGCGGTCAGTTATTTAGAGGGAGCAGACCACTTTGAAAGCACAAGTGCTCCCTGGGTGATTTTGGTAATTAATGACAACATATCTCTTGTTGGACTAACACTTTTACCTAGTATGTTTTAGATGAGTTCAACAATGAAGTGGCATGGACTAGAGGATGTGGAACCCCTTCAAAATGCTAAGGACAAAGGATTGGCCCAAGCTCCAAGCTCAAGACTCTACATTTTATATCTTAGTCCAAGATCACATTGAGTCTATAGGAAAGCCAATACTATTAAGAAGGGATGAGGTGTTTTTTAATGGCCTGCTTGCTCAAAGTGCTTAGTGATATGCTCCAAAGCCCTCAACCACTTTCTCACTTCCAAATATGTCCTAAACCAAAAGTCAAACTCGGCCCCACCGATTCTTTCTATTCGGAGCCACCGAGTTCAGTTGACATAGCCACTGCCAGAAACCCTAATCAGTTCGGTCTCACCGATGGGACCTCGGTCTCACCGAGATGGGCTTGCAAACTCTCTGTTACCTGTTGCAATATTTTCGGTCCCACCGAGATATGCAATCGGCCCCACCGAGTTTGCTTGGCCAACTCTCTGTTTCGCTTATTACCCAAATCGGTCCCACCAAGTTTGAGTAATCGGTCAAATCGAGTTATGGATTTACCCTAACCCTAGCACATCGGTCCCACCGGGTTGATCCAGTCGGTCCCATCGAAAACCCTAACGGTCACTAGGTTTGCTAAATCGGTCCGACCGAGTCTTTCACTTCGGTCTCACCGAGATTGGCAAATTGTGTGTAACGGTTAGTTTTTTGTGGAGGCTATATATACCCCTCCACCCACTCTTCATTCATGGAGAGAGCCATCAGAACATACCTACACTTCCAACCTATATTTTCTGAGAGAGAACCACCTACACTTGTGTTGAGACCAAGATATTCCATTCCTACCATATGAATCTTGATCTCTAGCCTTCCCCAAGTTGCTTTCCACTCAAATCATCTTTCCACCAAATCCATATCCTGTGAGAGAGAGTTGAGTGTTGGGGAGACTATCATTTGAAGCACAAGAGCAAGGAGTTCATCATCAACACACCATTTGTTACTTCTTGGAGAGTGGTGTCTCCTAGATTGGCTAGGTGTCACTCGGGAGCCTCCGACAAAGATTGTGGAGTTGAACCAAGGAGTTTGTAAGGGCAAGGAGATTGCCTACTTCATGAAGATCTACCGCTAGTGAGGCAAGTCCTTTGTGGGCGATGGCCATGATGGGATAGACAAGGTTGCTTCTTCGTGGACCCTTTGTGGGTGGAGCCCTCCGTGGACTCGCGCAACGGTTACCCTCCGTGGGTTGAAGTCTCCATCAACGTGGACGTACGATAGCACCACCTATCGGAACCACGACAAAAACATCCGTGTCTCAAATTGCGTTTGAATTCTCCAAACCCTTCCCTTTACATACTTGCAAGTTGCATGCTTTACTTTCCGCTTCTCATATACTCTTTGCATGCTTGCTTGATATGTATTGTGTTTGTTAAACTAGTGCCTAAGCTCCACTTCAACTTAAAGAAATTAAAAACTGCAACTTTTGGCACTTAGTGTCTAATCACCCCCCCCTTCTAGACACCTCTTCTCGATCCTTTCAATTGGTATCAGAGCTTTGGTCTCCATCGCCTTGGTTTAAACACCATTGGAGGAAGATGGATGAGTCTTCTTTGGGGAGTCTTAGACGTAGAGTGCCTATTCTTGATGGAGAATATTTTCATGAGTGGAAAAATGAAATGCTTGAGATTTTCAATGAATATCACTTGAACAAGTATATTGCTAGCCCTTGTGCACCTCATGTTGATCCCATGCATCCTACCCTTGATGAATCAATTGACATGATTCACAATCTTAGAACTATTAATCTTATCACTAGCGGCTTGCGTAGAAACTTGATTGGATGTTTGCCTACTCTTAAGTGTACCTACACCATATGGAAATTTCTTGAGGAACTCTTTCCAAATTATTCCTTGAAAATCTAGATGAAATTCTCCATAAGTCTATTGCCTTGATTAAGATGAGTTCCAATGATCCCAAATTTGGTGACTGCTTATTTGAGCTTACTAATCTTACGAGTGCTAAAGGAGATGTTGGAATCATTAGCAATATCATTTCTAGAGCTATTAGAATTCATAAGGATAACTATAGAAATGATCATTTATCTAATGAATTGCCCTCTCTAGGAATTGATCAATCACAAGATGATGTTGAACATGAATACTCGGATGAGGATGATGATGATAGTGACTATGATCTCGATGATGCGATGTGACACTTCAGTCTTATGGCAAATCTTTGCGGCTACATGGCTGGAGGAAAGGAATGGGTCCTTGATAGTGGATGTACTGATCATATGACTGGAGATAAAGACATGTTCCGTGAGCTTGCTGAAAATGACGACCCTCGAAAGTATGTCACTTCTGGTGATAATTCAAAGGGTAAGGTGGTTGGCCTTGGTAAGGTGGCCATCTCACATGATAGCTCCATACAAAATGTCATGCTCGTTGAATCTCTTGGCTACAACTTACTTTCAGTATCTAGACTTGCTGATTTCGGTTTCAATGTCGTATTTACTGAAGTAGACTGCCAAGTGTTTCGTAGAGATAATCATAAAATGGTCTTTACCGGTATATGTAGAGGAGACCTTTACATTGTTGATTTCACTAAAAAGGCTCAACCTAAAACTTGCTTAATTGCTAAATCTTCTAAAGGCTGGTTGTGGCATAGAAGGCTAGGCCATGTGGGCATGCGAAACCTTGACAAACTCATTAAAGTAAATCATATCCTTGGTGTTAACGATGTCATATTTGACAAGAATAGACTTTGTAGTGCTTGTCAAGGAGGGAAACAAGTTGGAGGAAGTCAACGCGCTAAGAACATCATGACCACAAGAAGACCACTCGAGCTACTTCACATGGATCTCTTTGGTCCAAATGCCTACAAGTCTCGGTGGTAACTCATTTGGTCTGGTCATAGTTGATGATTTTTCAAGATTTACGTGGGTGTTCTTTCTTGATGACAAATCACAGGTCCAAAAGATCTTAAAAAACTTTGCTAGGAAGGCCCAAAATCAATTTGACGTGAAGATCAAGAAGGTTCAAAGCGACAACGGAACGGAGTTCAAGAACGCAAATGTGGACACCTTTCTTGACGAAGAAGGGATCGCACATGATTTCTCGGCTACGTACACACCTCAACAAAATGGAGTTGTTGAGAGGAAGAACCGGACTCTTACCGAGATGGCAAGAACGATGCTTGATGAGTACAAGACGCCAAAATACTTTCGGGCGGAAGCGGTAGAGACAGCTTGTCATGCAACAAATCGCTTGTATCTTCACAAGCTACTCAGCAAGACAGCATACGAGCTCCTCACCGGTAACAAACCACAAGTTGGATACTTTCGAGTATTCGGCTCAAAGTGCTACATTCTTGATAAGCATCGTCGTTCTAAATTTGCTCCTAAGTCTCATGAAAGTTTCCTACTTGGTTATGGCTCAAACTCTCACACATACCGTGTCTACAACAATTTCACCCGAAAGGTTGAAGAAACGGTAGATGTGAAGTTTGATGAATCTAACGGCTCGCAAGTAGAGCAATTGCCAATTGATGTAGGAGACAAAGATCCCTCGGAAGCAATTCAAGACTTGTCTATCGGCAAGATTCGTCCAATGGAGGTGAAGGAGAGTACCTCGTCCGTCCAAGTGGAAGCTTCTACCTCACAACAAGGTGAACCAAGAGTTGATACGGAAGCATCCACGAGTGGGACACACCAAGAAGAAGAAAACGAGGAAGTGCACCAAGACGAACGTCAACAACCTCCTTATCCACCACGACAAGAGAACGACAACGCCAACAATGAAGAAGGCCAAGAAGAAGAACAAGATGAAGAAGATGTTCAACAAAGACCCAAGCAAAAGCTTTCACGAGTTCGAGCAACAATTGCTAAAGATCATCCCGTGGAGAAAATCTACAATGATATCCAAACCAGGAGAATCACTCGCTCAAAAACTCGTTTAGCTAACTTTTGTGAACACTATTCATTCATCTCTCGCATTGAACCTATGAAGGTTGAAGAAGCATTGGAAGATCCGGATTGGATAAATGCTATGCATGAAGAGCTACACAACTTTGAGAGAAATCAAGTGTGGACATTGGTTGAAAAGCCCGACAACAACCACAACATCATCGGTACCAAATGGGTGTTTCGCAACAAGCAAGATGAAGATGGACAAGTGGTTCGCAACAAAGCGCGTCTCGTCGCCCAAGGCTACACACAAGTCGAAGGTATGGACTATGGTGAGACATATGCTCCCGTTGCTAGACTTGAGTCCATTCGCATCTTACTTGCCTATGCTAATCACCATAATATCACCTTGTACCAAATGGACATTAAAAGTGCTTTTCTAAATGGTGAAATTGAAGAGGAAGTTTATGTTAAGCAACCTCCCGGCTTTGTCAACCCTAAGAAACCTAATCATGTTTACAAACTTCACAAAGCCCTTTATGGTCTTAAACAGGCTCCTAGAGCATGGTATAAATGCTTGACCAAGTTCCTTATTGAAAAAGGCTTTGAAATTGGAAAAATAGATTCTACTCTCTTTACTAAAAGGGTTAATGGAGAACTATTTGTATGCCAAATTTATGTCAATGATATTATATTTGGATCAACTAACCCTCATTTTAGTGAAAAGTTTGGGAAGCTAATGTCGGAGAAGTTTGAGATGTCCATGATGAGTGAACTCAAATTCTTTCTTGGTTTGCAAATCAAGCAAACTAAGGAAGGCACCTTTGTCTCTCAAACGAAGTACACCAAGGACTTATTCAAGAAGTTCAATATGCAAGAATGCAAAGGTATGACTACATCCATGCCTACTAGTGGACATCTTGATTTGACCAAAGATGGTGAACCGGTTGATCAAAAAGTTTATCGCTCTATGATTGGTTCATTATTATATCTATGTGCTTCACGTCCAAGCTGCTCCTAAGGAATGTCATCTTAAGGCCATGAAAAGGATAGTGAGATACTTAATACATACACCAAATTTTGGCATTTGGTATCCAAAGAGAGCTTCCTTTGATCTTGTTGGCTACTCCGACTAGGACTATGCCGGTGACAAGGTTGATAGGAAGTCCACTTCGGGTACTTGTCAATTCCTTGGTAGATCTCTTGTGTCTTGGTCTTCCAAGAAACAAAACTCGGTATCCTTATCCACCGCTGAAGCGGAATACATTGCTGCGGGTTCATGTTGTGCTCAATGACTCTGGATGACCCAGACTCTTAAAGATTATGGGATATATGTGAAACATGTTCCATTGCTTTGTGACAATGAAAGTGCTATCAAGATTGCTCACAATCCCGTGCAACACTCTCGAACTAAGCATATCGAAGTTCGTCATCATTTTATTCGAGATCATGTTGCTAAGGGTGACATAAACCTTAAGCATGTTCGCACCGATAAGCAATTAGCGGATATATTCACCAAACCACTTGATGAGAAAGTGTTTTGTAGGTTAAGAGGTGAATTGAACATCATTGACGCTTCAAACTTGGAGTAGGAACTCCATTGGATACATGCAAGACTTGAGCTTGCGACTAATCTCTTGATATTTCTCTTATGATGATTATCTTATGTCTTGAGAATTTGCATCTTGCATGTTATCTAACCCTTGTACGCACTTGAATGAATCTAATTCTATGAGATTGTAATTCACTCACATCTTGAGTAATCTCTACATCATAAAGTCTCTATACAATGGTGATTGATGACAAGGAAGCACGAAACCTTTCAAACATATCCTTTGACAATTTCTATGTTGAGTTTCATGATTGTCATGTTGGATACACAAGTGCTCTTCCTTGAGAAAACTAACCCATGTAGGTAGATGAACTCAAAATCCAAAGGGTGCTCCAAACTCTTGATGGGCTACATCAACCTTGAGCAACCCACACAAGTTCAACTACATGATCAAGATCAACACCGCCACCCAAGGTATGTTATTCCATCTTAGAGTAGCTTTACTCCAAGTCATGAGTCAAAGCAACTCGACAAGATGTGAATACTTCAAGATACTTAAACGAAAAATGGTAACCCCATTTTGAGCTTAAACGATGAGTATGACCTATGATCAAGTGATCTCACTTGACTCCTAAGTCAATGTACTCTAACATAGGTGACTTTATCACCGCCCAACTCTAGATGAAGTTCTCTTGTGTTCTTTTCTGTGTTCTTGCACTTGCCTCATGCATATTTGTTTCCCCTTTCAAACTTCATCTAGACCTTTTAGTTTCTTTTCTTTGTTCTTTGTTCTGCATTTTTCTGCATCCAATTCATTGCAAATCTTTGTGAGATCTTATTTGTCTAGTGAGCTGAGGTGACAAGTGTTTTTCTGTGATGAACTCGGTTCCACCGGTTTCATGTTTCCGGTCTAACCGAAGATTTTCAGAGCAACCGAAGCATAAAACTCGGTGACACCGATTGCACTACAGGAAAAACATTTTTCCATTTATTCCTGCTTTATTCTTGATCCAGCTCCACTCAATGAATCTTGTCCTCTGCAAGCATCACATTTACCTTAATGCTTTGTACTGTGATGCAAGGACCGAACCCATTCACAACAAATTCCAGAAGACCCTTCTTGGAAATTTATGTCAAAGGGGGAGAGAGAGATCACATCAAAGCTTAATCATATCTCTAGGGGGAGAGATCTCTAGGGGAGGGAATACTCCAGGAAAGAGTAATCTTCAAGGATCCCAGATGCTTGATGTTCAAGAGGAGAGATGCCACATGTCTTCTTGGGGGAAAGACATGTTCATATGTGCTTATTTCATTTGTTTCTTTGAGCTCTGTTTTTCTGTTCCCTATCTTCTCCCAGTATCCCATGCTAGATTCAGGGGGAACAAGACATCCAAGGGAAAGAAAATTCTTAAATTCATTGCATATCCTTCTCTTTGGGGACATGTCAATACCTATCGTGGTACTCTGTACTCACTCTACATGTCATCCCAGTCTTGGTACTCTTGTGGTTTCTTTTGTTTGCTCTAGCTAGTAGGTGCATATGTGTTATCTAACCTTGTTTACGCAGGTTCATACCATCCTAGCCAACTCAAGACCACAAGGTAAGTATATGCATCATGGTCATGTGTATGAGAAATTCTTGCTGATGTACATACTGTTTGCAAGAAGGACTCATGGGCATGAAGGTACATTTCTCATATTTTCATCACTTGCTGTGATGCATATAGCCAAGATATATGTAACACATTGCCACTCTGTCATGGTTATGCTCTCACATGCTTCTATATACCATATTCACATGATTGCATACATGTAGGGGGAGCCTATGCTTGTTACATGTCTTTCCAAAGCTTTACTTGCTATTCTCTATATCTTTATCTAAAGCTTTGATGTATGTTGCCATCAATTACCAAAAAGGGGGAGATTGAAAGCACAAGTGCTCCCTGGGTGATTTTGGTAATTAATGACGACATATCTCTTGTTGGACTAACACTTTTACCTAGTATGTTTCAGATGAGTTCAACAATGAAGTGGCATGGACTAGAGGATGTGGAACCCCTTCAAAATGCTAAGGACAAAGGATTGGCCCAAGCTCCAAGCTCAAGACTCTACATTTTATATCTTAGTGATCCAAGATCACATTGAGTCCATAGGAAAGCCAATACTATTAAGAAGGGATGAGGTGTTGTTTAATGGCCTGCTTGCTCAAAGTGCTTAGTGATATGCTCCAAAGCCCTCAACCACTTTCTCACTTCCAAATATGTCCTAAACCAAAAGTCAAACTCGGCCCCACCGATTCTTTCTATCCGGAGCCACCGAGTTCAGTTGACATAGCCACTGCCAGAAACCCTAATCAGTTCGGTCTCACCGATGGGATCTCGGTCTCACCGAGATGGGCTTGCAAACTCTCTGTTACCTGTTGCAATATTTTTGGTCCCACCGAGATATGCAATCGGCCCCACCGAGTTTGCTTGGCCAACTCTCTGTTTCGCTTATTACCCAAATCGGTCCCACCAAGTTTGAGTAATCGGTCAAACCGAGTTGTGGATTTACCCTAACCCTAGCACATCGGTCCCACCGAGTTGATCTAGTCGGTCCCACCGAAAACCCTAACGGTCACTAGGTTTGCTAAATCGGTCCGACCGAGTCTTTCACTTCGGTCTCACTGAGATTGGTAAATTGTGTGTAACGGTTAGTTTTTGTGTGGAGGCTATATATACCCCTCCATCCACTCTTCATTCATGGAGAGAGCCATCAGAACATACCTACACTTCCAACCTATATTTTCTGAGAGAGAACCACCTACACTTGTGTTGAGACCAAGATATTCCATTCCTACCATATGAATCTTGATCTATAGCCTTCCCCAAGTTGCTTTCCAGTCAAATCATCTTTCCACCAAATCCATATCCTGTGAGAGAGAGTTGAGTGTTGGGGAGACTATCATTTGAAGCACAAGAGCAAGGAGTTCATCATCAACACACCATTTGTTACTTCTTGGAGAGTGGTGTCTCCTAGATTGGCTAGGTGTCACTTGGGAGCCTCCGACAAAGATTGTGGAGTTGAACCAAGGAGTTTGTAAGGGCAAGGAGATCGCCTACTTCATGAAGATCTACCGCTAGTGAGGCAAGTCCTTCGTGGGCGATGGCCATGATGGGATAGACAAGGTTGCTTCTTCGTGGACCCTTTGTGGGTGGAGCCCTTCGTGGACTCGCGCAACCGTTACCCTCCGTGGGTTGAAGTCTCCATCAACGTGGACGTACGATAGCACCACCTATCGGAACCATGACAAAAACATCCGTGTCTCAAATTGCGTTTGAATTCTCCAAACCCTTCCCTTTACATACTTGCAAGTTGCATGCTTTACTTTCCGCTGCTCATATACTCTTTGCATGCTTGCTTGATATGTATTGTGTTTGTTAAACTAGTGCCTAAGCTCCACTTCAACTTAAAGAAATTAAAAACTGCAACTTTTGGCACTTAGTGTCTAATCACCCCCTTCTAGACACCTCTTCTCGATCCTTTCACACTCCTATTTACTCCATTAGGTCTTTGCTCTAATTTATCATGCTGATATGCATACGACGCCTTGCATTGCTTACTTTATACATCGTGTATGTCATCTGATTATTTTAGACATGCTTTGTGTGAATGCCATCTATTTAGTTTTTATATCATATAAGTGAATTATGCAATGCCATCTTGTTTAGCCCGACATCATATATTTGAATTATGCAATACCATCTTGTTTAGCCAGTCATCATATATGTGAATTATATCATGCTATCCTTTTTTCATCATGTATTACATTTCTCAACAATGTTAGTACATTCAACTACACCATGTGCATCAACCATTTGACACGGTGATGGAAACATCTGGAGTGAAAATAAGGTCATCAGAGCAGACAATGCTACCCAATGAAGCACATATCTTGCCGGTTATAGATAGATCCTCAGAGGAGAATTCAGAGACAGATGACCAGTCCTATTTCCCCTCGAGGTGTATGCTCTCACTTGGCAGGGTTATATTGCTCATATCATGCATATGGTGTCTTGCATTGCTATGTCATCTGCTTTAGTTTAGACATGCTTTGTGTGAATGCCACCTGTTTAGTTTCTATACCATATATGTGAATTATGCAATGTAATCTTGTTGCAAGGCATTATATATGTGAACTACGAAATGCCATGCTGTTTAGCCAGGCATCATATATGTGAATTATATCATTCCATCCTTTTTTATTACGTATTCCATTTGCCGACAATGTTTATATATTCAAATACTCTTCATGTGCATTAGCCGTTTGAATCGGTGATGGAAAATTTTTGGAGTGAAAACAAGGTCCTTCTTAACATTGCTCTTGTTTAGCATGTGCGCTAATGGAACAAAGGACCCATCGTATGGGCCATCACTGATGTACACCTAAGCACTAACCTTTTGGGCTGATGCCCCCCAAGAGTAAACATCCAATGCTTTAAAGGTCCGCCCAGAGAACGCCTAACCCTAAACTCTTTCCCCCACTTCTTTTTATACTCCCCCTTCTATCCCTCTTAACCAGCGATGCATCACATCAATATCTCCTGCACACATCTTTCCACCTCAACCCCCTCCCGCGACTACCCTTCCATCAACATGTCCTTTCCACCCACATGTTGATAATGCATCTATGCCGCCTATGGATCTTGGTGGTTCATGACAAGGAAAGTAAGAGGAACATGTTTTACTTGAGTATATTTCAGATTAATTTCTCATGTTTAAGTGAAAACAGAAGATGGCAAACCCCAAAAATTGAGTTTCCCACAGCTCAATGGCTTGTAGTTTTGTATGACTTCTAGTGGTTCTGAGGCTCCACATTGAGTCCGAGGACAACCATTCAATGAACATGGGCACAAGCATTAGAAGTAGGGATGACGACTTTCACAAACAATGTTATCCCTCAAAGTTTCCCCTCATTCTGTTTCATTTTAACTATTACATGTTGAGATAGCACCGATGGGCCAACTCATATCACCACTGATGCGCCAACGACCCATCAATGGTTCTAGGTCAATGATGACTTAGTAATTAGTGATGAGCTAGTTGACCCATTTGTGATGACTTTCATCACTAACCAGGTGAATGGTACTTGTGAGTCGCATTGGGATTTCCCCGAAGAGGAGGGGATGATGCAGTACAATAGAGATTAGTATTTCCCTCAATTATCAAACCAAGGTTATCAATCTAGTAGGACAATCACGCAATAACTCGTTAGCAGCACCTGCATACAAAATAACAAATCCTCACACCCAACACGAACAAGGGGTTGTCAATCCCTTGGCGGTTATTTGCAAGATTAAATTGTATGGTGATAGATAGATATATCAAACAAAAATACAAAATAAAATAAATAAACCAAAATTGCAGCAAGGTATTTTTACGATTTTTAATAAGGTAGACCTGGGGGCCATAGTTTTCACTAGAGGCTTCTCTCTTGAATATAGCATACAGTGGGTAAACAAATTACTATTGGGCAATTATAGAAAAGCAGATAATCACGGCGATATCCAAGGCAATGATCATGTATACAGGCATCACATCCGAGACCATTGTTCAAGAAATCGGTAACTGGTAGCTGCTCGGTCGGCTTGGGAGTAGTGATTAATCGGTGAATTGGCCTATTAACTAGATTAATCAGTAGATTAAATAGGAATTGCCAACATATATCTAGTTTTTATGTATTATACATACTCTCATGCTCTGAACTATGTAATATACCAAAATATGTTACTATTTGGTCGAACCCTAGCTATTGAGGAGCGAGAGGGAGATGGGAGGGGTTATAGGGTAATTTTTTGGGATTTGTTTGCCAAAAAATTAATGGTCAGCAGTGATTAATCGGCCTAACAACCGATTAATCAGTCTAACTGGCGAATTAATCGGTCTAACAAGTTAACATGATGAATAGGTGCTATTCGATTCAGTCACCCTAAGATTAGCGATTAACTGGCCCGTTAACTGATTAATCGGATGAATTCTTGAACAGTGTCCAAGACAAGTAGAGCATCTACTAGTATTAATCCACACATCGACCGCTATCCAGCATGCATCTAGAGTATTAAGTTCGTAAAGAACGAAGTAATGTCTTAAGCAAGATGACATGATGTAGACAAAGTAAACTCACGCATGAATAAACCCCATCTTTTTATCCTTAATAGCAATGATACAATATGTGTCGGTGAAACAAACCTTGGGTCTGTTGCCCAACTATGCACATGCACAAGATCAAGATTGAAGCACCAGCTCAAGATAGGGACTGAAGGCCCAAGAGATTTGAAGAACCTGTATACAACCAAGGAGGACCAAGGACGGGTCAGAGAACAAGATATCTACGAGGAAAGTGCCTCCCTCACCGGGTAGGAGAGCCTGGCAAGGGGCCAGGCCACCACCTGAAGCAAGCAACCAAGACTCCCCGGCAGCGCCTGCCAGGGCTTGCGGGGCCTGAACCACCCCGCCAACCGCGCAAGTACGATCCACATCGTCATTCAGTGCGGTGTCAAGCCGCAAGGTGGTTAAGTGGCAGCATTTGCCACATGGCAGCCATCTCCTATAGAAGAAACCCAGAGGTGACACCCGTCCAACGACGTGTCAAGAGAACGGATGCGGAGCTGGCGAGATAAGCCCGGCAGGCATTGCCGGGCAACTAGTGATGTGACACTAAGCGGTGCATTTAATGCACCCTGCCAGCCCGCAAAGTTAGGTATGATAGCACTGTTTACTATCATATCAGTGGGTAATGACTATTTTGCCACTGTGGTGACCCCTTTATCTATAAACGGAGGCCCATGGCAATCATAGGAGGGGGTTAGAGGGTTGGAAACTTGACAAACCCAAGCCACCATATGCTTGTGGTCACCATAGCCTTGAGGTAGGCCTTGCCGGGCAAGTGTACCACGCACCACCATGTTCATTTCCACCATCAATCCACCAAAGCAGGAGTAGGGTCTTACACCTCGCGGTGGCCCGAACCTGGGTAAATTGCTTGTGTGCTCTCTGTCGTGCCGCCCTGCATTGGTCTGCTCTTTGTGCAACGCGACGTCCCCCGTCGAACCAGCAAGGGGCCGCCCGGTCCCATAGGTGGCCGTGGATATCCCGCAACATCTTTGGCGCGCCAGGTAGGGGGCTCACTTGTGCGAACCTGAAAGCACGCACAACACGTCATATTCATCGCCATCTTCATTTTCGACGACGCCATCAACCATGGCGCCCAAGAAGAAGAAGTCTGACCCTTCGGCCCAGCCATCCACCTCGAAGGCTCCGCCGCCCGCGACCTCAGATGCCGCGGGGGATGCGGGGACAAGTGAGGACGTGAGCACTGCTGGGGGCGTGGCAGGAGCAGGTGGCGCCGTCGCCACTCCCCCTGCGGCAGGCACGAGGGCTGAAGGCGTTGGAGGAGAACAACTTCAGCAACATTTCAACGGTCAAGCTCCGCAAGGTATGGACGGGAGGGTGACTCCACTTACATCCCTTCCTCCCACCGACGGGCGCAGCCACAACAATGGCGCTCGGTCCGGGATGAGCCACCGTCCTCTGGCCGTCCCTGCCACGGGGGCGGTCATGGCACGTGTGTCTCCTCCTGGGCGAGCCGACCCAACCACCACACCTGACGGAGCCACGGACCCTCGAGCGCCATCGCCGCGTGACCCCGCTGCCCATGTGGCCGCCCCACCACAGCACAGGTGCGCCACCGCTGTGATAGCCTGGCTTATTAGGGATGATAGACTACTCATATCAATAAGGAATTCCTTCTTTTCCGGGAGCCCATTCAGACGAAACTCCAAAGTTAAGCGTGCTCTGATACCAGGGACCGATGATACCGCTCCAGGTGATTCGACTGAGCTCAAGTGGGAGTTCGATGAGGACTCAGGACGATACTATGTGTCTTTCCCAGATG
The DNA here is from genome assembly GCF_056163025.1 of Triticum urartu. Taxonomy (NCBI): domain Eukaryota; kingdom Viridiplantae; phylum Streptophyta; class Magnoliopsida; order Poales; family Poaceae; genus Triticum; species Triticum urartu. The sequence continues at coordinate 369,799,696 of NC_141874.1, forward strand.
ATCAGTAGTGGTGCCCAGTTGGGGCGATCGGGGACTATGTTGCATTTGGGGTTTATCTTTATTTTGGTTCCGTAGTCGGACCTTGAGTGTATTTGGATGAATGTAATGACTTATTTATGCATTGTGTGACGTGGCGAGTGTAAGCCAACTATGTATCCTTTTCCCTTATTGTATTACATGGGTTGTTGTGAAGATTACCTCACTTGCGACACTGCTTTCAATGCGGTTATGCCTCTAAGTCGTGCCTCGACACATGGGAGATATAGCCGCATCGAGGGCGTTACAAGTTGGTATCAGAGCCGACCCTCGCGGTTACGCGGATGTTTGCGGACAGGTGTGCGGTCATGTTGTTCGACGTTTGTGACCCGTTGTGGCACACGGCATGGTACATGTACCGGACTGGATGCACAGACGTATGTGCCAAGAGGGAACGTTCATGTGGCCAGACAAGGACGTCGGTTCCTCTGAGTGGGGGTGTATGTGATAGCCTGGCTTATTAGGGATGATAGACTACTCATATCAATAAGGAATTCCTTCTTTTCTGGGAGCCCATTCGGACAGAACTCCAAAGTTAAGCGTGCTCAGTTTGGAGTAGTGTCAGGATGGGTGACCGACCGGGAAGTTGCTCCCGGGTGCGCACGAGTGAGGACAAAGTGCGCAAAAAAGACTAGTATTGATCTATGGGGCCAGTCTAGATCCCGCCAGGAGTAACGACCACCGGCGGGTGTGTCCGGGGCGTTACAACCGCCGTCGCCGCCGCGGGCATCGTGAGGAGCCAGGCGACGGTGCGGTCGAGGTCATCAACTTCCATGCCAAGCACAACCACGGAGGCTATGGCGCGGGCCCACCTGCTACTAAGGTTCCCGCCAGTAGCCGAGCAAATGGATGAATGGCGTGCCACCATCCAGAGTATCGGTTTCACCGAGGCTGGGGGCTCGTGGCGCGCTGGCCCTCCATGACCTCCCCAAGTGACGACAACTGCTCGTACTGCTGGGCGAACGGAGGGGGCGGTCCCTACTGTGCAGTCCCCACCATGGCAGCATGCGCGGGCGCAGCAAGATCAAGATCCTGACGACGTCTCGATGGCCTCTTCTGACCCTCGAGCACGTCCGGGCCAACGGCGGACCCCGGAAGATAGGCGGTGGGGAGACGCGCGCGTTGTCGTGGGACGGCCTCTTGACGACCCCCGCCAGACCGACGGGTACGACGGCCTCAAAGTCAACGAGCCTACGTTCGGTGTTGGCAGGTGCCTACCTTTCGAGGTCGGCTGCCCTACCTTTACGCGTGAGCTACGACAAGTCCGTTGGCCACCCGTCCACACGTTCAAGCCGGAGATACCCGAGAAGTATGACGGGAGACTGAACCCTGCAGAGTTCCTGAGCATCTACACCATCGCTGTTCAGACTGCCGGGGGAAGAGACAAGAAGGTGTTCGCCAACTACTTCCCATTGGCTGTAAAGTCCAACGTGAGATCTTGGCTCATGCACCTGCCGGAGAACTCCAGACCTATGCCACAAGTTCATTGGTGCCTTCATCGGTGGCCACCAGGAGCCCGGCAGGCCCAGCGACCTACACCTTCTCCAGCAGAAAGAAGGAGAAACTCTCCGTAAGTATTTACAAAGATTCAGTGAAGTCCATAGGAATATTCCGAATATCCATCCTGCGGCTGTTATAGCAGCCTTCCAGTCCAATGTGCCCAACTGTCACATTCGTTCTAAGATGAATGTGCGGTTGCCCAAGACTATGAAGGAGCAATACACACTAGTGGATAAGTGTGCTCGGATGGAGGAAGGAAGGAATTGCCCAGAGAGGATGATTGCATCAACGTTGATTCAGAGGAAGAAGATGAATCAACCAGTCAAAGAAAGGGCAAGAAGCGCAACAAGAAGCCAAGAGATAATACAGCGATGACTGTGGAAGGTTCTGGCACGCCTAGTACCGGCAACAAGGCCAAGGCCGAGGCCCCCATCTAGGAAGTTGCCACGTGCACTGCATGCCAGGAAGCCGCTGCCGTGGAGAAAGCCGGGAAAGGTGAAGGGACGTACTACAAGATCCACCAGACCAAGGGCCACGACCTCCATGAATGTTATCAAGTTGAGAAGCTCGTCAAGAGACAGAGAGCAGAGTATGATAAGCGTGATAAGGAGAAAGGTCGGAATGCTGCTGGCGGAAAGGGCCGAGGCGGTGAAACAAACTGTCCCGGCAAACCCTTTCGGAACCAAGGAAAACCCGCCAGGGGCCAAGAGAAGGAAACCTGTGATGATTTGAGTGATGGAGGGAATGAAGAGGAAACCAGTGAGCAGGAATTTTAGAGGGACACTGACGCCTTATGCATCGATGGGGGTGTGTCTTGCACTCCTCCGGTCCTCCCATCGCTAGCTCAAGCGATGGGAACGAGAGGTCAATGCTGTGGAGCCAGCGCCAGAGGCCCGGAAGCCGCTCAAATGGTCCCGCACGCCCATCATCTTTGATGAGGAGGACCACCCTTGCCGCACCACCGCAGTAGGGTGTTTGCTATTGTTGGTTTCCCCAACAATTCACAACCTCAAGGTCACAAAGATGTTAGTGGATGGCGGGGTCGGGTTGAATCTGATTTCCCCATCAGTTATTAACAAGCTTTAGATAGGAGAGGAAGAGCTGGAGGTTACCGGCACATTTCAAGGAATCAATCCCAGCAGGAGCCGTCCCAAGGGAAAAATTACGTTGCCGGTGACGTTTGGGGGAGAGCTGAACTATAGGACTGAGAAGATTGTGTTTGATGTGGTTGAGCTCCCCCTGCCGTATAATGGGATTCTGGGATGACCGGCCTTGGCCAAGTTCATGGCAGCATCCCATTATGCTTACAACACCTTGAAGATGCATAGGCCGTTGGGAGTCATCACCAACCCATCAGATGAGAAAGATGCGATTATCTGTGTGGACATGATGTATCGGGATGCCGTCACAGCAGCGGCTGCGGCGGCAACCGTCCCCGCCAAGGAAAGCAAAGGAAAGAAGAGGGATTGTAGGACCTCCGACAAGGAGTCTGGGAAGCATGCCCCCTCCGAGTGCACGTCACCCGTTGACGACGTGTCGGAGTGTTCCAACAACAAGAGATCCAAGGTTGCAGCACTCCAAGTGAAGAAGGTCCCGGCAGGGCTGGCTGGTGTTGATGGTACTTTCGCCATTAGCGCCACCCTTGACGACAAATAGGAAAGCACGCTCGTTGCCTTCCCGCGGGCGGATATCGATGTGTTTGCTTGGCAACCATTTGATATCCCCGGTGTTCCCAGGGAGGTAATCGAGCACCACCTTGATGTCTGCCCACATGCCCGACCCGTCAAGCAGAAAGTTAGGAAGCAAGCCTTGGAGCGGCAGTAGTTCATTGTCGAGGAAATCAAGAAGTTAGAGGCAGCTGGATTGGTCAGAGGAGTACTGCACCCTACATGGTTGGCAAACCGAGTGGTAGTTCGAAAGGCGAATGGGAAATGGAGGCTTTGCATTGATTTCACAGATCTCAATAAGGCTTGCCCAAAGGACCCATTCCCCTTGCCGCGCATTGATTCGATTTTGGATTCTACTTCAGGGTGCGATCTGCTCTCCTTTTTGGATGCATACTCCGGATATCACCAGATCTTCATGTCCAAAGAAGATGAGGAGAAAAAATCATTCATCACTCCATGTGGTACATACTGTTTTGTCCGCATGCCTTTCAGACTAAAGAGTGCCGGGTCTACTTTTGCAAGAGCAGTCCAGATTGGTTTTGAGCCATAACTACACATAAACATAGAATCTTATATGGATGACATTGTAGTCAAAACCAAGGATAAGGCCACCCATACCCAGGATTTGGAGGAGACATTTTCTAATTTACACAAGATCAACCTGAAGCTTAACCCGGAGAAGTGCGTATTCCGTGTTCCCTCCGGCAAGCTACTTGGATTCTTCGTGTCCCACTGGGGGATCGAAGCTAACCCCGACAGGATCAAGGCCATTGAACAGATCCATGTGCCAAGGATAGTTAAGGATGTGAGGCGCTTGACGGGATGCGTTGCTGCGCTAAGCAGATTCATTTCCAAGTCTACCGAGCGTGCCCTGCCGTTCTTGAAAATTTTGAAGAAGGCAGGGCCTATGAAGTGGACCCCGGAAGCAGATACAACCTTACAAGAGTTGAAGGCTTACCTGTCATCTGTGCCTACTTGGTTGCACCCAAACCTCAAGAGCCGTTACTGCTTTACTTGGCAGCAACCAACCAAGTGGTCAGTGCAGCCTTGGTAGCACAACAAGAAGTGGATGAAGCAGAGAGTGGCCAGACCGCGATAGAGTCAGAAGAGGATGAGAACAGCAGTAAGCACGGCAATGAGTGCAACCCCAAGGACGCGACAAGGAAGAAAGTGGTGCAGCGCCTAGTGTACTTCGTCAGCTCCTTGTTGCAAGGGGCTAGATTGAGGTACTCTGGTGTGCAAAAGTTGATCTTTGGCCTCGTCATGGCCTCAAGGAAATTGTACCACTACTTCCAAGCCCATGAGATCACGGTTGTTACTCGTTTTCCGTTCTAGAGGATACTCCGAAACCCTAAGGCTACTGGCAGAATAGTGGAGTGGGCTTTGGAGTTATCCAATTTTGGTTTGAAGTTTGAGAGCACTTCAACCATTCAAAGCAGGGCGCTGGCAGAGTTTATTGCAGAATGGACGCCAACCCCTAATGAGGAAGCAACAGAAACAACTCTCCCCGACAAGGAATCACCCCAAGAATGGATTATGTATTTTGATGGTGCCTTTTCCCTACAAGGTGCTGGAGCTAGCGTGCTTCTTGTTGCCCCCTCCGGGGAGCACCTGAAGTACATCATCCAAATGCACTTTGCTCGGGAAGAAGCCACCAACAATACAGCTGAGTATGAAGGGCTCCTTGCCGGGCTCAGGATTGCAGCAGAATTGGGAATCAAGAAGCTGATCATTCGAGGGATTCATAATTAGTGGTGAGACAAGTCAACAAGGATTATCAAAGCCCATTGATGGAAGCATATGTTAAGGAAGTAAGGAGGTTAGAGGAGCGCTTTGACGGGTTGCAAGCAGAGCATGTACCCCGTGCGGAAAACAGCATAGCTGATCAGCTGTCAAAGTGTGATGCGTAGAAGCTTCCTGTGGAACCAGGAACTTTTGTTCTCTGCCTCTCTCAATCCTCCGTATCACCAACCACAATGGCTCGGAAAAGGAGAAAGTTGGACTATGGTAAGCCTCTCCCGATCGAGCCATTCGCTCCCGGCAGAGACCCTGCCGGAAACAACTCCTCACAGCCTGCCGGACCACCCCCTCCAGCTGGGCCTATGGACCCCGCGAACGAGGCTGGTGCTCCCGCAGCCAAGTAGGTGCCGCTAGTCCTCGTTGCCGAGCCTTAGGCTCCAACTTGGTCAAGGCACATCGTCCGCTTCCTCCAAACCATAGAACTCCCCGACGACCCAGATGAAGCTGAGAAAGTAGCCTGGAGGGCCAGTATGTATCAGTTTATTGACGACACTATGTATAGAAGGATGCCCAACGGTGTGAAATTGAAGTGTGTCTGCCGGGTGGACGGAAAGGAACTGCTGGCTGAGATTCACACAGGAATGTGCGGCTCACACATTGGATCAAGGGCATTAGTTGGGAAAGCATTCCGATAAGGATTCTATTGGCCCACAGCCCTCCAAGATGTAGTTGAGCTCGTCATGACATGTGAAGCCTGTCAGTTCCATTCCAAGAAAACACGCCTGCCTGCCCAAGATCTTAAGACAATCCCTCTGTCATGGCCATTTTCGGTCTGGGGGCTCGATATCCTCAGCCCCTTCCCACGATCAATCGGGAGCTTTGAATTCTTGTTCGTTGCCATCGACAAGTTTACAAAGTGGCAGGAAGTGACTGCCGTGAGGAAGGTGACTGCTCAGTCAGCTGTCAAGTTCTTGAAAGAATTGGTGTGTCGTTTCAGAGTTCTGACAAGGATCATCACTGATAACGACACCCAATTCACGAGCCACGCCTTCATGCAATATGTTCAAACCCTCGGATGCAAGCTATCATTTGCCTCTGTGGCACACCTCCGGAGCAATGGACAAGCTGAGAGGGCGAACGCTGAAGTGCTTCGTGGACTCAAGACAAGGACTTTCGATACGTTGCAGAAGCACGACAGGCGGTGGATCGAGGAGCTGCCGGTAGTTCTCTGGTCCCTCAGAACAACACCTAATCGAGCTACCGGGCAGACTCCCTTCTCCCTAGTCTATGGGGCAGAAGCAGTTATCCCCACATAACTCATTTACAGGTCTCCTTGGTTGCTTGCCTACGACGAAGTAGCACAAGATCAGCACCGGCGTGACGACGCTGTGCTACTTGAGGAGAACCGTCTCCGGGCCGCTAAGCGTGCTGCACGCTATCAACAAGCCCTGTGTCGCTATCACAGCCGCAGGGTTCATGCCCGGTGTCTGGAGGAAGGTGACCTTGTCCTTAGGTGCGTTCAGTCCGCCAAGGGTACACACAAGTTATCACCGAAGGGGGAAGGCCCTTACCAGGTAGTATGAGTCTCCAGACCCGGCGCAGTCCGTCTGGAGACCGGAGATGGCACACCGTTGCAAAACTCATGGAACATTGAGCATCTCCATAAGTTCTACCCATAAGGCGCAGAGGCCCTAACCGGCAGCTACCCATTGTACATGGCCTTGACGAAGTTGCATGTAACCCCTTGTACAAGCCAGGGTGATGACCCCGTGCAAGAGAAAATAAAGAAGCGCTGTAGGGGGGCCCCAACTGCGATTTCATGCATGCACAAGCACACCCAGATCATTGCATAAGCACTTCATGAGCCTTTGCATATGCATATAGATAGGATTGCATCCTGCATTCATTCTCATCTACATGGAGTTGCAGGTTCTTGCCGTGAACCTGGGTTCAACAAAGGACGAGAAGATTGCACGACACGGCGATCCCCGACAAGCCAAACAGATAAGTTTACCTCTTGTCCATTAGTATTCTGTAAAGCTACAACTTTGCATAAGAAAACCTCACCTCCCTCTTTGAAACTTAGGTGCTCCCATCCATGACTCGAACGCTGCTTCAGTCAGGGTGGTCGCAGTGGCCTTTGGGAAAAAGGAGTTGGCGGGGGCTTGGCCCCTCTGTCTGTTCCCCGGCAGACGAAGTTCTCTGGCAGACAAAGAGGGTGCAGGCAGGATATCCTGCCGGGGAAACTCGTTTATTCTATTAATGAGGCACTTTTCCTCTGCATGAACATACACATGCACGAGTTCCCGACAAGATTCATATTTTTCATTCATATGCAGTTGCAAGCACAAGCATTACATAATACAAAGATGGACTCGGGAGATTACATTATTTGAATTAAAACTTGTCGATTGCCGGCTAGTTTAAGATTGAAAAAAGATAAGTGCCCCATAAAATCCTCTCCCTGTTCCTCTTATCCCAGGTATTGCGGTGGGAAGAGAAGAGGATGGGCGCCGTGCCAATACAACGCCACCCCGATCCTCGTCAGGAGCTGGCGAACCCAGTCTGACAGGATCGGGAGTGGCGAGGCTGCGAAGGAGGAAGACGTGTGGAGCGCCTCAACGGATCTCTGGTCACCGCCTCCAGGACCGGAAGGAGGGCTCTAGCACAAGCACCAGCAGAGGAAGACACCGGGGCCCAGTCAGAAGGCCCCTGCTACGTCTTGAGCTTACGTTGGTTTTCCCCGAAGAGGAAGGGATGATGCAGCAGAGTAGCGTAAGTATTCCCCTCAGTTTTTGAGAACCAAGGTATCAATCCAGTAGGAGGCCACGCTCAAGTCCCTCGTACCTGCACAAAACGATAGCTACTCGCAACCAACGTGATTATGGGTTATCAATCCCTTCACGGTCACTTACGAGAGTGAGATCTGATAGATATAATATTTTTTGGTATTTTTGGTATAAAGATGCAAAGTAAAAAGTAAAAGCAAAATAAAAAGCAAAGCAAGATTAAAGTGATGGAGATTGATATGATGAGAATAGACCCCGGGGCCATAGGTTTCACTAGTGGCTTCTCTCAAGAGCATAAGTATTCTACGGTGGGTGAACAAATTACTGTTGAGCAATTGACAGAATTGAGCATAGTTATGAGAATATCTAGGCATGATCATGTATATAGGCATCACGTCCGTGACAAGTAGACCGAAACGATTCTGCATCTACTACTATTACTCCACTCATCGACCGCTATCCAGCATGCATCTAGAGTATTAAGTTAAAAACAGAGTAATGCTTTAAGCAAGATGACATGATGTAGAGAGATAAATTCATGCAATATGAAATAGACCCCATCTTGTTATCCTCGATGGCAACGATGCAATACGTGCCTTGCTGCCCCTTCTGTCACTGGGAAAGGACACCGCAAGATCGAACCCAAAGCTAAGCACTTCTGCCATGGCAAGAACTACCAATCTAGTTGGCCAAACCAAACAGATAATTCGAAGAGACTTGCAAAGATAACCAATCATACATAAAAGAATTCAGAGAAGATTCAAATATTATTCATAGATAGACTTGAACATAAACCCACAATTCATCGATCTCAACAAACACACCGCAAAAAGAAGATTACATCGAATAGATCTCCACAAGAGAGGGGGAGAACTTTGTATTGAGATCCAAAAAGAGAGAAGAAGCCATCTAGCTACTAACTATGGACCCGAAGGTCTGAGGTAAACTACTCACACTTCATCGGAGGGGCTAAGATGATGTAGAAGCCCTCCGTGATGACGGCCCTTTTCCGGCGGAGCTCCGGAAGAGGCCCCAAGATGGGATCTCATGGATACAGAAAGTTACGGCGGTGGAATTAGGTTTTTGGCTCCTGTTCTGATTGTTTGGGGGTACGTAGGTATATATAGGAGGAAGGAGTACGTCGGTGGAGCACCGAGGGGCCCACGAGGCAGGGGGGCGCGCCCTGGGGGGGGCGCTCCCACCCTCGTGACCTCCTCTTTGACTCCTTGGAGTAGGGTCCAAGTCTCCTGGATCACGTTCGGTGAGAAAATCACGTTCCCGAAGGTTTTATTCCGTTTGGACTCCGTTTGATATTCCGTTTCTTCGAAACACTGAAATAGGCAAAAAACAACAATTCTGGGCTGGGCCTCCAGTTAATAGGTTAGTCCCAAAAATAATATAAAAGTGGAAAATAAAGCCCAATATAGTCCAAAACAGTAGATAATATAGCATGGAGCAATCAAAAATTATAGATACGTTGGAGACGTATCAGGCATCCCCAAGCTTAATTCCTGCTCGTCCTCGAGTAGGTAAATGATAAAAAGAGAAATTTTGATGCGGAGTGCTACTTGGCATAATTTCAATGCAAATCTTCTTAATTGTGATATGAATATTCAGATTCGAAAGATTCAAGACAAAAGTTTATATTGACATAAAAATAATAATACTTCAAGCATACTAACAAAGCAATTATGTCTTCTCAAAATAACATGGCCAAAGAAAGTTATCCCTACAAAATCATATAGTCTGGCTATGCTCTATCTTCACCACACAAAGTATTTAAATCATGCACAACCCCGATGACAAGCCAAGCAATTGTTTCATACTCTAACTTTTTCAAAACTTTTTCAATCTTCACGCAATACATGAGCGTGAGCCATGGATATAGCACTATAGGTGGAATAGAATGGTGGTTGTGGAGAAGACAAAAAGGAGGGGAAGATAGTTTCACATCAACTAGGCGTATCAACGAGCTATGGAGATGCCCATCAATAGATATCAATGTAAGTGAGTAGGGATTGCCATGCAACGGATGCACTAGAGCTATAAATGTATGAAAGCTCAACAAAAGAAACTAGTGGGTGTGCATCCAACTTGCTTGCTCACGAAGACCTAGGGCACTTGAGGAGGCCCATCATTGGAATATACAAGCCAAGTTCTATAATGTAAAATTCCCACTAGTATATGAAAGTGATAACATGAGACTCTCTACTATGAAGATCATGGTGCTACTTTGAAGCACAAGTGTGGTAAAAGGATAATAGCATTGCCCCTTTTTTTGGGCCTTCTTTTTTTTCTTTAGCCTTTCTCTTTTTTTTGTGACAATGCTCTATTAAATGATGATCATCACACTTTTATTTATTTACAACTCAATGATTACAACTCGATTCTAAAAAAAAGTATGACTCTATATGGATGCCTCCGGCGGTGTACCGGGATATGCAATGAATCAAGAGTGACAAGTATGAAGGAATTATGAACGGTGGCTTTGCCACAAATACTATGTCAACTACATGATCATGCTAAGCAATATGGCAATGATGAATGTGTCATGATGAACTAGATGGTGGAAAGTTGCATGGCAATATATCTCGGAATGGCTATGGAAATTCCATAATAGGTAGGTATGGTGGCTGTTTTGAGGAAGGTATATGGTAGGTGTATGATACCGACTAAAAGTGCGCGGTATTAGAGAGGCTAGCAAAGGTGGAAGGGTGAGAGTGCGTATAATCCATGGACTCAACATTAGTCATAAAGAACTCATATACTTATTGCAAAAATCTAGAAGTTATCAAAGCAAAGTATTACGCGCATGCTCCTAGGGGGATAGATTGGTAGGAAAAGACCATCGCTTGTCCCCGACCGCCACCCATAAGGAAGACAATCAATAAATAATTCATGCTCCGACTTCATCACATAACGGTTCACCATACGTGCATGCTACGGGAATCACAAACTTTAACACAAGTATTCTTTAAATTCACAACTACTCAACTAGCATGACTTTAATATTATCACCTCCATATCTCAAAACAATTATCATGCTTCAATCTTTTCTTAGTATTCAACACACTCAAAAGAAAGTTTCACAAATCTTGAATACCAAGCATATTATTATTAAGCAAATTACCATGCTATTAAGAGACTCTCGAAATAATTTAAGTGAAGCATGAGAGATCAATAGTTTCTTTAAAACAAATCCACCACCGTGCTCTAAAAGATCTAAGTGAAGCACATAGAGCAAAATTATAACGCTCAAAAGATATAAGTGAAGCACATAGAGCAAAACTACATAGCTCAAAAGATATAAGTGAAGCACATAGAGTATTCTATCAAATTTTAATTTATGTATGGCTCTCTCAAAAGGTGTGTACAGAAAGTATGATTGTGGCATACTAAGATGAAAATACACAAATAATACAAGACGCTCCAAGCAAAACACATATCATGTTGGTGAATAAAAATATAGCTCCAAGTAATTTACCGATGGAAGTGGACGAAAGAGGGGATGCCTCCCGGGGCATCCCCAAGCTTTGACTTTTTGGTGTCCTTGGATTATCTTGGGGGTGCCATGGGAATCCCCAAGATTAGGCTCTTGCCACTCCTTGTTCCATAATCCATCACAAGAATTCACCCAAAACTTGAAAACTTCACAACACAAAACTCAAAATAGAAAACTCATGAGCTCCGTTAGCGAAAGAAAACAAAAGACCACTTCAAGTTACTGTAATGAACTCATTATTTATTTATATTGGTGTTAAACCTACTGTATTCCAACTTCTATATGTATTATAAACTATTTTACTAGCCATAGATTCATCAAAATAAGCAAACAACACACGAAAAACAGAATTTGTCAAAAACAGAACAGTTTGTAGTAATCTGTAGCTAGCGCAAGATCTGGAACCCAAAAAATTCTAAAATAAATTGCTGGACGTGAGGAATTTATCTATTAATCATCTGCAGAAATAATTAACTAAATAGCACTCTTCAAATAAAAATGACAGCAGTTCTCGTGAGCACTAAAGTTTCTGTTTTTTACAGCAAGTTCAACAAGACTTTCCCCAAGTCTTCCCAACGGTTCTACTTGGCACAAACACTAATTAAACACAAAAAACACAACCAAAACAGAGGCTAAATAATTTATTTATTACTAAACAGGAGCAAAAATCGAGGAATAAAAATAAAATTGGGTTGCCTCCCAACAAGCGCTATCGTTTAACGCCCCTAGCTAGGCATAAAAGCGAGGATAGATCTAAGTATTGCCATATTTGGTAGGCAATCCATAAGTGGCTCTCATGATAGTTTCATATGGCAATTTTGTTTTCTTTCTTGGAAAGTGTTCCATGCCCTTTTTTAATGGAAATTGAAATCTAATATTCCCTTCCTTCATATCAATAATCGCACCAACCGTTCTAAGGAAAGGTCTACCAAGAATAATAGGGCAAGAAGGATTGCAATATATATAAAGAACAATGAAATCTATGGGCACATAATTCCTATTTGCAACAATAAGAACATCATTAATCCTTCCCATAGGTTTCTTAATAGTAGAATCTGCAAGATGCAAGTTTAGAGAGCAATCATCAAAATTACGGAAGTCTAGCAAATCACACAAAGTCTTGGGAATAGTAGAGACACTAGCACCCAAACCACACAAAGCATAAAAGTCATGATATTTAATTTTAATTTTAATAGTTGGTTCCCACTCATCATAGATTTTTCTAGGGATAGAGACTTCCAGTTCAAGTTTTTCTTCATAAGATTGCATCAAGGCATCAACGATATGTTTAGTAAACGCTTTATTTTGACTATAAGCGTGAGGAGATTTTAGCATGGATTGCAACAAGGAAATACAATCAATTAAAGAGCAATTTTCATAATTAAATTCCTTGAAATCCAATATAGTGGGTTTAGCAACATCTAGATTTTTATTTCTTTCAATCCCACTTTCATCAAATTTAGCATCAAGATCAAAAGATTCAGAATTATTAGAACGCCTTCTAGGTAAAGGTGGATCATATTCAGTCCCATCATTATCAAGATTCATATTGCAAAACAAAGATTTAATAGGGGACACATCAATAACTTTTAGATCTTCATCATTATTTTCATAGGAACTAGAACAACACGCTTTAATAAAGGCCTCTTCGGAAGCACGCATCCTAGCGGTTCTTTCCTTGCACTCATCAATGGAAATTCTCATGGCTTTGAGAGACTCATTGATATCATGCTTAGGAGGAATAGATCTAATCTTTAAAGAATCAATCTCAAGAGAAATTCTATCAACGTTTCTAGCCAAGTCATCAACTTTAAGCAATTTCTCTTCAAGCAAAGCATTGAAATTCTTTTGTGAATTCATAAACTCTTTAACACTATTCTCAAATTCAGAGGGCATCTTATTATAATTTCCATAAGAGTTGTTTTAGGAATTCCCATAATTATTAGAAGGATTACTAGGATATGGCCTAGGATTAAAATTCCCTCTATAAGCGTTGTTACCAAAATTATTCCTACAAACAAAATTCACATCCATAGATTCATTGTTATTCTCAATCAAAGTAGACAAAGGCATACCATTGGGATCAGAATAAACACTCTTAGTAGCAAATAATTTCATAAGTTCATCCATCTTTCCACTCAAAACATTGATTTCTTCTATCGCATGCACTTTTTTATTTGAAGATCTTTCAGTATGCCATTGAGAATAATTAACCATAATATTATCTAGGAGTTTAGTAGCATATCCTAAAGTGATTTCCATGAAAGTGCCTCCCGCGGCCGAATCTAAAAGATTTCTAGAAGCAAAATTCAATCCGGCATAAAATTTTTGTATAATCATCCACAAATTCAAACCATGAGTAGGGAAATTATGTATCATTAATTTCATTCTCTCCCAAGCTTGTGCAACATGTTCATGATCAAGTTGCTTAAAGTTCATAATATCGTTTCTAAGAGAGATGATCTTAGCGGGAGCGAAATACTTAGAGATAAAAGCATCTTTGCACTTGTTCCAAGAATCAATACTATTTTTAGGCAAAGATGAAAACCAAGCTTTAGCACGATCTCTAAGTGAAAAAGGAAATAGCTTCAATTTAATGACATCATTATCGACATCTTTTTTCTTTTGCATATCACATAAATCAACGAAGCTATTCAGATGAGTAGCGGCATCTTCACTAGGAAGGCCGGCGAATTGATCTTTCGTAAAAAGATTCAACAAAGCAATATTAATTTCACAAGACTCAGCATCGGTAAGAGGGGCAATCGGAGTGCTAAGGAAATCATTATTATTGGTATTGGTGAAGTCACACAATTTAGTATTATCTTGAGCCATCGCGACAAACAAGCAATCCAACACATGAGCAAACAAAAGGCAAGCGGGCAAAAGAGGCAAATAGAGAGGGAGGATAGAGAGAGAGGGGGCGAATAAAACGGCAAGGGTGAAGTGGGGGAGAGGAAAACAAGAGGCAAATGGCAAATAATGTAATGCGAGAGATAGGGATTGTGATGGGTACTTGGTATGTTGACTTTTTGCGTAGACTCCCCGGCAACGGCGTCAGAAATCCTTCTTGCTATGTCTTGAGCTTGCATTGGTTTTCCCCGAAGAGGAAGGGATGATGCAACAGAGTAGAGTAAGTATTTCCCTCAGTTTTTGAGAACCAAGGTATCAATCCAGTAGGAGGCCATGCTCAAGTCCCTCGTACCTGCGCAAAACGATAGCTACTCGCAACCAACGCAATTAGGGGTTGTCAATCCCTTCACGGTCACTTACGAGAGTGAGATCTGATAGATATAATATATTTTTTGGTATTTTTGGTATAAAGATGCAAAGTAAAAATTAAAAGGAAAATAAAAAGCAAAGCAATATTAAAGTGATGGGGATTGATATGATGAGAATAGACCCGGGGGCCACAGGTTTCACTAATGGCTTCTCTCAAGAGCATAAGTATTCTACGGTGGGTGAACAAATTACTGTTGAGCAATTGACATAATTGATCATAGTTATGAGAATATCTAGGCATGATCATGTATATAGGAATCACGTCCGTGACAAGTAGACCGAAACGATTCTGCATCTACTACTATTACTCCACTCATCGACCGCTATCCAGCATGCATCTAGAGTATTAAGTTAAAAATAGAGTAACGCTTTAAGCAAGATGACATGATGTAGAGAGATAAATTCATGCAATATGAAATAAACCCCATCTTGTTATCCTCGATGGCAACGATGCAATACGTGCCTTGCTGCCCCTTCTGTCACTGGGAAAGGACACCGCAAGATCGAACCCAAAGCTAAGCACTTCTCCCATGGCAAGAACTACCAATCTAGTTGGCCAAACCAAACAGATAATTCGAAGAGACTTGCAAAGATAACCAATCATACATAAAAGAATTCAGAGAAGATTCAAATATTATTCATAGATAGACTTGATCATAAACCCACAATTCATGGATCTCAACAAACACACCGCAAAAAGAAGATTACATCGAATAGATCTCCACAAGAGAGGGGGAGAACTTTGTATTGAGATCCAAAAAGAGAGAAGAAGCCATCTAGCTACTAACTATGGACCCGAAGGTCTGAGGTAAACTACTCACACTTCATCGGAGGGGCTAGGATGATGTAGAAGCCCTCCGTGATGACGGCCCTTTTCCGTCGGAGCTCCGGAACAGGCCCCAAGATGGGATCTCATGGATACAGAAAGTTGCGGCAGTGGAATTAGGTTTTTGGCTCCTGTTCTGATCGTTTGGGGGTACGTAGGTATATATAGGAGGAAGGAGTACGTCGGTGGAGCACCGAGGGGCCCACTCGGCAGGGGGCGCGCCCTAGGGGGGGGTGCCCCACCCTCATGACCTCCTCTTTGACTCCTTGGAGTAGAGTCCAAGTCTCCTGGATCACGTTCGGTGAGAAAATCACGTTCCAGAAGGTTTTATTCCATTTGGACTCCGTTTGATATTCCGTTTCTTCGAAACACTGAAATAGGCAAAAAACAACAATTCTGGGCTGGGCCTCCGGTTAATAGGTTAGTCCCAAAAATAATATAAAAGTGGAAAATAAAGCTCAATATAGTCCAAAACAGTAGATAATATAGCATGGAGCAATCAAAAATTATAGATACGTTGGAGACGTATCAGCCCCAGAAGGCAACAGGAGCACCAGGGGTACAAGCCTTTTCCCGGCGGCCGGAAGAAACAGTGATGACGACGCTGGGAAAAGGGGGGAAGAGCCAGACAGATGGGCAGCAGGTTGCCAGTACGACACGAACGCGTCGATGCAGTCGTGCTCCTACTGGTCGACCTGCCTCCCATCTTCTCCTTCTCCCCAGGTTTCGTATCCATCAACACCATTCCAGGAGGAGGCCCAGACACCAGTCTGGTGCTCTTCTCAGGAAGACGTAGAGTAGCTCAAACGGCCAGGGGGCTCGATGCGCACCGCTCCCCTCCTTGGTGGGCAGGAAGGCGCGCGCCTCGTCGACAATGGCCCCAAGGCCTTTGGGAGGGGCAGTGCTGGGATTACGAGTGATCTCCATCTCTGCCTCCTGGCTGAGCTTCAAAGAGACCAAGAGGTTCACTGCACCAAGGACCAAGCTCACTCCCCGAGCGTCATCACCAACATGATGCAGCAATTGCCTTGATCAGAAGCCCGGGGGCTGGCCCCGGGCCTTTCCGTTCAGCATTACCAGAAGAAGCAGAGAACCAAGAGAAGAGGAGGAAGAATGCAGGGATGAATGACTTCGCCCTCCTCCACCCTCCTTTTATAGGCCGGGCCGGGGAGGGCAGCTGCTCCGTCAACAGGCAACCACCGCCCTCCCCCGCCAATTCAAGGCAGGCGGGCCCTCTTCAAGATCGGTTGGTGAAGCGGTTGACGTTGCGAAACATCTTTGGCCAAAAGTAGTTTTTCGAGAGCGTGGCGAACTCTTGTCTCGTCCAAAATGTCCCATTAAGCTTCCTCCATGAGATTCCTGCAAACGCAACAAACGAAGAGAAGGCTCGGGGATGCAAAGTTTGTTAGCTCTCATAAGATATCCATATTTGATGTCATAGCGTTCCCAAGAGGTGAGCGTCAAACATTTGGCATAAGGAGTAGCAAAAGTAGGATCATGCTCATACAATTCTTTGATATGCTCAAAGACAATGACATCCAATTCAAGTTGAGTGACAAGCATGCATATGCGATAAAGGGCATCCGCCACAATGTTTTCCTTACCCTTAATGTACTTGATGACATAAGGAAAAGACTCAATAAATTCACTCCATTTATCATGGCGCTTGTTCAACTTGGTTTGGCCCTTAAGGTACTTGAGCGTTTCATGATCGGTATGAATGATAAACTCATGAGGGCGAAGATAGTTTTCCCATTCATGCAAAACGCGGACTAAAGCATATAGCTCTTTGTCATAGATGGGGTAATTGAGTTGCGCGCCGGAGAGTTTCTCACTAAAGTAAGCTATGGGGCGCTTCTCTTGCATTGACACACCTCCTATGCCATTACCACTAGCATCGCAATGAATTTCAAAGGGTTTGTCAAAGTTGGGTAAAGCAAGCACGGGAGCATGAGTAAGTAAATTCTTAAGCTCATTGAAAGCGATATCTTGGGATGGTCCCCAAACAAAAGGCACGTTCTTCTTGCTCAAAGCATGCAAAGGCGAAGCAATGGTGCTAAAATCTTTCACAAAGCGACGATAGAAACCCGCAAGGCCAAGAAAGCTATGCACTTGTTGCAAATTGGTTGGTTGTGGCCAAGTCTTAATAACATTGATCTTGGACTCGTCAACATGAACACCCTTAGAGGAAATAACAAAACCCAAGAAAACGAGCTTGTCAACGCCAAAAAGGCATTTCTCCATATTAGCATAGAGGTTCTCTTTTCGAAGAGTTTGCAAAACGGTTCGAACATGGGTGACATGATCTCTAAGAGATTTGCTATAAACAAGGATATCGTCAAAGTAGACCACACCCAATATACCAATGTAAGGGCGAAAGACATGATTCATAAGACGCATAAAGGTACCCGGTGCTTCCGAAAGGCCCATAGGCATGACTAACCACTCATACAAGCCAAACTTGGTTTTGAAAGCGGTTTTCCATTCATCACCCTCTTGTATGCGGATTTGATAGTAACCACTCTTAAGATCAATTGTGGAAAAGATAGTGGCACCGCTAAGCTCATCAAGCATATCATCTAGGCGTGGAATGGGATACCTATACCGAACGGTGATAGCATTGATAGGTCTACAATGGGAGCACATGCGAAAGCTACCGTCTCGTTTTGGCACAAGAATGACCGGGACGGTACAAGGGCTCAAACTTTCACGCACATGTCCATGGTCTATGATATGCTTTACTTACCTTTGTATTTCTTTAGTTTCTTCAGGGTTGACGCGGTAGGGAGGTTTGTTCGAAAGCGGTGCTCCGGGGATGAGGTCGATGCGGTGCTCAATACCTCTTAGTGGAGGTAGTCCTGGAGGTAGCTCGTCGGGGAAAACATCGTGAAATTCCTGCAAAAGAGAAGACAACACTAGAGGAAGAGTGTGAGAAGTGTTAGTTTGTGGTGCATTGTCCTTGCACACAAGGACGTAGTGTAGGACACTATATGGATTCTCACACACTCCTCTTATCTCACTTTTGGTGGCAAATAGTACTAAGTTCTTCTTTTAGCTCATCGTGGAGGTGTTTGATTTGGGCTTGTGGCGCTCACTCTCTTTTGGGTGGCTTGCTCTCTCACTATGATCTCCACGATGGGTGGCTTGCTTGTCGGCGATCACTTGGCTTGGCGACATTGGATGAATGACGTACTCCTTGTCCTTCATCTTGAAGATGTAGTGGTTCGTTCGGCCGTTGAGGATGACTCCTCTATCAAATTGCCATGGGCGTCCAAGGAGAAGATGGCAAACGGTCATTGGAACGACGTCGCACTCCAAGGTGTCTTCGTAGGCGCCAATTTTGAAGGAGACTTGTACTCGGTGCTCAACTTGGATAGTGCCGGAGTCTCTAAGCCATTGCACTTTGTATGGATGTGGGTGCTTCGTCTTGGGCAATTGGAACTTAGAGCAAAGTTCTTCACTTGCGAGGTTATGACAACTCCCTCCATCGATGATGACCTTGACGGATCGTCCATTGATGCCAGCCTTGGTGTGGAATATGTGGCATCTTTGGTCTTCTTCTTGGTGATGTTGGAGAGTCAAGACTTTGGAGACGACAAGAGCGGGACTTGAATCTTCATCGCAAAAGACTTGTTCTTCTTCATTGTTTACTTGCCGGTGCATGGTGACTTGCTCAAGAGCATCCATTTCTCCTTCACTCATCGAGTCGTATGTGCCGTCGTCGTTGAGGATCATGGTCTGCTTGTTGGTGCACTTGTAGGACTTGTGGCCTTGGCCTCTGCATGTGAAGCATTTTAAGGAACTCGTCTTGAAGGTCTCATCAGTTGGGGTTGATGAAGATGAAGCTCTTGGCTTGAAGTTGCTTCTAGTAGGAGGATGACTTGGAGTAGACGAAGCTTTCTTGGAACTCGACTTGTTGATGTTGCTAGTAGAAGGTTGGTAGACGGTGTTGGAGTCGTTGAAGCTTGGGTGTTGGAGAAGCCGTATGACTTGGATGAGAACTTGGCATACTTGAAATCATCTTGCACTTGGCGTTCCACTTTGGTAGCTTGATGCACTTGCTCGATGAGGTTCGAGTATGGTTGGAAGTCGGCGATCTTCTTGATAGGATGGTTGAGTCCATTCAAGAAATGTGCCATTGTTTGCTCATCATCTTCCATGACGTTGGCTCTTATCATGGCAATCTCCATCTCCTTGTAGTACTCTTCAACGCTCTTGGTTCCTTGCTTGAGGAGTTGGAGTTTCTTGAATAGGTCGCGGTTGTAGTAGGTAGGCACGAAGCATGCTCTCATGACATCCTTCATTTGCGCCCAAGTGGTGATGGCTGGTTCACCTCTTGCCTCACGGCGCTCGATGACTTGTTCGCACCAAATGAGGACATAGTCTTGGAACTCAAGGGATGCCATTGCGATCTTCTTCTCTTCGTCGTAGTTGTGCAAATGGAAGATCTTGTCAACTTTCAATGCCCATGATAGGTACTCTTCGGGGTCGTTGCTTCCATTGAACTTGGGCATGGTGAACTTGAGCTTTCCATAGAGTTGCTCTTTGTTGTGTTGGGGTCGGGGATGATGACGCCCCTGTTGTAGATGATTGTCAAGCTCGTGTCGCTCTTGGTGAGGAGGGTTGTCAACCTCATGCTGCTCTTGTCGTGGAGGATTTACATTGTCGGCATGCTCTTGATGAACTTGGTGTTCTTGGCGAGCTTGTGGAGGAGCTTATCGAGCTCGAGGAGGAGCTTGAGGAACTGGACGATGCACGCGAGCTTGAAATCTTTGTTCTTGAATTTCTTCGTGAAATGCTTCTTCTTGTTCACGAGCTTGTGGGCCTCGGTTGGCTATGGCTCGACTTGAATCTTGGAGGGCTTGTTGGGCCTCAGGTGCTTGAGCTTCACGGAGTTGTTGTTCTTGGCGTTGTGCGTCGGCATCTTGTCCAAGTTGGTGTAGACGCGCTCGCTCTTCCTCTTCAAGTTGGCATTGTCATTGCCATTCTCGGGCTAGCACAAAAGCCTCTTGGGTTTGACGTCGTCGATGCTCTTGAGATTCGGTGTCACATAGAGGATTGAGGCTTGCTTGACGATCGTTGCATGCGGCACGGCGTAGAGTGTTTGATGTCTGTGTACTTGAGCTGGAGAGAGTGAAGTTGGAGTGGCGACTTGAACGGCTCCTTGTTGAGGACGAAGTGGAAGAAGAGCGATTGAGCAACAAAGCATGAATCTCGTCCATCCTTGTGTCATTTTCTTTCTTGTGATCGTTGAGCTTATGGTCTAAGTAGTCCCTTGTACGTTGCTCGAAGAGTCGCAAGTCGGCGGCGAGGTTGTCGATGCGTTCACTCATAGCTTCTTGATCTTGATGCAAAGCACATTGTGCACCAAAGAGGTGACCCTTGGTGACATAGGAGTTCATGTCATCGTGCTTAATGAAGATTGGGTTTGTAGAAGTACTCGGCCTATCCATCATTCCAATAAAAATGTGAGTGGTAGAAAGAGAAGAACGAATACCAAATGTACCTTGACCGAAGTTGAAAGTGGATCAATGATCACTCCAATGTAGGACAAGGAAATAGCACAATTGGTACTAGCTCTTGTCGGTTTCTCACACCTACACAAGTAAAAGCTTATGGTGGAGCTTAGTTAGGATGGTGGCACAAAATTTGATGCAATTGTAAGTGAGCTTCAATAATGTTGGAAAAGATTCGCAAGATTCAATGTAACAAGTAGACCAAGCATATAAGGTACACGGAAACACACACGCAAAAAGATAAGTGGGGTTGTGCAACCAACGGTGAGCCAAAATGTGGAATCCACAAAAATGCTCTTGTTGCACAACACTAGAGAGACGCTAGCATGATTGCACAATAGGCGGATAGAAAGAACTTGTGCACAACCTACTTAGCAAAAATGCAAGGACTTCTATCCCAAGTATGCTCTATGCAAGGTGTTTCTATGATATGATCCAAGATGATCTAGTATGACAATCTTAATTTTGTATGATGCTATGGTTCTTGCTTAAAAGCTATTTGCTTATCTTTCCTCTTTGCTTAAAAGCTTGTTTGGCTCGTTGTTGTTTGAGCTCTATTCTCATGCAATGCTTGACGAACCAAGATAGCAATTGTGTATGCGATGACAACTTTGTGACACAAGAGATGATACCAAGATATGCAACAATGATGTATGTATGCTATGGGAAGTATGATCACTAATGTGCACAAGTCTCATTGCCGGCAATACTCAAAGGCTAGTCTCGATGGGTAAGCAACGCAAAGGAGTAAGGCTATGATGTCTATCAATGTAATGGCAAGACTGATATGTCCAATACCAAGACGAGGTTACTATTTCTTGCTTATGGTATGGTGTCAAAATGATGGCACGAATACCAAGGTGTAGTCGAGGTTGTTGTTGTTGATGACGCGTCCGTGGCGAAGATGAGCGGCGGTGATATCGATGTTGAACCTTACCTAGATAGCCGAAACACAAAAGGATACGGAACCGCAACTCAAATTCTCAAAGCTCGAAGTGGCAAGACGTGTCAGGGAGCGAAACAGATAAGCAATGGTGGTGGTTTGTGGAGGTGGTGATGGTGTATAGTGGTAGGAGTGCGTATGCGGAAATGTGGGGCGGTGGTGGTGACTAAACTAAAAAAAATCCAGTTTCGTCAGGTAACTACGGACGTCCAGTGGGTGAGCGGTCGTCCGGTCGTCGGTCGTCCGGTGGCCAGCGGACGTCCGGTGCCTAGGCACTGTTCAAGCACGGGATGAACTTCACGTGGGCGGAGTGGATGAGGTGAAATTCGTTGATTGTGGGCGATTTCGTGGAAGGAAAGGGTGGAGACAAGGGGAAAAAGCTAGATCCACTCAAAACAAAGCAAATCCACGGATCAAAACCAACAAAATTTCAACACACCAATAAATCACAAAAAAAATTTGGGGCTATTTTTGTGGGGAATTTTCAAATTAGGACGAAAAACAACAAAAACTAGGCTAGAAACACAACGGGGAGGCTCCGAAATTGTGATCAACGTGGCTCTAGATACCAAGATGATGTAGGGTGGATACCCTATATGGCCGATCTTTCACGAAAGGAGCGAATCCTGTGATGAACACGAAGAACACAAAGGGAAAACGAGGGGAACACAAAGGAAATCACGGGGGAAACACTAAACCAACACAAGATAGTCACACATGTGCTAGATCCTCGGATACATAGGAGGTCACACGGTACACGGTCAACTAAGGACGATACAAGGGTAACGGTATTCTCCGTGAGGAGGTCTTGATGTTCTTCTCTGCAAGGAGGTCTTGAATCCAAAGGGATCTTCTCCGAAGAGGCCGCGGTCTCTCATGAGGAGTAGATCCGATGTGGATGAGCAATGCTCTATCTCTCAAAATGAGCTAAACCAATGCTAACCCTAGCTAGGATGAATAGGAGGTCTATTTATAGTCTAAGTGCAAATGGGGGCGAAAGTAGGGGTACATGGGCCTCGGGTCCGAATCTGGACATAGCCAGGTATGGGATGTCTGCTGGGGACCGGTCGTCCGGTGTCTCAGGAGCGGCCGAACGTCCGCTGGCTGCCGGTCATCCGCTCATTCTCGCTCGGATGCTGGTGTAGTGGATTTCCGGTGGCTACCGGTCGTCCGGTCGCCGGTCGTCCGCTCATTTGGATCGGGTGCAGGGGCACCGGTCGTCCGGTCCGGGCCGGACGTCCGCTCGCTGGGGTTCGGCTGGAGCATCAGGCGCCGGACGTCCGGTCCCGGCCGGTCGTCCGGTGACTGGGACTTTTCCTGCAGCCCTCCTTCTTCTCCGTCTACTCGTCCATCTTCTTCTTCTTCTTCTTCTTCTTCTTCTTCTTCTTCTTCTTCTTCTTCTTCTTCTTCTTCTTCTTCTTCTTCTTCTTCTTCTTCTTCTTCTTCTTCTTCTTCTTCTTCTTCTTCTTCTTCTTCTTCTTCTTCTTCTTCTTCTTCTTCTTCTTCTTCTTCTTCTTCTTCTTGTCCTTGCTCCTTAGCTTCTCCATGATACCTGAGTATGCACAAAGTGTCCATTTGAGGTAGTAGCCATGTCTCATGTGTATCAAAGTGGAATTGTGAGAGGAGAGATGTCACCTCGGTTTCAAGAGCCCTTACACGTGCTCGTGTCATGGGTCCAAGAGGTGTCGTAGGAGATGTAGTTGGGTCCATGGGGATGGCCTTGGGATGCTCCGCATCACGATGAAAAGCCCATTTTCTGTCATGATTTTTTGTCATAGAAGTAGGAGCCCACCACATCTATGATGATACCGGGTTTTGTCACAATTATCGTCATAGAAGTGTCGTAAGCATGGCATAAATTTTTTTCGTTCAGCCCAAAATGTCACGGATGTGCCTTTTTTGTAGTGATGGGGTGTATTTATCATGGATTGCAACAAAGAAATACAATCAATTAAAGAGCAATTATCATAATTAAAGTCTTTGTAATCCAAAAGAGTGGGCTCATCACTAGTTAAAGTTTTGACCTCTTCAAACGTACTTTTATCAACTTCCTCAATAAGATTTTCACCCTCTAAATTATCTGGACGCCATCTAACTAAAGTTGACTCTTCTTCAGTCCCCTTTTCATCAATCTTAATTTTACTAAACAAATAATCAATAGAAGAAACACCAATCATTTTAAGATCTTCATCATTTTTATGAAAGCAATCACTAGAAAACACTTTTTCTAAACATTCTCCTCTGGATCTGAGCATAGCGGTTCTTTTATTACTTTCATCCATAGAAACATATAAAGCTTTAATTGATTCTTCAACCTTAGGCACACAAATTTTCACCTTGAGATTTTCTACATCATGAGAAATTGTATCAAGGCTTCTAGACATATCATCAATCTTACTCAACTTTTCTTCTATCGTAGTATTAACATTTTTTGAGCATTGGTAATTTTTTTCATATTATTCTCAAGATCATAGGTGTTGCTATTATTATTATAAGAAGGATTACCATAGGAATTACCAAAATTATTAGAGGAATTTCCTGGAAAAGGTCTAGGATTGAAATTACCTCCATAAGCATTGTTATTTAAAATGTTTTGCGAAACAAAATTCACATCTACGTCATCACTATTTTGCTCAATCAAAGTAGACAAAGGCACATCATTAATATCAATAGGGGAATTTTTATTAGCAACCAACTTCATAAGAGCATCAAATTTTTCACTCAAAGAATTTATTTTTCTACTGAATTGATTTTTTTACTATTAGGAGCTCTTTCAGTATGCCATTGTGAATAATTTTCCATAATATTATCAAGCAATTTAGTAGCTTCACCCAAAGTATTTTCCATAAAAGTACCCCCCGCGACATAATCTAAAATATTTCTAGAAACAAAATTCAATCCCGCATAAATTTTTTATATGGTCATCCAAAGGTTTAAACCATGAGTAGGACAATTTCTTAGCATCAGTTTCATTCTTTCCCAAGATTGCGCAACATGTTCATGCTCAAGTTGCTTAAAATTCATGATTTGTGTTCTAAGGGGGATAATTTCCGCGGGCAGAAAATACTTAGTAATAAAAGCATCTTTGCACTTATCCCAAGAATCGATACTATTGCGAGGCAAAGAAGAAAACCAAATTTTTGCACGATCTCGCAAAGAAAATGGGAATATTTTCAACTTCACATTATTATTGTCCACATCTTTTTTCTTTTGCATATCACATAATTCCACGAATGTGTTAAGATGGGACGCGACATCCTCATTAGGAGTACCGTAAAATTGATCTTTCATAACGAGATTCAACAAAGCAGCATTAATATCACAAGATTCCGCACTAGTGGCAGGAGGAGCTATCGGAGTGCTAATAAAATCATTATTACTGGTATTAGAAAAATCACACGGCTTGGTGTTCTCTCGAGTCATCGTGACTACACAAACAAGATTGCACAAAAAAATAGATCTGATGAGAAAACGGTGAAGGTAAAAGAGGGCGAATAAAACGACAATTTTTTGTGAAGTGGGGGAGATAAAAACGAGAGGTAAATGGCAAATAATGTAAATTGCAAGGAAATGAGATTTGTGATTAGGAACCTGATAGATGTTGATGTTGTCTCCCCGATAATGGCGCCCGAAATTCCTTTTGATGCAGCTTGAACTATGTCGGTATATCCCCAAAGGGGAAGGGACAATGCAGCACAACTACAATAGGTATTTCCCTCAATGATGATACCAAGGTTATCGAACTAGTAGGAGAACCACGCAATACTGTATAAACGGTACCTCCACACAAAGAACAAATACTTGCAACCCGACGTGTAAGAGGCATTGTCAATCCCTCCCGGGTAAAAAGATAGTTAAATTTTTAGTAGATTGGATAAATAGATCTCACGAAAACGAGAAATAAAATAAATAATTTTTTTTGCAGAAATGTATTTTGGGTTTTTGGATTAATAGATCTGAAAATAAGAGCAAATAAAAATATATCTCAGAGGCAAATATTATAAAGAAGAGACCCGGGGGCCGTAGATTTCACTAGTGGCTTCTCTCGAGAAAAATAGCATACGGCGGGTAAACAAATTACTCTTGGGCAACTGATATAACTTTAAATAATTATGAAGATATCCAGGCAATGATCATTGTATAGGCATCACGTCCAAGATTAGTAGACCGACTCCTGCCTGCATCTACTACTATTACTCCACACATCAACCGCTATCCAGCATGCATCTAGTGTATTAAATTCATGGAAAACAGAGTAATGCAATAAGAACGATGACATGATGTAGACAAGATCTATTCATGTAGGAATAGACCCCATCTTGTTATCCTTAATGGAAATGATACATACATGTCATGTCCCCTTCTGTCACTGGGATTGAGCACCGTAAGATCGAACACATCACAAATCACCTCTTCCCATGGCAAGAAAAATTGATCTAGTCGGCCTAACTAAACCAAAGATTCAAAGAAGTAATACGAGGCTATAAGAAATCATGCATATAAGAGATCAAAAGTCAATTAAGTTTCATGGATAAAATAGATCTGATCATAAACTCGAAGTTCATTGGATGCCAACAAACACACTTCAAAAAGAGTTACATCAAATAGATCTCCAAGAGACCAGTGTATTGAGAAAAAGAGAGAGAGGAACCCATCTAGCTACTGCCTACGAACCCGTAGGTCCACAATGAACTACTCACGCATCATCGGAGAGGCACCAATGAGGATGATGAACCCCTCTGTGTTGGTGTCTAGATTGGATCTGTGGTTTCTGGAACTTGCGGCAGCTGGAATTGTGTTTTGTCGAATCCCCTATGGTTTTGGATTTGCGAGGTATTTATAGAGCAAAGAGGCAGTGCGGGAGGCGGCCGAGGTGGGCACAACCCACCAGGGCACGCCTGGGCCCCCAGGCGTGCCCAGGTGGGTTGTGCTCCCCTCGGAGCTCCCCTCTAGTACTTATTCGACCCATCTTGTGTTTTCTGGTCCAAAAAATTCTCCAAAAAATTTCGCTGCGTTTGTACACCGTTTGGTATTGATTTTCTGCAAAGTAGAAAACAAGCAAAAAACAACAACTGGGACTGGGCACTATGTCAATAGGTTAGTCCCAAAAATGGTATAAAGTTGCTATAAAATGATTGTAAAACATCCAAGAATGATAATATAATAGCACGGAACAATCAAAAATTATAGATACGTTGGAGATGTATCAGCATACCGAACGAGATCCAACTGGTAAGAAGGTAAATTTTCTCAAAGAAATTACTACCTTGAGTAATAAAATGGACGCTCTTATGAAATTGGTTGCTAATAAAAATGCTCATGTTGATCCAAATGATGCGCCATTATCTACTTTGATTGAGCAAAATAATGATGTCGTTGATGTGAACTTTGTCTCTAGAAATAATCTCAATAACAATGCTTATAGAGGTAATTTTAATCCTAGACCGTACCCCAGAAATTTCTCCAATAATTATGGCAATTCCTATGGAAATTCTTATAACAATAATAATAGGATACCTACTTATCTTGAGAGCAACATTAAAGAATTCATTAATTCTCAAAACATTTTTAATGCTATGGTAGAAGAAAATTTGAATAAAGTTGATGATATGGATAGGAACATGGATAGAATTTCTCATGATGTGGAAACTCTTAAATCTAAATTTTACCACCTAAGCATGATACTAATAAGTCCATTAAAGTTATCTATGTCTGCATTAATGGAAGTAAGGAAATAACTGCTAGGTTGAGAGCCAAGCAAGAATTCCTAGAAAAGGCCATTCCGCCCGATTTCTACCATAATCATGATGAAGATATTATAATGATTGGTGTCTCACCCATTGGATCTTTGTTTAGTAATATAAACCTTGAGGAAAAGGGATTGGAGATGAGTCAACATTAGCTAGAAGGCGTCCCAATTGTTTGGAGGGTGATGATCTTAATGATAAAAATGATAAAAGTGGGTTTGGAGAGGTCAAGACTTTAACTAGTGATGTGCCCTCTACTTTGGATTACAAGGACTTTAGTTATGATAGTTGCTCTTTAATTTAGTGTATTTCCTTGTTGCAATCCATGATAAATTGTCCTAATTCTTATGAACAAATAAAGGTTTCAGTAAACATATTGTAGAAGCTATGATGAAAGCTTATGAAGAAAAGTTAGAGTTGGAAGTTTCAATACCTAGGAAGTTGCATGGTGAATGGGAACCTACTATTAAAGTAAAGATTAAAGATTATGAAGGTAATTCTTTATGTGATTTGGGTGCTAGCGTTTTGTGACGCCCCCGATTCAATCGTACACTAATCATACACGCAAATGTGTACGATCAAGATCAGGGACTCACGGGAAGATATCACAACACAACTCTAGACACAAATTAAAATAATACAAGCTTTATATTAGAAGCCAGGGGCCTCGAGGGCTCGAATACAAACAAGTCAGCGGAAGCAACATTATCTGAGTAGAGACATGAGTTAAACAAGTTTGCCTCAAGAAGGCTAGCACATAAGCAACATCGATCGAAAAGGCAAGGCCTCCTGCCTGGGAGTCTCCTAACTACTCCAGGTTGTCGGCGGCCTCCACATAGTAGTAGGCACCCTTGGTGTAGTAGTAGTAGTCGCCGTCGAAGGTGGCGTCTGGTTCCTCAGCTCCACCATGTGGTTGCGACATCCGAAAAGAAAGGAAAAAGGGGGAAAAGAAAGCAAAGCAACCGTGAGTACTCATCAAAAGTACTCAGCAAGCAAGGATCTTCACTACATATGCAACAGTATCAAAGGAAGGGTGGTATATATGGACTGGTCTGCAGAAATGCCAGAATAGAGAAAAGGCCTAGTCCTATCAACGACTAGCATCTTCATCATCTTCAGAGGTCTTGAAGCATTAGAAGAGTGCAGATTAGCATAATGTAAAGTAGTAGTAGTGGTGTCATCATCCTCGCCCAGAGATCCTTTCTCGACTCCGTGTGAGAAAGCAATCCCAGAGCCATACTATCTAGTTATCACCTCAAGTATTCAGTTCTAGTTGTATCGATCGGGATACAACTCCGAGTGTCCGTTACCGTAGGACAGGCTATCGGTAGATGTTTTCTTCCCTGCAGGGGTGCACCAACTTACCCACCACGCTCGATTAACTCCGTACGGACACACTTTACTGGGTCATGCCCGGCCTCGGCCAAACGATATGCCGTAACCCGACCTAGGCTTAATAAAGAGGTCAGCACATTGGAATAAACCTATGCCCCCAGAGGTCTTGGGCCATCGCCTCGGGAACTCCTGCATGTTGCGTGGGTGGCCGGGGAGCAGACCTAGCCTCCCTTATACAAGGGGAGGCATTCTAGTCCAACCCGGCGTGCACCGCTCAGTCGCATGAC
Source organism: Triticum urartu (assembly GCF_056163025.1). Lineage (NCBI taxonomy): Eukaryota > Viridiplantae > Streptophyta > Magnoliopsida > Poales > Poaceae > Triticum > Triticum urartu. The sequence continues at coordinate 369,828,866 of NC_141874.1, forward strand.
GTCAATTAAGCTTTGGCTAATGCATACGACGCAGAACGCCCATACTATGCCCACGTGATGGTTAGTGCTATCAGGCCAGAGGCCCCTCGAATCAAATATCCAAATCATAGTTTATTAGTAATGTGCGGTAACGAGCAGAGACGCACGATCGATATGACCCCGTTGCCCCATCTCGAGGACTCATGACAATTATCTCACGGGCACCTTCCAGGTCAATCCGACCCCACATCACTCGCAATTAAGATCGCGCGGGTATCCCTCGGGGCCGACCTGTCTTTAGTAACATGGTTCAGTGTAAAGTCATCATAACCATAGTAGCTGCGTGTCTAACACCAAGGGGAACCCTGAGGAATCACCCTCGATGGAATTCCTCCTAATGTTATCATCAAGGTGAACGAAGGAGGATTCACCCTCGAGGTCCACTCTTATGGAGTTGCACGACGGTGTCGTTATTGGAAGTGGAGAAGGAGGAATCACCCTCGAAGACCATAACTGATGAACTAACCTACAAGGTTAACATCAGAAGTGCTGATGAGGTATCACCCTCGGCACTCGATAGTAACCCAGTAGTGTTGAGCAACTAAGGGGAAAGTGATGTGTGGTGCCGGGGCCTGGTCTTCGATCCTGTTGATCGGGTCTTCTGATAATCCAGTGGGGCAGTTGGGACAAAGTGGGGGTCTCTAATGTGTCTCTACCCAGCCTATACTAAACAGTTTAGGATAAGCAGGTAGGTAACAACAACAGGTTACAATAAACAGGCTATGCAGCAGAAATAGGATAACAGTAGTAGCAGCAGATTCTAATGCAAGCATAAGAGAGAAGGGAATGGGCGATATCAGAATGCTCAAGGGGGGTTTGCTTGCCTGGTTGCTTTGCAGACAGATAGGGACCCTCGACGGTGAAGTAGTCGATCACCGGTTCAACCACGGTCTCCACGTCTACCGGAAAGAAGTAACATAGGGGAACATAATAAATAACAGAGCAAACACTGCATCACAAAGCATGTCAAAGCAAAACGTTGCGCTGGAGGTGACCTAACGCAGTGCTTCATGTTGCAAACAAAGCGGGAAATTAACTGGAACATTTTCCCAGTTTCGGATATCTATCAGACAGATGAACCGAAGGGGAAGGTTCCATGTTTGTAGTGATAGAGGTATCTGACAGGTATGTGGATAGCGTATTCGGGCTCGTCTCATTTTTCTGATCAACTTTCATGTAGAAAACATTTCCATCCAAGTTACGGTTTATTTTCTATTATTTTTCAAAGTTTTAAAAACGTTTTCTGGAATTTCCTGAAAATTGACCAAGTCTGAGAATTGCTTAGTTTTAAACATCACTTAGCTGTTTTCCAAAGGCTATAACCATTGTTCTATTCATCCTATGGATTAGTGCCATATATCAATATTGATCACTTTCCTGTGCTCTACAAGATGGTATCAATTGCATCCCTGTTAGATCCCTATAACCTATTTATTTTATGCTCTAAAGCAGCTACCACAATAACTCTGTTTTTAGTCTTTTCTGTTAACAGAACATAGACTTTTGTCATTTTCAGAGGATTTAATCCGTGCCTTAAATGGATTTGTTCCAATGGGATAAAATGGAGTTTGTCAAGTGTACTACCTGTCCATATAATTTTTACCCATATTAACCTTCGTTTATTGGTTGTTCAAGGGTTGTCAAGAGGGCTAGTCAGGTTGAAGTGGCAGAAGCTAGCAAGCGCTACAATAACCTTCAGTTTACTATAGCACCGTAGTGCATGCAGAGCAGCGGCGAGAAGAGCAGCGGAGCCCGGCGGCGGGGGTGCACCTGGGCACGACCAGAGAGCACCGTGCGCGGCAGGGCGCTGGCGGGCACGGTAGTGACGGGACGAGCTACAACCAGCGGCGGGCGGAGCCGGCACGACCACAGGTGGATGGGTAGCAGTAGGAGCGGGCCAACGCGTGGCTAAGGGCACGGCGCCGAAAACGGCAGCAGCGGGCAGCGAGGGGCATCAATGGGGCACGACGAGCGCAAAGCATCAGCAACAGTATGCAGGGCACGATCCGGGGCGTACGTGTACGCACGAGGGCGTCGGCCTCGGGCGGGCAGAGGCGCATGGGAGCATGAGCAGGGGCGCGGTGGCACCGGCCCGACAGGATTGAGGCCTCAGACTCGGATCCGTCGACCAAGATGGTCAAGTGGCTCCCTAGGGGCTTCACGAGCACGAAGACTCTGTTAGTTTGTCCCAGGGTTGACTACATCGTCCTCCTTGAGCACATCAGCGACTACTTGGCCACGACAATGGCGCGATGGCGTGGATCTCCACCTACGGCGTGAAGTCGAGCAATCCAGAGAAGGGGAAGGGGTTGGTGCTCATAGTGGAGCCATTGGTGCGCTCGAGGAGGCCGAGGGAGGGCGAGGGTGATGGTTCAAACGATGGGCTCGCGGTGGCCGTGGCGGGGAAGATCGATGCAGGTGACGTGGCGCCAGCCTCCCAGCTCCGAGCCGACGGTGTAGTCAATGAAGAAGACCTGGGTGAAGCCGCTGTAGCCCTTGGCGCGGCTCGGGGTGGCTCAGGTGCGTGCGGACGATGACGACACGGTGACGTTGGCGTCGGTGTGGGTGAGGGGAGAGAGCAGTGATGCAAGGTGGAGAAAGGAGGAGCTAGGGTTCGTCCATGGGCAGAGGGGGGTCGGGTGGCATCCTTATCCTCGAGGGGAGGTCCGCGGGATGGCCAGTGCGTGGCAATCTGTGACACGGACGCATGGCCAGCGTCCAGCACACTGGGGATGAACAGGGAGGAAGACAATGGCGCTGTGGGTTGGGTCTGCACCCTATGCACTATTGGCCCAGTTACACATTGCCAATCTACAATTTTCTCTTTCTTTTCTATTCTGTTTTTCCTATCTGTTTCATATTTCTTTTGGCTATGAAAATAATTTAGTTGAAACTAATACCTAGAAGATATACAATAGGCAATACTATGAGCTAGCACAACTAGTTTCAATTATTTCCGAAAGCGCAAATATTTATTTAAATTGAAACAGACCAATTAAAAGTTGCCGGTCCAATTTTAAAAATGTTAAGGGTATCTTAATAACTCAAATAATGTTGGTTTATTCCTGACAATTAGTTAGTGAAATTTTGCAACCCAGCACACATTTTTGTTTTGCAGTTTGAATAAATATTATCTTTACTTTATTTAACCTTTTTTTAAATTCGAACTCGGTTTGGATCAAAGTGAGGTTTAGAAATTTAATTGTGATGACATGGCACAATTAGTGTGAGGTCACTATAGCATGACATTGGGGGTGCTACATGTTTCCACTATACCAAAATCTTTATGTGATGTGCTTATTCTTGCCAATAGAAATTATGTTCCTGCGGATTTTTGTTGTGCTTGTTATTGAATGCAATCCGTCTTGTCCTATAGTACTTGGTAGGCCGTTCCTACGAACCATAGGTGCTATTATTGATATGAAATAAGGAAACATAAGGTTCCAATTTCCATTAAAGAAAGGAATGGAACACTTCCCTAGAAAGAGAATTAAGCCACCATATGAACTAATTATGAGGGCCACCTATGGAATGGAAACTATGGATGATAGTACTTGAAACTATGCATTACGCCCAGCTAGGGGCGTAAAACAATAGCGCTTGTTGGAAGGCAACCCAATAGTTATCTTATTTTTCTTGTTTTCTTTTCTGCTTTGAGTTTTCACACAATTATGTTACTATTATGATTGTGTTCTTATGTTTTTGTTAGCGTTTGTGCCAAGTAGAGCCTTTGGGATGATTTGGTTTATAGTTGATTTGATTCTGTGAAAATAGAAACTTTTGCGCCCAGTACTACATTTTTATAATTCACTGGAACGTGATAAAATTCTGAATTTGTTACACATTATTGATATACAAATTTTCCACATTGAACTAATTTTTCAGAATTTTTGGAGTTACAGAAGTATTGTGTTTCTTTAAATCATTATAGACTGTTCTGTTTTTGAAAAATTCTGTTTTCGTTGCATAGTTTGCTTGTTTTGATAAATCTATAAATTATATTAGGGGGTATAAGTCATGGAGAAGTTAGAATATAGTAGGTATTATGCAATAATAAAATATGAATGGGTTTACAACATTACCTAAAGTTTATGATTTTCTTGTTATACTAATAGATCTCACGAGGTTTCTGTTGAGTTTTGTGTGCTGAAGTTTTCAAGTTTTGGGGGAGATCACGATGGATGAAGGAATAAGGAGCGGTAATACCCTAAGCTTGGTGATGCCCAAGGTACCCCAAGGTAATATTCAAGGAGAACCAAGCATCTAAGCTTGGGGATAACCCGGATGGCATCCCTCTATCGTCTACAATACATCGTCATATTACTTGGAGCTATATTTTTATTTATCACATGATATGAGTTTTTCTTGGAGCTTGTATTATAAAAGTCTTTGCTTTGTTTTCTTTTTAGTTTGCCACAATCATTGTTTGCTGCACACACCTTTTGAGAGGGACACACATTTATTTGCGATTTGTAAGAATACTCTATGTGCTTCACTTATATCTTTTGAGCTAGGCAGCACGATGGTGGCTATATTTTGAAGAAATAGTTCCACTCTCATGCTTCGCTTATATCTTTTGAGAGTCTAATAAATAGTAATGGAAATATGCACATGTTATGAAATTGTTCCTGATATGATAGGTACTCAAGAGGGATATAATAAAAACTTTCATGTACATCACTGAATATGATAAGTTTGATTCATTGCAATAGTTTTGTGATATTCAGATGGTAATATCTGGGTACTAGTGAATGAGTGTGGTTTAGTAAGAATATTGGTGTTAAGGTTTGTGATTCCCGAAGCATGCCCGTATAGTTTCTAGTTATGCTAAGAAGTTGGAGCATGATTTATTACTTATTGTCTTCCTTATGAGTGGTGGTCGGTGACAAGCGATGGCCTTTTCCTACCAATCTATCCCCTAGGGGCATGCATAGTAGTACTTTGCTTCGAGGGCTAATAAACTTTTGCAATAAGTATGTGAGTTCTTTATGCCTAATATGAGTCCATGGATTATACACACTCTCACCTTTCCGCAATTCGCTAGCCTTTTTGGTACCGTCCATCGCCCTTTCTCACCTTGAGAGTTGGTGCAAACTTCACCCGTGAATCTAAACCCCGTGGTATGATACGCTCTATCACACATAAGCCTCCTTATATGTTCCTCAAAACAGACACCATACCTACCTATGATGGCATTTCCATAGCCATTCCAAGATATATTTCCATGTAACTTCCACTGTTCCGTTATTATGACATACATCTTTATTGTCATATTGCTTTGCATGATTATATAGCTGAAATAGTATTTGTAGCTTAGCCACCGTTCATCATTATCATACATGTTACACTAGCATCATTGCACATCCTGGTACACCGCCAGAGGCATGCATATAGAGTCATATTGTTCTAGTATCGAGTTGTATGTAAATAAAAGTGTGATGATCATCATTATTAGAGCATTGTCCTAGTGAGGAAAAAAAGAGGCCAAAAAGAGCCCACCAAAGAAATGAGAGAAAAAGAGAGAAGGGGCAATGTTACTATCCTTTTCCACCCTTGTGCATCAAAGTAGAACCATGTTTTTCATATAGAGAGTCTCCTATGTTGTCACTTTCATATACTTGTGGGAATTTTTCATTATAGAACTTGGCTTGTATATTCTGATGCTGGGCTTCCTCAAATGCCCGAGTTCTTCATGAGAAAGCAAGTTGGATGCACACCCACCTAGTTCATTCTCAAGTTGCTTAAAATTCATGATTTGTGTCCTAAGAGAAATACTTTTCGCGGGTGGAAAATACTTAGTAATAAAAGCATCCTTGCACTTATCCCAAGAATCGTTACTATTGCGAGGCAAAGAATAAAACGAATTCTTCGCACAACCTCGCAAAGAAAACGGAAATAATTTCAACTTCACAATATCATTGTCCACATATTTTTTCTTTTGCATATCACATAATTCCACAAATGTGTTAAGATGGGACATAACATCCTCATTAGGAGTACCAAAAAATTGATCTTTGATAACGAGATTCAACAAAGCAACATTGATATCACAAGACTCCGCACTAGGGGCGGGTGGAGTAATCGGAGTGCTAATAAAATCATTGTTGTTGGTATTGGAGAAATCACAGAAGTTGGTGTTCTCTCGAGTCATCGTGACTACGCAAGAAGATTGCACTCAAAACAGATTTGATGAGAAAAACGACGAACGAAAAAGAGGGCGAATAAAACGACAAATTTTTTTGATGTGGGGGAGAGGAAAACGAGAGGAAAACGGCAAATAATGTAAATAGCAAGGAGATAAGACTTGTGATTAGGAACCTGGTAGATGTTGATGATGTCTCCCCGGCAACGGAGCCAGAAATTGGCAAGTTGACGGGACACTATCTTGACATGATCCTCCCCGACAACAGCGCCAGACATTGGCAAGTCGATGGGAGACTATCTTAACTTGATCCTCCCCGGCAACGGCACCAGAAATTCCTTTTGACGCGGCTTGAACTACGTCGGTATTTCCTGAAAGAGGAAGGGATGATGCATCACAGCTACGGTAGGTATTTCCCTCAGTGATGAGACCGAAGTTATCGAACCAGTAGGAGAACCACGCAACACCACGTAGACGGCTCCTGCACACAAAAAACAAATACTTGCAACCCGGCGTAAAAGAGGGGTTGTCAATCCCTCACGGGTAAAAAGATAGGTAAAATTATAGTAGATTTGATAAATAGATATCGCGGGAATGCGCGATAAAATAAGTAATAATAAATTGCAGCAAGGTATTTTTGTATTTTTGGATTAATAGATATGAAAATAAAATCAAATAAAAATAGATCACGAAGGTAAATATAATAAAGAAGAGACCCGAGGGCCGTAGATTTCACTAGTGGCTTCTCTCGAGAAAAATAGCATACGGTGGGTAAACAAATTACTGTTGGTCAACTGATATAACTTGAAATAATCATGACGATATCCAGGCAATGATCATTATATAGGCATCATGTACAAGATTAGTAGACCGGCTCCTACCTGCATTTACCAATATAACACCACACATCGACCGCTACCCAGCATGCATCTAGTGTATTAAGTTCATGGAGAAACGGAGTAATGCAATAATAATGATGACATGATGTAGACAAGATCTATTTATGTAGAAATAGACCCCATCTTGTTATCCTTAATAGCAACGATACATACGTGTCGGTTCCCCTTCTGTCACTGGGATCAAGCACCGTAAGATCGAACCCATGTGACGCCCTCGATTCAATCGTGCACTAATCATACACGCAAATCTGTACAATCAAGATCAAGGACTCATGGGAAGATATCACAACACAACTCTAGACACAAATTAAAATAATACAAGCTTTACATTACAAGCCAGGGGCCTCGAGGGCTCGAATACATAAGCTCGAATACACAAGAGTCAGCGGAAGCAACAATATCTGAGTACACACAAAAGTTAGACAAGTCTGCCTTAAGAAGGCTAGCACAAAAGCAACAACGATCGAAAAGGCAAGGCCTCCTGCCTGGGAGCCGCCTAACTACTCCAGGTCACCAGCGGCCGTCTTGTAGTAGTAGGCACCCTCGGGGTAGTAGTAATCATCAGTGGTGTCGTATGGCTCCTGGGATCCGTCATCTGGTCGCAACAATCGGGTATGGGGGAAAAAGAGGTAGCAAAGCAACCATGAGTACTCATCCAAAGTACTCGCAAGACTTACATCAGAACTAAACTAAGTATGCATATGTATCAAATGAAAGGGTTGTATCTATGGACTAAACTGCAGAATGCCAGAAGAGAAGAGGAAAGCCTAGCCTATCGAAGACTAGCATCTTCAAGGATCTTCAAGCATCTTGCAACATATAGAAGAGTACAAATCAACATAATGTGAAGTAGTAGTGTTATCAACCTCGGCCAGAGATCCTTTCGCGACTCCCTGCGAGAAAGCAATCCCAGAGCCATACTATCCATTTCTCATAACCATTTCTCATCTCAAGTATCCAGTTCTACTTGTATCGATCAGGATACAACTCCAAGTGTCCGTTACCGTAGGACAGGCTATCGATAGATGTTTTCTTCCTTGCAGGGGTGCACCAACTTACCCACCACGCTTGATTAACTCCGACCGGACACACTTTCCTGGGTCCGGCCTCGGCCAAACAATACGGCGCAACCCGACCTAGGCTTAATAGAGAGGTCAGCATGCCGGACTAAACCTATGCCCCCAGGGGTCTTGGGCCATCGCCCCGGGAACTCCTGCACGTTGCGTGGGCGGCCGGTGAGCAGACCTAGCTACCTGCTTAAAAGGCAGGAGCTTATCAGTCCAACCCGGCATGCACCGCCCATTCGCTGACGTCTAATAAGCTTCGGCGGATACATACGACGTAGAACGCCCATACAATGCCCACGTGATGGTTAGTGCTATCAGGCCAGAGGCCCCTCGGATCAAATATCCAAATAGTTTGTGCGTTGGCAGTGCAGTCACGAGTAGAGACTCACGAAAGATGTGACCCCGTCGCCCCGTCTCGAGTACTTGCGGCAAGAGCTAACAATGCCCGACCACGCCTCGTAAGTATCTCGCGGGCACCTTCGAGGTCAACCCGACTCCACATCACTCGCTATTAAGCTCGCGCGGGTACCCGTCAGGGCTGACCCGTCTTTAGTAACATGGTTTAGTGTAAAGTCATAGTAACCATAATAACTATGTGTCTAACACCAAGGGGAAAACCCGAGGAATCACCCCCGGTGAATTCCACTCGATGTTATCATCAAGGTGAACGTAAGAGGATCCACCCTCGAGGTTCAGACTTGAGGGGTTGCACGATAGAGCCGTAACGGAAGTGGTCAAGGAGGAAATCACCCTCGATGACGTCGACCGTATAGCTACACTACAGATATCTCATCAGGAGTGATGTAAGAGGTTCCACCCTCGGCACTCGATGGTAACTCTTCAGAGTTGTACAACTAGGGGGGGGGTGATGTGCGGTGTCGGGGCCTGGACGTCGATCACGTTGATTGAGTCATCAAACATAAAGCGAGGCAACTAGGACAAGGTGGGGTCACTGATGGATCTCTAACCAACCTATACTAAGCAGTTTAGGATAAGCAGGTAAGGTATGAAAGCAGGTAACAAAAACAGGCTATGCATCAGAGTAGGATCATGCAGAAAGTAGTAGCAGTTCTAATGCAAGCATGAGAGGGAAAGAAATGGGCGATATCGGAATCCTCAAGGAGGGTTTGCTTGCCTGGAAGCTCTGTTGAAAGGAAGAAGTGTCGTCGTCGACGTAGTCGATCACTGGGGCACCATCGGCCTCGGGGTCTACCGGAGAGAAGAGGGGGAAGAAACAGTAAATATAAGCAAACAGAGCATCACAAAGCATAACGCAATATGTTGTGCCAAGTATGACCTAATGTACATCTAGACGATATAGGTGAAGGGGAAATTCAATCGGGAATGTTTTCCCGGTTCCGGACCTGTGTCAGACAGATGACCGGAGGGGGAAAGTTCCATGTTCAAATAGTTAGAGGCATCTGACAGATGAACGGACCACGTACTCGGATTCGTTGGATTTTTCTGAGCAACTTTCATGTATAAAGTTTTTCGAACCAAGCTACTGTTTATTCTCTATGATTTTTCAAAGGTTTAGCAATATTCTGAATTTGTTTTAATTACTAAATTTGTCAAAAAATGAATTATGGCATAATCCTCGCGTCAGGGGTCAACAGACCAGTTGACTGGTCAACGGGGCCCATGCAGGGCCCACGGGCAGTGACTGGGCAATGCCCAGTCAGCCGTTCACTAGGTCAACAAGGCCAGCCGGGCCCCTAGGGCCACTGGGCAGTGACCTAAGGGGGTGGCCCCGGTCGGCCACGTCGGCACCAGCAGCTGCGGAGCCCCGGTGAGCGCTCCCGCGGCGGAGACGCGCCGGATCTCGTCGGAATCAGGCTCCGGTCACCAGATCGGTGCGTGCGTGGGTGGGTTCGGACGTCCGTGGCGTTGCGTGTCGTTTGGCGGCGGCGGCAGCTCCGGGGGCGCTCTGTAGCGGCGGGGGCAGCGGCGGTCGGCGACATCAAGCGCGGGCGGCACCGCGGTCGAGCAGAAGCAGGCAACGCGGCGGCGAGTTGCCGCGCAGAAGCAGGCAACAGAGCAACGATAGGGAGGAGGCGCGCAGGAGAGTCAAGCCGCGGGGCTGTGCAGCCGGGCGCCGGAGCGGAACGCGGCGGCTGTGGCTGTAGCCGTGGCCGACAACAGGCGGAGCGGGAGGCTGGACGCAGCGCGGGTGCAATCAAGCGGGTGAGGCTGGGGTGGAGCTAGACGGGCAAGGCAGCGAGCAGCGCATCGGCAGTAGGCGATGCGGGGACGAGCTACAGGGGGAACTGAAGGAAATATGCCCTAGAGGCAATAATAAAGTTATTATTTATTTCCTTATATCATGATAAAAGTTTATTATTCATGCTAGAATTGTATTAACCGGAAACATAATACATGTGTGAATACATAGACAAACAGAGTGTCACTAGTATGCCTCTACTAGACTAGCTTGTTAGTCAAAGATGGTTATGTTTCCTAACCATGGACAAAGAGTTGTCATTTGATTAACAGGATCACATCATTAGTTGAATGATCTGATTGACATGACCCATTCCATTAGCTTAGCACCCGATCGTTTAGTATGTTGCTATTGCTTTCTTCATGACTTATACATGTTCCTATGACTATGAGATTATGCAACTCCCGTTTGCCAGAGGAACACTTTGTGTGCTACCAAATGTCACAACGTAACTGGGTGATTATAAAGGAGCTCTACAGGTGTCTCCAAAGGTACATGTTGGGTTGGCGTATTTCGAGATTAGGATTTGTCACTCCGATTGTCGGAGAGGTATCTCTGGGCCCTCTCGGTAATGCACATCACTTAAGCCTTGCAAGCATTGCAACTAATGAGTTAGTTGCAGGATGATGTATTACAGAACGAGTAAAGAGACTTGCCGGTAACGAGATTGAACTAGGTATGGGATACCGATGATCGAATCTCGGGCAAGTAACATACCGATGACAAAGGGAACAACGTATGTTGTTATGCGGTCTGACCAATAAAAGATCTTCGTAGAATATGTAGGAGCCAATATGAGCATCCAGGTTCCGCTATTGGTTATTGACCGGAGACGTGTCTCGGTCATGTCTACATTGTTCTCGAACCCATAGGGTCCGCACGCTTAAGGTTACGATGACAGTTATATTATGAGTTTATACATTTTGATGTACCGAAGTTTGTTCGCAGTCCCGGATGTGATCACGGACATGACGAGGAGTCTCGAAATGGTCGAGACATAAAGATTGATATATTGGAAGCCTATGTTTGGATATCGGAAGTGTTCCGGGTGAAATCGGGATTTTACCGTAGTACCGGGAGGTTACCGGAACCCCCCGGGAGCTATATGGGCCTAAGTGGGCCTTAGTGGAAAAGAGAAGGGGCAGCCCTAGATGGGCCGCGCGCCCCTCCCCTCCCTTGGTCCGAATAGGACAAGGAGAGGGGCCGGCCCCCCTCTCTCTTCCCCCCCTCCGCGAATCCTATTCCAACTAGGATTGGGGGGGGGAATCCTACTCCCAGAGGGAGTAGGACTCCTCCTGGCGCGCCTCTCCTAGGCCGGCCGCACCCCCCTTGAGCCTTTATATACGGAGGCAGGGGCACCCCAGAGAAACACAAGTTGATCCACGTGATCATATTCTTAGCCGTGTGCGGTGCCCCCTTCCACCATAGTCCTCGATAATATTGTAGCGGTGCTTAGGCGAAGCCCTGCGACAGTAGTACATCAAGATCGTCACCACGCCGTCGTGCTGACGGAACTCTTCCCTGACACTTTGCTGGATCGGAGTCCGGGGATCGTCATCAAGCTGAACGTGTGCTAGAACTCGGAGGTGCCGTAGTTTCGGTGCTTGATCGGTCGGGCCGTGAAGACGTACGACTACATCAACCAAACGCTTCCATTGTCGATCTACAAGGGTACGTAGATCATACTCTCCCCTCTCGTTGCTATGCATCACCATGATCTTGCGTGAGTGTAGGATTTTTTTTGAAATTACTACGAAACCCATCAGTGGTATCAGAGCCTCGGTTTTATATGTTGATGTTATATGCACGAGTAGAACACAAGTGAGTTGTGGGCGATATAAGTCATACTGCTTACCAGCATGTCATACTTTGGTTCGGCGGTATTGTTGGACAAAGCGGCCCAGACCGACATTACACGTACGCTTACGCGAGACCGGTTCTCCCGACGTGCTTTGCACATAGGTGGCTTGCGGGTGATAGTTTCTCCAACTTTAGTTGAACTGAGTATGGCTACGCCCGGTCCTTGCGAAGGTTAAAACAGCACCAACTTGACAAACTATCGTTGTGGTTTTTGATGCGTAGGTAAGATTGGTTCTTTCTTAAGCCCGTAGCAGCCACGTAAAACATGCAACAACAAAGTAGAGGACGTCTAACTTGTTTTTGTAGGGCATGTTGTGATGTGATATGGTCAAGACATGATGCTAAATTTTATTGTATGAGATGATCATGTTTTGTAACCGAGTTATCGGCAACTGGCAGGAGCCATATGGTTGTCGCTTTATTGTATGCAATGCAATCGCGCTGTAATGCTTTACTTTATCACTAAGCGGTAGCGATAGTCGTGGAAGCATAAGATTGGCGAGACGACAACGATGCTACGATGGAGATCTAGGTGTCGCGCCGGTGACGATGGTGATCATGACGGTGCTTCGGAGATGGAGATCACAAGCACAAGATGATGATGGCCATATCATATCACTTATATTGATTGCATGTGATGTTTATCTTTTATGCATCTTATCTTGCTTTGATTGACGGTAGCATTATAAGATGATCTCTCACTAAATTATCAAGAAGTGTTCTCCCTGAGTATGCACCGTTGCGAAAGTTCTTCGTGCTGAGACACCACGTGATGATCGGGTGTGATAGGCTCTACGTTCAAATACAACGGGTGCAAAACAGTTGCACACGCGGAATACTCAGGTTATACTTGACGAGCCAAGCATATACAGATATGGCCTCGGAACACGGAGACCGAAAGGTCGAGCGTGAATCATATAGTAGATATGATCAACATAGTGATGTTCACCAATGAAACTACTCCATCTCACGTGATGATCGGACATGGTTTAGTTGATTTGGATCACGTAATCACTTAGAGGATTAGAGGGATATCTATCTAAGTGGGAGTTCTTTAAGTAATATGATTAATTGAACCTAAATTTATCATTAACTTAGTACCTAATAGTATCTTGCTTGTTTATGTATGATTGTAGATAAATGGCCCGTGCTGTTGTTCCGTTGAATTTTAATGCGTTCCTTGAGAAAGCAAAGTTGAAAGATGATGGTAGCAATTACACGGACTGGGTCCGTAACTTGAGGATTATCCTCATTGCTGCACAGAAGAATTACGTCCTGGAAGCACCGCTGGGTGCCAGGCCTGCTGCTGGAGCAACACCAGATGTTGTGAACATCTGACAGAACAAAGCTGATGACTACTCAATAGTTCAGTGTGCCATGCTTTACGGCTTAGAACCGGGACTTCAACGACGTTTTGAACGTCATGGAGCATATGAGATGTTCCAGGAGTTGAAGTTAATATTTCAAGCAAATGCCCGGATTGAGAGATATGAAGTCTCCAATAAGTTCTATAGCTGCAAGATGGAGGAGAACAGTTCTGTCAGTGAGCATATACTCAGAATGTCTGGGTATAATAATCACTTGATTCAAATGGGAGTTAATCTTCCAGATGATTGCGTCATTGACAGAATTCTCCAATCACCGCCACCAAGCTACAAGAGCTTCATGATGAACTATAATATGCAAGGGATGAATAAGACTATTCCCGAGCTCTTCGCAATGCTGAAAGCTGCGAAGGTAGAAATCAAAAAGGAGCATCAAGTGTTGATGGTCAACAAGACCACTAGTTTCAAGAAAAAGGGCAAAGGGAAGAAGAAGGGGAACTTCAAGAAGAACAACAAGCAAGTTGCTGCTCAAGAGAAGAAACCCAAGTCTGGACCTAAGCCTGAAATTGAGTTCTTCTACTGCAAGCAGACTGGTCACTGGAAGCGGAACTGCCCCAAGTATTTGGCGGATAAGAAGGATGGCAAGGTGAACAAAGGTATATGTGATATACATGTTATTGATGTATACCTTACTAATGCTCGCAGTAGTACCTGCGTATTTGATACTAGTTCTGTTTCTAATATTTGCAACTCGAAACAGGGACTATGGATTAAGCAAAGATTGGCTAAGGACGAGGTGACGATGCGCGTGGGAAACGGTTCCAAAGTCAATGTGATCGCAGTTGGCACGCTACCTCTACATCTACCTTCGGGATTAATATTAGACCTAAATAATTGTTATTTGGTGCCAGCGTTAAGCATGAACATTATATCTGGATCTTGTTTGATGCGAGACGGTTATTCATTTAAATCAGAGAATAATGGTTGTTCTATTTATATGAGTAATATCTTTTATGGTCATGCACCCTTGAAGAGTGGTCTATTCTTATTAAATCTCGATAGTAGTAACACACATATTCATAATGTTGAAACCAAAAGATGCAGAGTTGATAATGATAGTGCAACTTATTTGTGGCACTGCCGTTTAGGTCATATCGGTGTAAAGCACATGAAGAAACTCCATACTGATGGACTTTTGGAACCACTTGATTATGAATCACTTGGTACTTGCGAACCGTGCCTCATGGGCAAGATGACTAAAACACCGTTCTCCGGTACTATGGAGAGAGCAACAGATTTGTTGGAAATCATACATACAGATGTATGTGGTCCGATGAATATTGAGGCTCGTGGCGGATATCATTATTTTCTCACCTTCACAGATGACTTAAGCAGATATGGGTATATCTACTTAATGAAACATAAGTCTGAGACATTTGAAAAGTTCAAAGAATTTCAGAGTGAAGTTGAAAATCATCGTAACAAGAAAATAAAGTTTCTACGATCTGATCATGGAGGAGAATATTTGAGTTACGAGTTTGGTGTACATTTGAAACAATGCGGAATAGTTTCGCAACTCACGCCACCCGGAACACCACAACGTAATGGTGTGTCCGAACGTCGTAATCGTACTTTACTAGATATGGTGCGATCTATGATGTCTCTTACTGATTTAGCGCTATCGTTTTGGGGTTATGCTTTGGAGACGGCCGCATTCATGTTAAATAGGGCACCATCAAAATCCGTTGAGACGACGCCTTATGAACTATGGTTTGGCAAGAAACCAAAGTTGTCGTTTCTGAAAGTTTGGAGCTGCGATGCTTATGTGAAAAAGCTTCAACCTGATAAGCTCGAACCCAAATCGGAGAAATGTGTCTTCATAGGATATCCAAAGGAGACTATTGGATACACCTTCTATCACAGATCCGAAGGCAAGACTTTTGTTGCTAAATTCGGAAACTTTCTAGAGAAGGAGTTTCTCTCGAAAGAAGTGAGTGGGAGGAAAGTAGAACTTGACGAGGTAACTATACCTGCTCCCTTATTGGAAAGTAGTTCATCACAGAAAACTATTCCTGTGACACCTACACCAATTAGTGAGGAAGCAAATGATAATGATCATGAAACTTCAGAACAAGATACTGCTGAACCTCGTAGATCAACCAGAGTAAGATCCGCACCAGAGTGGTACGGTAATCCTGTTCTGGAAGTCATGCTACTAGATCATGATGAACCTACGAACTATGAAGAAGCGATGGTGAGCCCAGATTCCGCGAAATGGCTTGAAGCCATGAAATCTAAGATGGGATCCATGTATGAGAACAAAGTGTGGACTTTGGTTGACTTGCCCAATGGTCGGCAAGCAATTGAGAATAAATGGATCTTCAAGAAGAAGACTGACGCCGACGGTAATATTACTGTCTACAAAGCTCGACTTGTCGCAAAAGGGTTTCGGCAAGTTCAAGGGATTGACTACGATGAGACCTTCTCACCCGTAGCGATGCTTAAGTCTGTCCGAATCATGTTAGCAATTGCCGCATTTTATGATTATGAAATTTGGCAGATGGATGTCAAAACTGCATTCCTGAATGGATTTCTGGAAGAAGAGTTGTATATGATGCAACCAGAGGGTTTTGTCGATCCAAAGGGAGCTAACAAAGTGTGCAAGCTCCATCGATCCATTTATGGACTGGTGCAAGCCTCTCGGAGTTGGAATAAAACGCTTTGATAGTGTGATCAAAGCATTTGGTTTTATACAGACTTTTGGAGAAGCCTGTATTTACAAGAAAGTGAGTGGGAGCTCTGTAGCATTTCTGATATTATATGTGGATGACATATTAGTGATCGGAAATGATATATAATTTCTGGATAGCATAAAGGGATACTTGAATAAAAGTTTTTCAATGAAAGACCTCGGTGAAGCTGCTTACATATTAGGCATAAAGATCTATAGAGATAGATCAAGACGTTTAATTGGACTTTCACAAAGCACATACCTTGACAAGATTTTGAAGAAGTTCAAAATGGATCAAGCAAATAAAGGGTTCTTGCCTGTGTTACGAGGTGTGAAGTTGAGTCGGACTCAATGCCCGACCATTGCAGAAGATAGAGAGAAGATGAAAGATGTTCCCTATGCTTCGGCCATAGGCTCTATCATGTATGCAATGCTGTGTACCAGACCTGATGTGTGCCTTGCTATAAGTCTAGCAGGGAGGTACCAAAGTAATCCAGGAGTGGATCACTGGACAGCAGTCAAGAACATCCTGAAGTACCTGAAAAGGACTAAGGATATGTTTCTCGTATATGGAGGTGACAAAGAGCTCATTGTAAACGGTTACGTTCATGCAAGCTTTGACACTGATCCGGACGATTCTAAATCGCAAACCGGATACGTGTTTACATTAAACGATGGAGCTGTCAGTTGGTGCAGTTATAAACAAAGCGTCGTGGCGGGATCTACGTGTGAAGCGGAATACATAGCTGCTTCGGAAGCAGCAAATGAAGGAGTCTGGATGAAGGAGTTCATATCCGATCTAGGTGTTGTACCTAGTGCATCAGGTCCAATGAAAATCTTTTGTGACAATACTGGTGCAATTGCCTTGGCGAAGGAATCCAGATTTCACAAGAGAACCAAGCACATCAAGAGACGCTTCAATTCCATCCGGGATCTAGTCCAGGTGGGAGACATAGAGATTTGCAAGATACATACGGATCTGAATGTTGCAAGACCCGTTGACTAAGCCTCTTCCACGAGCAAAACATGATCAGCACCAAGGCTCCATGGGTGTTAGAATCATTACTGTGTAATCTAGATTATTGACTCTAGTGCAAGTGGGAGACTGAAGGAAATATGCCCTAGAGGCAATAATAAAGTTATTATTTATTTCATTATATCATGATAAAAGTTTATTATTCATGCTAGAATTGTATTAACCGGAAACATAATACATGTGTGAATACATAGACAAACAGAGTGTCACTAGTATGCCTCTACTAGACTTGCTTGTTAATCAAAGATGGTTATGTTTCCTAACCATGGACAAAGAGTTGTCATTTTATTAACAGGATCACATCATTAGTTGAATGATCTGATTGACATGACCCATTCCATTAGCTTAGCACCCGATCATTATGTATGTTGCTATTGCTTTCTTCATGACTTATACATGTTCCTATGACTATGAGATTATGCAACTCCCGTTTGCCAGAGGAACACTTTATGTGCTACCAAACGTCACAACGTAACTGGGTGATTATAAAGGAGCTCTACAGGTGTCTCCAAAGGTACATGTTGGGTTGGCGTATTTCGAGATTAGGATTTGTCACTCCGATTGTCGGAGAGGTATCTCTGGGACCTCTTGGTAATGCACATCACTTAAGCCTTGCAAGCATTGCAACTAATGAGTTAGTTGCGGGATGATGTATTACAGAACGAGTAAAGAGACTTGCCGGTAACGAGATTGAACTAGGTATGGGATACCGACGATCGAATCTCGGGCAAGTTACATACCGATGACAAAGGGAACAACGTATGTTGTTATGCGGTCTGACCGATAAAAGATCTTCGTAGAATATGTAGGAGCCAATATGAGCATCCAGGTTCCGCTATTGGTTATTGACCGGAGACGTGTCTCGGTCATGTCTACATTGTTCTCGAACCCATAGGGTCCGCATGCTTAAGGTTACGATGACAGTTATATTATGAGTTTATACATTTTGATGTACCGAAGGTTGTTCGGAGTCCCGGATGTGATCACGGACATGACGAGGAGTCTCGAAATGGTCGAGACATAAAGATTGATATATTGGAAGCCTATGTTTGGATATCGGAAGTGTTCCGGGTGAAATCGGGATTTTACCGAAGTACCGGGAGGTTACCGGAACCCCCCGGGAGCTATATGGGCCTAAGTGGGCCTTAGTGGAAAAGAGAAGGGGCAGCCCTAGATGGGCCGCGCGCCCCTCCCCTCCCTTGGTCCAAATAGGACAAGGAGAGGGGCCGACCCCCCTCTCTCTTTCCCCCCCTCCGCGAATCCTATTCCAACTAGGATTGGGGGGGGGGGAATCCTACTCCCAGAGGGAGTAGGACTCCTCCTGGCGCGCCTCTCCTAGGCCGGCCGCACCCCCTCTTGAGCCTTTATATACGGAGGCAGGGGCACCCCAGAGAAACACAAGTTGATCCACGTGATCATATTCTTAGCTGTGTGCGGTGCCCCCTTCCACCATAGTCCTCGATAATATTGTAGCGGTGCTTAGGCGAGGCCCTGCGACAGTAGTACATCAAGATCGTCACCACGCCGTCGTGCTGACGGAACTCTTCCCCGACACTTTGCTGGATCGGAGTCCGGGGATCTTCATCGAGCTGAACGTGTGCTAGAACTCGGAGGTGCCGTAGTTTCGGTGCTTGATCGGTCGGCCCATGAAGATGTACGCCTACATCAACCAAACACTTCCGTTGTCGATCTACAAGGGTACGTAGATCATACTCTCCCCTCTCGTTGCTATGCATCATCATGATCTTGCGTGAGCGTAGGAATTTTTTTAAAATTACTACGAAACCCATCAGGAACGACGGGCGCGGTGGCCAACAAGCTACGGTGCGCGAGGGAACTAACGGAGAGGAGCATGATGTGGAGGAGCTCACCGCGTGGCTCACACGGAGGCCCTTGGAGGTTTAGTAGCCGCAGGCGTCGCTGGAGACGGAGAAGATTGCCGGAGCAGAGGCGGAAGAGGGCGGCGTCGTTCGTCAGCTGTAGAGGCCCTCGGCTCCACGGAAGGCGCCAGGCGAACGAGCGGACAACGGCGGTTTTTCTGGACAACACGAGCGGTTGATGCAGCGCCAGTGGCCTCGGGATCTCGTTGGCACGGTGGCGGGCGCATTCGGTGTAGCGAGGGGGAGAGAGGAACGGCACGAGCTGAGGTGGAAGGACGAGCTAGGGTTTGTCGAGGGGATCAGAGAGGGTCAAGTAGGCGCCGAAGAGTGGTGGATGGCCACCCCGTGGCCGCTCTGAGCCGTGGATGTCGCACGGGCATCCACCGAGCTCTGATGAACAGAGGTAGTGGAAAACCCCAGATGGGCTGGGCCGTGGCACTCTAGAACTAGAGGCCCAACCCCATAGTAGCGTTCAGGCCTTTTCTATTTCTTCTTTCTGTTTCAGCTTTTATTTATTAATAGAGAGAGAAAGGGAAAGATTTGGTAAACTATTTCACTTAGGAAAAATTTGGGAGGAGTCCCATTAAACCCCTGGTGATTATAGACAGCGCCACCAATATTTTGGAGACCAGAAGAATTCATTTGGTATTTTTCATAAATAGGATAGCATTCAAAAATGCTGGATTGGTGCTATTATAATTGCTAATGCTCAACTTTGCACAAAAGTGATGTTGTGTTCCTTAACAAATAATTGTTATGGAAATTTTGACAAATGATGAACATTTTTCCAGCAACTTTTGAGCAACTTTAAACTTCACTTGAATTTGAATTGACTGGAATTTCAAATGGGATATTGGACAAAGGTGATTAAGCACGGTTTGGAAAAATGATTAGCTTAATCACAGAGGGTTACTGTAGCATGACACCGGGGGTGTTACAAATCTCCTCCATTACAAGAAATCTCGTCCCGAGATTTAAGTGGGGAAGGAAAGAGTAACTTCAAGAGAACTGACCCTTATAGGGTTAATTATCTGGTGAACAATTCAGGGAATGAGGCGAAGGTGTCTCTCGAGTTGAAATTTAATAAAACATCGAGAGCAAAGTATGAAGGTACCATGAGAAGTTTTAACGGACAGGCAATCATTCGATGCCTAATCAAAAGGTGAAAGGGGTTGAGAGCAACAACAACAAACATATTATGTCTGATACTAGAATAGATCACTAGGAAGGTGGCTCATGAATTACATATGAAGGCAAGTGAAAATGGATACTTCGGAATCAAGGAGGTACATGAGTCAGGTATCGATTCTATGGAACTGTGGGTTATGGTCCCACCATGTGGTTCAAAAGTATGAAGGACATTAACATATTGCACGGTCATGGTAGCAAGGCAAGTCAGAGGATAGCCTATCAGTTATGTTGGCAACAACGTTGGTACCAAGGGCGAGGGACGAAGAGAACCATTTTCCTGCTTGTTGAAATGAGGCGGACTAATAGGCAAAGTTCTCGTCCATTGGTGGTTACCGAAATGTCATCATCAATAGTAACAGGGTCTTACTGACAAAGTTGTACATTGAGGTGTTTACCTAAGCAGGAAATTATCTCTACTAAGATAAGTTAGTTTACCGGAAAGGTTAAACAAAAGAATGGAAAGGAAAAAATATGGTTAGTATATTAATCAGAACAATGGAAAGGAAAATGTGTTTAAACACAATTATCAGGAGTATATCCTTCCCAAGGACAAGCTGAGGATGATATCCATGACATGATAGTAAGTAGATAACCAATTAGGTAAAGGGGTGAGGGAATTCATGATGTTACACGTACAACGGTGTTTGGATAAATGAACAAGAAACATTTAGCATTATGCTTCCAATGTTCTTGTTGATGTTTGAGTACCACAATCATGCTTCGGGATAACATTGACATGGTCATCAGGTAAAGGTCGGACCTTGGATTCACAATGGATCCATCGGGAATTTCTAGAACATATCATGTTATTTTATCAGGGAAAAGATGAGGAGGTGGCCGATGGGTTCAGTAGCAATCCATCGACATGTCAAAAAGGACGTATCCCCAAAATTAATATGATCAAGTTTGTGTTGGGGGCAATACAACAATGTTGTTGATGTTGACACAAATCATCGAGAGGCAAGGATGGTATTTCTAGCCATGAATTCAATTTACATCTCTGAAGAAGCCAAAGTGTTGACGCACGGTGGTCAAGACAAATTTTGTCGAGAGACTCTATGAAGATGCCATCGAGCAGAAAAGGAAGGATGAAGTGAAAGGCTATGAGAACCATGGATTTGACACAAGCTCAAAGTCAAGCTTGTTGTTCGAGGTGAAATGATAAGATGAGGGAGATCGACGTAAGCTTAGCTCATCGTCGGAAGTTGCCCAGTTGACATGACAAAAATATAGCCGATCAGGCTAGGAATGATGTGATGGGGTATAAAGCTTCCCAGTATCAAGTACTAGGTGTAATGCCAGAAGGTAAATCGGAGTAAAGGTTGGACGAGGGAAATGATTTGCAGAGGATAAGTAATTTTAACTTACTCAGTAAATGGGATCAAGGAGGAAATATGGTCGGGGCCATAACTGCAAGGGAGCCAATTTACGTTACCAGAAGAATTATTCAAATGATTAAATATCCTTGCAAGAAGCTTTCATGATAAGTTCCACCGTGTCCGTGGGCATGAACACAAAGGTTCAGGGTCGACTCCCACTTCTACAATGCATAACCTTTCATTTTACTTCTCGCTCTTGATGAAGCTGTAGTATTGAAATTTTATCTGACGAAAAGCCAGTAGAGTATAATCCACATAACTTTCGAGTTCACACAGATTAGGGAAGGCATAGGTTCAACCCATCGAGGCATCTTAGGAACATATATCATAAATTTCAAGAATAAATAACACAAGCTCGGTAGTAGAGCATTCTTGAGAAAGCAGAGGATACAATTTACCAAAAGCATTATGTATCCGAGGAACGTCTCACAAGCTTATTGAATATGAAGGACGTTGTCGGATAAAATCTGAAAAAGGGGTCTGGTGGTCCACAAGGGATCTGATGTGAGCATCAGTATTCAACCAGAGGAAGAAAGAATGCAAGGAGATCAGATTATAGAAACAATTGACTAACTCAAAGCTCAATTGCAAAGGAATTAAGAATTCCAAGACAAGGGGTCAGAAGCAATGCTCTGATTAGGGATGGATAGGTAGAATAGCCTTAGGGGTACAATCGATGGCGATTTGATTGGTCGAGATCCAGCACATGTTAAAATGACGTCTGAGCTGGAAGGATGAATTCTAGGATCTGATTGAGGATTGCGAGCATTCGCAACATATTGTATCAACGGACTCAAAATGATAATGACAAAGGATGGCAATAAGATTACTAGACTTATGGTATTAACCATAATGCAAGCAAGCAAGAAATTCAAGAACAATAGGCTGTTGAGGATTTTCACAAGAATGAATGGTATTACGAAGACTTTTGTGAAGTAAATGAATCAACTGAGGATGAGCGGATACTCGATAGGTGCACAAAGTTATCCGTAGGGGTATTCAGGTGACAAGGAACTGCAAGGCAGTAAGCTCAAAGGATTCTTGGAACAAAGGAGAGCAGTTCAGGCCTTCTTGTAATAACAAGATCAATGGAATAGAATGTAAGATTGGCAAGTGTGTGTAGTTATCCATAAGGATATTTCGGTGGTAGGGAATTGCAAAGGCAACAGGCACAAAGTCTCAAGAGAACATCGTATGGTATCTTCGGAATCTTGTGGTGCTGTAGGCGATCATATGTAATAAGGGGCTCTCTGGGAGGAAGTAGTTACGAGATCCTAATGTTAGAGTTAGCAAAATCGTTTAACCTGAATAGAAGAGATATCAGAGTCCCAGAGTATAGACGAGGAATAAAAGATCCTAATACCACCCAATGGCGACGTGGGCCCGTAAGACACACATCCAATGTTAGTAAATTTTTTCAGTGACTAGACTCAACTTCGGCCAAGGAGTTGGAAAGGGGGCTCCTACAGGCAGTCGTCTCTGATACCAACTTGTGACGCCCTCGATTCAATCATACACTAATCATACACGCAAATGTGTACGATCAAGATCAAGGACTCACGGGAAGATATCACAACACAACTCTAGATACAAATTAAAATAATACAAGATTTATATTACAAGCCAGGGGCCTCGAGGGCTCGAATACATAAGCTCGAATACACAAGAGTCAGCAAAAGCAACAATATCTGAGTACAGACATAAGTTAGACAAGTCTGCCTTAAGAAGGCTAGCACAAAAGCAACAACGATCGAAAAGGCAAGGCCTCCTGCCTGGGAGCCTCCTAACTACTCTAGGTCGCTAGCGGCCGTCTTGTAGTAGTAGGCACCATCGGGGTAGTAGTAATCATCAGTGGTGTCGTCTGGCTCCTGGGATCCGTCATCTGGTCGCAACAATCGGGTATGGGGAAAAAGAGGTAGCAAAGCAACCGTGATTACTCATCCAAAGTACTCGCAAGACTTACATCAGATCTAAACTAAGTATGCATGTGTATCAAACGAATGGGTTGTATATGTGGACTAAACTGTAGAATGCCAGAAGAGAAGGGGAATGCCTAGCCTATCGAAGACTAGCATCTTCAAGCATCTTGCAGCATATAGAAGAGTACAGATCAACATAACGTGAAGTAGTAGTAGTGTTATCAACCTCGGCCAGAGATCCTTTCTCGACTCCATGCGAGAAAGCAATCCCAGAGCCATACTATCCATTTCTCTTAACCATTTCTCATCTCAAGTATCCAGTTCTAGTTGTATCGATTGGGATACAACTCCAAGTGTCTGTTACTGTAGGACAGGCTATCGATAGATGTTTTCTTCCCTGCAGGGGTGCACCAACTTACCCACCATGCTCGATTAACTCCGGCCGGACACACTTTCCTGGGTCATGCCCGGCCTCGGCCAAACAATACACCGCAACCCGACCTAGGCTTAATAGAGAGGTCAACACGCCAGACTAAACCTATGCCCCCAGGGGTCTTGGGCCATCTCCTCGGGAACTCCTGCGCGTTGCATGGGCAGCTGGTGAGCATACCTAGCTACCTCCTTAAAAGGCATGAGCTTAACAGTCCAACCCAGCGCGCGCCGCTCAGTCGCTGATGTCTAATAAGCTTCGGCTGATGCATACGACGCAGAACGCCCATACAATGCCCACGTGATGGTTAGTGCTATCAGGCCAGAGGCCCCTCGAATCAAATATCCAACCGTTAGTGCGTTGGCAGTGCGGTCACAAGCAGAGACTCACGAAAGATGTGACCCCGTAGCCCCGTCTCGAGTACTTGCGGCAAGGGCTAAGAATGCCCAGCCACGCCTCGTAAGTATCTCGCGGGCACCTTCTAGGTCAACCCGACTTACATCACTCGCTATTAAGCTCGCGCGGGTACCCCTCAGGGCCGACCCGTCTTTAGTAACATGGTTCAGTGTGAAGTCATAGTAGCAATAATAACGGTTTGTCTAACACCAAGGGGAAAACCCGAGGAATCACCCCCAGTGAATTTCACTCGATGTTATCATCAAGGTGAATGTAAGAGGATCCACCCTCGAGGTTCACACTTGAGGGGTTGCACGACAGAGCCGTAATGGAAGTGGTTAAGGAGGAAATCACCCTCGATGACCTTGATCGTATAGCTACACTACAGAGATCTCATCAGGAGTGATGTAAGAGGTTCCACCCTCGGCACCCGATGGTAACTCTTCAGAGTCGTACAACTAGGGGGGTGATGTACGGTGTCGGGGACTGGACGTCGATCACATTGATCGAGCCATCAAACATAAAGCGAGGCAACTAGGACAAGGTTTGGTCACTGATGGATCTCTAACCAACCTATACTAAGCAGTTTAGGATAAGCAAGTAAGGTATGAAAGGAGGTAACAAAAACAGGCTATGCATCAGAGTAGGATCATACAAAAAGCAGTAGCAGTTCTAATGCAAGCATGAGAGGGAAAGAAATGGGCGATATCGGAATGCTCAAGGAGGATTTGCTTGCCTGGAAGCTCTGCTGAAAGGAAGAAGTGTCATCGTCGACGTAGTCGATCACCAGGGCACCATCGGCCTCGGGGTCTACCGGAGAGAAGAGGGGGAAGAAATAGTAACTATAAGCAAACAGAGCGTCACAAAGCATAACGCAATATGCTGTGTCAGGGTGTGACATAACGTATAGCGAGACGATATAGGTGAAGGGGAAATTCAACCGGGAATGTTTTCCCGGTTCCGGACCTGTGTCAGATAGATGACCGGAGGGGGAAAGTTCCATGTTCAGATAGTTAGAGGCATCTGACAGATGAACGGACCGTGTACTCGGATTCGTTGGATTTTTCTGAGCAACTTTATGTATAAAGTTTTTCAAACCGAGCTACGGTTTATTCTCTATGATTTTTCAAAAGCTTAGCAATATTCTGAATTTGTTTTAATTACTAAATTTGTCAGAAAATAAATTATGGCATCATCTTGGCGTCAGCCCCGTGTCAGCGGTCAACAGACCAGTTGACTGGTCAACGGGGCCCACGCAGGGCCCACGGGAAGTGACTGGGCAATGCCCAGTCAGCCATTGACTAGGTCAACAAGGCCAGACAGGCCCCTGGGGCCACTAGGCAGTGACCTTAGGGGGTGGCCTCGGTCGGCCACGTCGGCATCGGCGACTGTGGAGCCCCGGCGAGCGCTCCCGCGGCGGAGACGCGCCGGATCTCGCCGGAATCAGGCTCCGGTCATCGGATCGGTGCGTGCATGGGTGGTTCGGATGTCCATGATGTTGCGCGTCGTTTGGTGGTCGCGGTAGCTCCGGGGGCGCTCTGTAGTGGCGGGGGCAGCAGCGGTCGGCGACGTCAAGCGCGGGCGGCACCGCGAGCGAGCAGCAGCAGGCAACGCGGAGGCGCTAGCAGCGACAAGCGGCGGCGAGTTGCTGCACAGAAGCAGTCAGCAGAGCAACGACAGGGAGGAGGTGCGTGGGAGCGTCAAGCCGCGGGGCTGCGCGGCCGGGCACCGGAGTGGAACGCGGCGGCTGTGGCTGCAGTCGTGGCCGACAACAGGCAGAGTAGGAGGCTGGACGCGGCTCGGATGCAATCGAGCGGGTGAGGCCAGGGTGGAGCTGGACGAGCAAGGCGGCGAGCAACACATCGGCAGTAGGCGACGCGGGGACGAGCTACTGGGGAACGACCGGCGCGGTGACCAACTAGCTACGGCGCACGAGGGAGCTAACGGGGAGTAGCAGGATGCGGAGGAGCTCACCGCGTGGCTCACACGGAGGCCCTTGGAGGTTTAGTAGCTGCAGGCGTTGCCGGAGACGGAGAAGAGATTGCCAGAGCAGAGGCGGAAGGGGGCGGCGTCGTTCGTCAGCTGTAGAGGGCCTCGACTCCACAGAAGGCGCCAGGAGAACGAGCGGACGACGACAGTTTTTCTAGACAACACGAGTGGTCGAAGCAGCGCTGGTGGCCTCGGGATCTCGTTGGCGCGGCGGCGGGCGCGTTCGGTGTAGAGAGGGGGAGAGAGGAATGGCGCGAGCTGAGGTGGAAGGACGAGCTAGGGTTCGTCGAGGGGATCAGAGAGGGTCAAGTAGGCCCTGGAGAGTGGCGGATGGCCGCCCCGTGGCCGCTCTGAGCCGTGGACGTCGCACGGGCGTCCACCGAGCTCTGATGAATAGAGGTAGGGGAAAACCCCAGATGGGCTGGGCCGTGGCTCTGTAGAACTAGAGGCCCAGCCCCATAGTAGCGTTCAAGCCTTTTCTATTTCTTCTTTTCTGTTTTAGCTTTTATTTATTAATAGAGAGAGAAAGGGAAAGATTTAGTCAACTATTTCACTTAGGAAAAATTTGGGAGGAGTCCCATTAAACCCCTGGTGATTATAGACAGTGCCACAAATATTCTGGAGACCAGAAGAATTCATTTGGTATTTTTCATAAATAGGATAGCATTTAAAAATGCTAGATTGGTGCTGTTATAATTGCTAATGCTCATCTTTGCACAAAAGTGATGTTGTGTTCCTTAACAAATAATTGTTATGGAAATTTTGACAAATGATGAACATTTTTCCAGCAAATTTTTAGCAACTTTAAACCTCACTTGAATTTGAATTGACTGAAATTTCAAATGGGATATTGAACAAAGGAGATTAAGCACGATTTGGAAAAATGATTAGCTTAATCACAGAGGGTCACTATAGCATGCCCCTTGGTGTGTTACAACCCATCACAAAGTACCTCCTCCCATTTCAAGATAAATAGATCAAGTTGGCCAAACAAAACCCAATTATCAGACAAGAAATATGAGGCTATAAGAAATCATTCATATAAGAGATCAAAGAAGAGTCAAATAACTTTCATGGATAAAAACATAGATCTCATCATAAACTCAAAGTTCATTGGATCCCAACAAACACACCGCAAAAAGAGTTACATCAAATAGATCTCCAAGAGACCATTGTATTGAGAAGGAAAAGAGAGAGGGAAAGCCATCTAGCTACTAACTACGGACCCGTAGGTCTACAATGAACTACCCACGCATCATCGGAGAGGCACCAATGAGGATGATGAACCCCTCCGTGATGGTGCCTAGATTGGATCTGGTGTTTTTGGAACTTGCGGCGGCTGGAATTGATTTTCGTGGACTCCCCTAGGGTTTCTTGAATATTGGGATATGTATAGAGCAAAGAGGCTGTGCGGGAGGCCACCGAGGTGGGCACAACCCACCTGGGCGCGCCTGGGCCCCCAGGCACTCCCTAGTGGTTCCCCCCAGAGCCTCCTCTGGTACTTCTTTGGCCCAACATGTGTCTCCTGGTCCAGAAAAAATCTCCAAAAAGTTTCGCTGCGTTTGGACTCCGTTTGGTATTGATTTTCTGCGAAGCAAAAAAGAGAGCAAAAAACAGGAACTAGCACTGGGCACTATGTCAATAGGTTAGTCCCAAAAATGATATAAAGTTGATATAAAAACATCCAAGATTGATAATATAACAACATGGAACAATAAAAAATTATAGATACATTGGAGACGTATCAATGACTCACATATTATCATCTCTAGATTGCAAAAGTATTGCAATGAATCAAACTTATCATATACAATGATCTATATGAAAGTTTTTATTATATCCCGCTTGAATATTCATCACTTTGGGACCAAATTGTTATCTTGTGCAAATTACCATTACTATTATCAACTCTCAAAAATACATAAATGAAGCATGAGAGTGCAAATATTTCTTCAAAATTTAATCACCGCAACTGCATAGCTCGAAAGATATAAGTGAAGCACTAGAGCAACTGCATAGCTCGAAAGTTTTAAGTGAAGCACATAGAGTATTCTAACAAATCATGAGAAATGTTTGGCTCTCTCAAGTAAGTGTGTCAAACAAATATTATTGTGAAAATCTAAAAATCAAACAAAACAAAGAATCATATAATACATGATGCTCCAAGCAAAACTCATGATATGTGACGAATAAAAATATAGCTCCAAGTAAGATTACCGATAGTTGGTAGAAGAAAGAGGGGATGCCTTCTAGGGCATCCCCAAGCTTAGTTGTTTGGGAGTCCTTGAATATTACCTTGGGGTGCCTCGGGCATACCCAATCTTAGGCTCTTGCCACTCCTTATTCCTTCATCCATCGTCAGCTCACCCAAAACTTGAAAATCTCAATCACACAACACTCAACAAAACCTTCGTGAGATCTGTTAGTATAATAAAGCAAATCACTACTTTAAGTACTATTGCAAACCCATCCATATTTTATTTTTGCATTATACCTACTATAGTCTAACTTCTCCATGGATTATACCCCCAGATACAATCCGTAGTTTCATCAAAACAAGCAAAAGAATGCATAAAAAACAGAATTTGTAAAAAACAGAACAGTCTGTAGCAATCTGAACATTGACCATACTTCTATAACTCTAAAAATTCTTAAAAATGAGGACAACATGGGAAATTTATATATCGCTCATGTGTAAAATGTTTAGAAATTTATCACGCTCTAGCAAATCTCAACAATTCTGCTACTGGATGCAAAAGTTTCTGTTTTTGCCCAGAATCAAAGCAACTACCATCCAAATCATCCCAAAGGCTTTACTTGGAAAAACACTAATTTAAACACAAAAACACAATCATAACAGTAACATAATTGTGCACACACAATAAAATAGAAAAGTAAATTTTGGGTTGTTTCCCAACAAGCTCTTTCTTTATAGCCATTAAGATAGGCTTGTGATTTTATTGATGTTCACATGAAAGATAATAATTGGAACATAAATAGAGTATCATATAGCACGTGAAGAGAACATTTAAGTCTAACATACCTCCTATGCATAGGCATTTTATAAGTAAACAAATTATTGAGACAAGCAAAAACTAGCATATGCAAGGAAAAAGAAAGAAACAATAGCAATCTCAACTTAAGGAGAGGTAATTTAGTAACATGAAAATTTCTACAACCATATCTCCCTCTCTCATAATAATTACATGTAGGATCATAATCAAATTCAACCATATAGCTATTATATAAAATTTTATCTCCATGATCGACATGCATAAAAGTTTTACAATCTTCCAAGGTAGTGGGATTAACATCAACTAAAGTCACGACCTCTCCAAATCCACTTCTATTAAAAAAACATAAGATTGAACACCCTCCAAATATGTGGGATTATTTGTAGGTAAAGTTGACGCTCATCCAAACTCACTTTCAATATTATTGCAAACATTGTCAATATCACATTCATCATGAGGCTTAAATAAAATTTCAAGATCATAGGAAACATTATCAGCCCCAATCATGATCATTGCAATAAGTAGACATAATAAAATCATCATCCCAAAGCTTGGGATTTTGCATATTATTAGCACAATTGACATTGATGGAATTTATAATGACATCATCGCAATCATGCTTTTCACCGGAGGAGCTATCATGAATCACTTTATAAATTTTTTCATTTAACAGTTCAGCAAAATTTTCAGATTCACGATCTTCAAGCAAAACTTTATAAAGATAATCTAGTGCACTCAACTCACCAACAATTGGATCATCATAATTGTAGCTTTTAAAAAGATTAGCAAGAGATGAGGGTCCATATTAATTTTTCTTATTTATTTTTCTGTTTTTGAGTGTTGACATGAAGGCGAAAAGGAAGCAAACAAGCAAAAAGGCAAATGAAAAATATTTCTTTATTTTTGTAAAAAATAATTAGAAGTGGGGGAGATGAAAACGAGAGTCAAAGGGAAATAAAATAAATGCAAGGAGATGAAAGTTTATGCATAGTTACTTGATAGATGTTGATGATGTCTCCTCGGCAACAGCGCCAGAAATTCTTCCTGCTACTTGTGAGCCGCGTTGGGATTTCCCCGGAGAGGAGGGGATGATGCAGTATAGTAGAGATAAATATTTCCCTGAGTTATGAAACCAAGGTTATCAATCCAGTAGGAGAATCATGGAAAAACTTTGTTAGCAACACCTCCACACAAAATAACAAATCCTCGCACCCAACGCGAACAAGGGGTTGTCAATCCTTTGGCAGTTAATTGCAGTACAGTATGGTGATAGATAAATCAAACAAAAGTACAAAATAAAATAAAATAAGGGAAAATTGTAGCAAGGTATTTTTAGGATTTTTAATATATGATAAAGGTAGACCCAGGGGCCATAGTTTTCACTAGAGGCTTCTCTCTTGAAAATAGCATACAGTGGGTAAACAAATTACTGTTGGGCAATTGATAGGAAACAATAATCATGATGATATCCAAGGCAATGATGATGTATATAGGAATCATGTCCGAGACAAGTAGACTGGCTGCCTGCATCTACTACTATTACTCTACACATCGACCGCTATCCAGCATGCATCTTGAGTATTAAGTTCATAAAGAACAGAGTAACGCCTTAAGAAAGATGAGATGATGTTGACAAAGTAAACTCACGCATGAATAAACCCCATCTTTTTATCCTTAATAGCAATGATACAATATATGTCATGTCCCCTACTGTCATTGGGATTGAGCATCGAAAGTTCGAACCCATTACAAAGCACCTCTCCCATTGCAAGAGAAATCAATCTAGTTGGCCAAACCAAATCAATAGATTGGAGAGAAATATGAAGTTATAAAATCATGCATAAAAGAGTTCAGAGAAAACTCAAATAATATTCATGGATAATTTGATCATAAAGTCACAATTATCGGATCCCAATAAACACGCTGCAAAAAGTGATTACATCAGATAGAACTCCAAGAACATCGAGGAGAACATTGTATTGAAGATCAAATAGAGAGAAGAAGCCATCTAGATACTAACTATGGACCTATAGGTCGGTGGTAAACTACTCACGCATCATCGGAAGGGCAACATGGTTGATGTAGAACCCCTCTATGAGCGAATCCCCCTCCGGCAGAGTGCCTAGAAAGGCCTTCAGATGGGATCTCTCGAGAACATGAACTTGTGGCGGCGGAAAAAGTATTTTGTGGACTCCCCTATTGGTTTTCCAATTTTAGAGAATTTATAGAGGCAGAGTTAGGTCAAACGGAGCCATGTGGTCCCCACGAGGCACCAGGGCGCGCCCTGGTGCCTCGTGGGCCGCTGCTCCATCTTCTCGTCCCCTCCCGAAGCTTCCGGTGTCTCTTATTTCCAAAAAAGATCCAAAATGTTTTGTGGCATTTGGACTTCGTTTGGTACTAATATTCTAAAAAACCAAAAACAGGCACAAAATTACAACTCGCACTTGGCACTAAGTTAATAGGTTAGTCCCAATAAATGATATATAATTGCTTGTAAGTGCATATAAAATATGTAAGATTGATAGTATAATAGCATGGAAGAATAAAGAATTATAGATACGTTGGAGACGTGTCACTGAACGGTCAGTGATTGCTACGTAGAGAAAGCTGAAAGGGTCCTTCTACCATAGACTAGCTGGCCAGTGCGGATTGACAGTGGAGGCCGTTGAGCAGTATGATACTTACTTCTCTCCCATGGAGGCTAGTAAGTGATGCCCATATTAAAAATCATTCGGTGGATTATCCTACATACCATCAACCTCTTGATTGCACAAAAGACGATGGACATTGCAACCCCAAATGCATCATACAAACGCATCCATATGCAGTCACATGCACACATATATATTGCCATATCATAAATGACATGCAAACATATATAAGTGATACACATTTCATATCAATTATATTCATGGCATGTCATTAGTCACATGAATCTTGCTTATATACATATTTATATCATTACATACATGTGTACATTTTTGAACATAAGATAAAGTTACCATTGTCATTTTTCAATTGCATGCAACCATTTTCCGAAGATTCAAACAAATGATAGCACGCTATAGATTTCATCAAATTCACCAAATTAACATAAGGTGACCGATGGCATGAGACTTCAAAAAATATATAAGTTATCCCATGGCAACATAGACACATATGGGGAACCAAGTTTTACGCACCCACACCACTAACTACAAAATATGATCACAAGTTTGCACAGAAAATTGGTTTTCTTTAGTGAAAACTATTGCCCCTTTGCGTCATTGCCTTAAATGCTGCTACTTTGCTAAAGAGGTAGGCTTTGTCTATGCTGTAAAATCATGCTAGAGTGGTACTTCATCAAAGATTTCTATTCAATGAAGATTGCTCTTTTGGCTGCACATGGCCCATGAATAGGCAAAATACCATATATATGATTTTTCAACCCATTTCTTACCATGATTTGATGTGGCGGCAGTTTAGATTTTGAATTTCCAGCAGTAAAGCCTAACAAATGCAACAAATGTCTGAAATATGGTAGACATGCCCAGAAAATGGCAAGGGCCTGGCATGTGTCATGCCATGATGTTTGCCGAGTGCAAAATAAGTTTGGAGGCCAAGGGAGCAAATGGCCCGGCACTCCCTTAACAAACCGAATCCTTTCCCTCTAAAAAGCTAGATCCTTCCCAAGAGACGCCCCCGTTTGTATGTGGTCCGAAAGGCTTCTGTAAAACATACGAAGGTTGTGCCAGGACCCGTGGAGTTCCGGCCTCGTATGATTTTCCATCAATTTAAACGACACCATCCGACATGTCGACAACCTAGCATAGTCACTCCTCATTTTTGTAGATTTTTTGTTGTCCATCGGACTAGCTACCAATGGTTGAGCCTTGAATCTCTGGACGATGTTTGATTTCATTATTTGACCATGGTATCGAGGGAAACCTCTTTCTTAAAAAAACAAAAAGGTATCGAGAAAGAGAGTTGATAAACCTCGATAATGTAGCAAACACATTGCCTATAACACTTTAAGAAAATAAAAAGAGAAATGAGAAAGGAAAAAAGGAAAGAACAAAGAAAATTAAAATACATAAAACAGTACTTTGCCGAGCTTGGTTCATATGGGATTGCCAAAGACTATCTTTCCCGAGTTCCCGCGGTTTAGATCTCGACAAATCTTCCAATTTTGTTTTATGTTTCTATGACCCTTTCCACCTAGGGAGGAGAGCAAGATGAGATGAACCCTCCCCTTAAAAATTGGAAGGCGAGGCGCACATAATCCCATATCCTCCATCGGAAGGGCGGCTCCAAAATGAAGCATTCCATGACGCACCATGAAGCATCGCTGAGAAGCTCGAGCCGCGAAGACAGCCTGATTTGTTTATTTACATTGTGCATGGTGGACATGCGATCTTTTTATCGCACAATTAGATCTTAAGTGATTTTATATATTACTCTTGCGTGTATATCTTTTGCACTCACAACTCGATTCTTGATTTATATATGAGTCATTTGTTATTTCTTATGTATCCATTATCATGTTAACTAAACACTTCGCAAGAAATTTGTCTATATAGGTCAGTAAATATATAATAACATTCTGTCATAACTTGGCAATAACGTTTAGTAGTAGTACCTGGCATCTAGATTTGTGTTCTTAAGAATGGGACCAATGTGTTGACAATTTTGCTTAGTTCTGGTTAGTGCTGCTTTTTCGATAAGGGGCACTTTATTACTTAAAGGTTTACGCATTACATCCGACCTCAGCATAACTAAGATGCACATAGCCAAACAAATTTCTCATGCAAAGCCAAATCTTAAAAAAGGCGAAATACAAAGAAACATGTAGAGTCTATATAACACGTAAATCAGAGGGGGAGGGGGCAATCCTAAGATCATTCTGGGAAAAAGTATCCATCGACGTAGCCTCCAATGATGTACACACCTCCGCAAATAGGTCTTGATTCTCCACACATTGTAGAGAGGACCATAAATGAAGCGGCCCGATACATCTGTAGTATACTTGCATAAGAGAAGTACTTTTATCATTAAAACCTTATCCTTCCTTACATAGCCAAAGCGACCAAATAATGACAAGCGTTGCCACCATAAGAAGAGTTCTAAACTTGCGGTCAATCCCATGTAACCAATTGCCAAATATATTAGCTACACTACAAGGAGGATACAAGACAGAAACTATTTGGATGACTCACCATATAGGACTAGCCAATTTGCATTGGAAGAACAAATGTTTTAATGTCTCATCATGCTAATAAAAGACACCTTTCTTACTTTAGTGCCAATTCATCTTAATAAGATTCTCTTTAGCTAGTAAGAATGACTCCACGATGAAGATACAACACAAATATTTTATTCTTAAGAGGTATCCTCATCTTCCAGATCTTCTTGTTAGTATCAACTGGCACATCAGACTAGAGCAACGCTCTATACATAGACTCCAATGAGAATTGTCCATTCCCATGTATGTTCCAACGAAATACATTGGACCCCAGCGACAATTGCACCATGGACAACCGCTGAAGCAGGATGTTCCATTATCGGAGTCTGGGTCCAACTAAATCTCTTCTGAATGTCTCATTTGGTGGAAATGATTCCAAAACCATGGCGATAGTATCACCCTTGTGACGCACAATAAAGTATAGAGCTGGATATTGTTCCAAGAATGTAGTATTGCTTAGACACTTATCCTTCCATAATCTAATTTTCAAGCCGTCCTTAATCGAGAAGGATCCATAGCGGAAGAAATATTCTTCATAGCCATTAGACCCGCCCAAAAGTGAGAGTCCCCATGCTTCTAGTATACTTGGGATACTTCCTTGTAACCCACATATTTTCCCTTAGGAGGGTTTGCCATACACCATCTTCCATCAGTAACTTAAACAACCATTTGCCGAGGAGGGACCTATTCTTAACCTCAAGGTCATGAATGCCCAACCCGCCTTGGTCTTTGGGATGGCAAACCACACTCCATTTAGCCAACTGATATTTCTTTCTCTTGCTATCTCCTTGCCAAAAGAATATTGATCAGAATAATCCAATCTATGTAATACTCCTTACAACAACTGGAAGAAGGAAATCATATATGATACCATATTATTTTGTACTAAATTTATGAGGATCAATCTTCCGCCTAGAGAGAACAATTTACCTTTCCAACTAGTCTTTTTTGTAGTCTCTCCTTGACATGTTTCCATTCAGCATTCATGAGTCTCCGATAATGTATCGGTATCCCAAAATATGTGAGCAGAAAATGGCCCAACCCGCATCCGAACAGGTCAGCATACGGATGGGCCTCGTCTTGAGCCTCACCAAAGAAAAACAATTTAGTTTTATGAAAATTTGTCTTAAGTCCTGAGAGTTGCTCGAATGCTGATAAAATTAATTCCATATTTCTCTCTTTCTCGAGGTCATGATCCATGAAGAGAATCACATCGTCGGCATATTGAAGGATAGAGAGACCACGATCAACTAGATGAATCACTACCCCATCAATTTAGCCATCAACCTTGGCACGGTCAATCATGGTTGCTAACATATTCGCAACTATATTGAATAGAATGGGCAATAATTAGTGAGCTTGTCATAATCCTTTATTCATTTGGAAATAGTGGCCAATGTCATCATTGACTCTAATGGCCGCATTACCTCGAGATACGAAACTATGGATCATAATGTGCCACTCTACAGAAAATCCTTTCATTCTCAGAGGTTGTTGAAGATTAGACCACATGACTTTTTCATAAGGCTTTTTCAAAGTCCATTTTAAGTACCACCCCATTCAACTTGTTCCAATGTATTTCATGGACTGTTTCATGCAGAATAACAGCTCCATCTAGGATGTTTCTGCCTTGTGTAAAAGCAGTCTGTGAAGGACGAACCACATGTTTAGCAACCAAATTTAGACTAATCGTTGCAACTTTTGTGAAGACTTTTAAACTAACATTAAGGAGACAGACAGGTCTATATTGTTGTATCCTTTTAGCCTCAATAACCTTAGGTAATAAAATGATCTCACCAAAGTTTAAGAGAAACAATTCTAGTTGGGTAGCATGTATGTCGCCAAACAAACATAGGAGATCCAGTTTGATGACTTCCCAAAAGTTCTATTGGAACTCAGCGGGAAACCATCCGGGCCAGGGGCTTTGTTGTGCTCCATTAGAAAAACCACCTTTCTAACTTCCTCCTCAAAATATGGAGCTATTAGAAGGCTATTTCTCCCCTCAGAGACTATGCATTATTATTGACAGTTGCTTTCTCTGGACATACTTCGGTTTGCAAATGCTAATTATATTTTGCCATACGTGCATTTTCTCTGAAAATTAACTGACAATAATCTCCTTCAATGGTCATAAGGTAGGAGGTGTCATAGGTTTGAACTTGCTGAGAGCATTCCTTGCCCAACAGTCTTTCGAGAATACAACTTGTAACCTTTCTTCTGCTCGATTTCACACTTCCGTCTCTTCAATGGACCCCACAACGTCTACTTTTAGCTTTTCGTCAAAAGTACAAGCTATACATATAAACCATAACATCCATGCATGCATCGATATATAAATATCAATAGATCATACTATAACTAAAATAGCAATGTAAAAACTAGGGTTCCACAAGCCGTACCCTCAAATTAAGACTAGATAGAGTACTAGGCATTTAGTCCGTCTTCTTCTTGGACATCCCTCCCGGCCATCACCTGGGTGAAGACGCTTGGTGCTGATCGTCGGTTGGTCATCGTCATTGGCGTTGCTATCGTCCCCGTCCTCGTCCATGATTGCTTGAATGTGCATTGGTATTTCCCCGAAGAAGAGAGGATGATGCAACACATCAAAGGTAAGTATTTCCCTCTGTTATGAAACCAAGGTTATCAATCCAGTAGGAGAACCAAGCAACACTATGTAAACAACACCTGCACACAAACAAGAAAAACTTGCAACCCAACACGTAAGAGGGGATGTCAATCCGTCCTCGGTATTGAGAAAGATAAAATTGTATAGATTTTGGTAAATAGATCTAGCAAAAACACAAAATAAAACAAATAAAGAAAAATCTCAGCAAGGTATTTTTAGTTTCATATGATAGGAACATAGACCCAGGGGTCGTAGTTTTCACTAGAGGTGTCGGTGTACAAAAGTAGGGGCTCTCCTTTTGCACCCCTTTACTTGTGCACGGGCAGTCAGAGCCGCGCCCACGGCCACACTGAGCAGGGCAGAGGAGGGATGCCGGAACACAAGACGACCAAAGCAACGCCAAGACCAGGGGCGCAAAGAGAGCAAGAGGGCGGGGTGGACTCCCCCGGCAAGACCCTTGCCGTGGTGGCTTCCTCAGCCTCGACAAGATCCTTGCCGGTGCAACTTGCCTGACGCCAGCGGAGCGCGCCACCCTTGAGCCCAAGGGTTTCCAATGCCATCAACTACATTGGAACCAAGGCTTGGGAGGCACCTCCGTGGTGGCATGCAGATCTTTGTAGAGATCCTAAATACGCAAGATCAGACGAGGACCAGAAGACGATGATCCTTGGCGAGATCCTTGTCAAGAAAGTCCACGAGACCCCCAGCAAGATCCTCGCCGAGGACGACCGCGGTGCCGTGGCAAGACCCTTGCCGAGGCCCTGGCAAGGCCCTTGCCGAAGACACATGCGGGGCCGCAGCCAGTCCCACACCAGCCAAGACTCCACCGCCGCTCCCACGCAGCTGCTAGCTCGACCAGCTGAGCACGCATCTGCGTGGCAGCGCGCGACCTCCACACCCACTCAGCAAGCACCTGCGTGGTGGCATGCAGATCTTCGTGAAAGCCCCACCACCATGCTAGCCCAACAGCCATCCAACGTGGCGCTACAACGCCTCGTCAGCTTGGACGCGCATCGGAGCCAAGCGAGGCGACGACAGCTGGGGCGAGCTTCTTTGCCGTCCCCAATAAAGACAAAGGGGCACGTCGGCAGCGCATTAAATGCATTTGTCCGACAATGCCAGTGGATAGAATCAGCCCTTGTACACCTTTCCACCTCCTGTGTGCGACTGTGGTGACCCCTTTTGCCTATAAAAGGAGGTCCGAGGCGTACTTGAGAGGGATTCAGATCTTTTGGACTAGAAAGCCACAACAGCTAGTTCAAGAACACAAGAACACTCAAATATACATCAAAGCAGGACTAGGGTTTAACTCGTCTCCGTGGCCCGAACCTGGGTAAATGATTTGCGTACTGACGGCCAGACCCGCTCTTTGCACAACCCCGCACCCGCCAACCATAGAAGGGATCCCATTGACCCCATAGGTGTCGTTTCCCACCGACATCTCTGGCGCGCCAGGTAGGGGGTGCGCAGTTGTGAAAATCCGGTCTAGCAGTTAGTTTAGCAGCTCTTCCTCGCCATGGCTCCCATGAAGAAGATGATCATAGCGATCGGTTTGTCAGGGGCCGAACGGCCCGTACCAGTACGGGCGAGTGGTGGGCGGCCGTGGACGGTAGCCGAGGGACGGCTCGCGAACACCCGCATCGCTCTGGCAGCCAAAGCCTGGCGAGCGGCGTCATTCATGCGCGAGACGAGGGCTGCACGCCACCAAATCCAAAGATGGAGCCAAGCCCCCTGCAGGCGGTGCGGGGCTCTCCAGGGGCGGCGTCGTGCCACCCACGGGCGGTGCAGCGACTTCCGAGGCGCCTACGCCGGCGCTCCTGACATGCTCTTCCCAGTTTGTGCGTGACGAGAAGCGTCACCATGTTGGTGACCCTGGGCACCGTCGTGGGAAGAGTCCTGTGCATCATTCACGGGACGTAGAAGGCCAGCACGCGCGCCGAGGCATAGGCGAAAACGGTGTACAACCGCCAGGCCGTGATAGAGCTCCTTCTAACATGGTTAGAAGTCGGAGTGCGTCACGGTCCATGCAGCTTTTGCCACCACCCACGCCAGCAGGAGCTTTGGCATGCGCGCAGTTGCTCCTCAATTTTCCTCCTGCTGCAGAAAAGCTCGATGAGTGGAGAGCCACCATCCGAAGCCTCGTCGGTGTTGCCAACAAAGATGAGCCACGACCGGCGGGGCCCTCAGGCCAGTGCTCCGTCGAGCCACCGCATGCCAGTGGTGGAAGGATCGGGGGTGCTGCGGCCACGATGCACTCCCCTCCTCCAGGCCAGCCACCGCGGGTGTCGATCCGTCGTGACGACGCTTGTGATAACATTTCCATAGCATCGTCCCACCCACGGACCCACCGCGATCAGCGCCAAGTTCTTCGGGAGTGAGCCCGTGAAGATTCTTGAACCACCATCGAGCGCCGGTGCGATGCACGCCACCAGTCAGATAGGTGGGCGTGGCCCACTATGGACCACCCAGTACCGGGGGCTCTGGCGACCTACCCTACGAGGTAGGTTTCCCATCCTTTACCCGTGAGCTGTGGCAGTTCCAGTGGCCCTCCCATCGCACGTTCAAGCCTGACGTTGGCGAGAAGTACAATGGCAAGACCCACCCATCAGAGTTCCTCAACATCTACACCATCGCGATGAAAGCTGCCGGAGCCCGCGACGACAAGGCGCTTGCCAATTACTTCCCATTGGCACTCAAACCCAATGTCATGTCATGGTTGATGCAATTGCCGGCGGATTCCTTTTCTTCTTGGTCGGACTTGTGCCATGAGTTCGTTGGTGCCTTTACTAGAGGCCACCAAGCTCTTGGCCAGGCAAGCGATATGCATATCATCGCCCAGAAGGAAGGTGAAACCCTGTGCAAGTACATACAGAGGTTCAGGCAGGTGCAATGCTGTTGGGGAACGTAGTAATTTCAAAAAAATTCCTACGCACACGCAAGATCATGGTGATGCATAGCAACGAGAGGGGAGAGTGTGATCTACGTACCCTTGTAGACCGACAGCGGAAGCATTAGCACAACGCGGTTGATGTAGTCGTACGTCTTCATGGCCCGACCGATCAAGCATCGAAACTACGGCACCTCCGAGTTCTAGCACACGTTCAGCTCGATGACGATCCCCGGACTCCGATCCAGCAAAGTGTCGGGGAAGAGTTCCGTTAGCACGACGGCGTGGTGACGATCTTGATGTACTACCGTCGCAGGGCTTCGTCTAAGCACCGCTACAATACTATCGAGGATTATGGTGGAAGGGGGCACCGCACACGGCTATGAATATGATCACGTGGATCAACTTGTGTCTAGGGGTGCCCCCTGCCCCCATATATAAAGGATCAAGGGGGGGGGTGCGGCCGGCCAGGAGGAGGGCGCGCCAGGAGGAGTCCTACTCCCACCGGGAGTAGGATTCCCCCCTTTCCTAGTTGGAATAGGATTCGGGAAGGGGGAAAGAGGAGAGAGAGAAGGAAGGGGGGGGGAGCCGCCCCCTCTCCTTGTCCTATTCGGACTAGGGGGCGGGGGAGGGGCGCGCGGCCCAGCCCTGGCCACCTCTCCTCTCTTCCACTAAAGGCCACTAAGGCCCATATACCTCCCGGGGGTTCCGGTAACCTCCCGGTACTCCGGTAAAATCCCGATTTCACCCAGAACACTTCTGATATCCAAATATAGGCTTCCAATATATCAATCTTTACGTATCGACCATTTCGAGACTCCTCGTCATGTCCGTGATCACATCCGGGACTCTGAACAAACTTCGGTACATCAAAAAGCATA
Organism: Triticum urartu; assembly: GCF_056163025.1. Taxonomy (NCBI): domain Eukaryota; kingdom Viridiplantae; phylum Streptophyta; class Magnoliopsida; order Poales; family Poaceae; genus Triticum; species Triticum urartu. Next base: position 369,869,999 of record NC_141874.1, read on the forward strand.
AACTCATAATATAACTGTCATCGACACCTTAAGCGTGTGGACCCTACGGGTTCGAGAACAATGTAGACATGACCGAGACACGTCTCCGGTCAATAACCAATAGCGGAACCTGGATGCTCATATTGGTTCCTACATATTCTACGAAGATCTTTATTGGTCAGACCGCATAACAACATACTTTGTTCCCTTTGTCATCGGTATGTTACTTGCCCGAGATTCGATCATCGGTATCTCAATACCTAGTTCAATCTCGTTACCGGCAAGTCTCTTTACTCGTTTCGTAATACCTCATCTCGCAACTAACTCATTAGTTGCAATGCTTGCAAGGCTTATGTGATGTGCATTACCGAGAGGGCCCAGAGATACCTCTCCGACAATCGGAGTGACAAATCCTAATCTCGAAATACGCCAAACCAACATTTACCTTTGGAGACACCTGTAGAGCTCCTTTATAATCACCCAGTTACGTTGTGATGTTTGGTAGCACACAAAGTGTTCCTCCGGTAAATGGGAGTTGCATAATCTCATAGTCATAGGAACATGTATAAGTCATGAAGAAAGCAATAGCAACATACTAAACGATTGGGTGCTAAGCTAATGGAATGGGTCATGTCAATCACATCATTCTCCTAATGATGTGATCCCATTAATCGAATGACAACACATGTCTATGGCTAGGAAACATAACCATCTTTGATCAATGAGCTAGTCAAGTAGAGGCATACTAGTGACGTTTGGTTTGTCTATGTATTCACACAAGTATTATGTTTCCAGATAATACAATTCTAGCATGAATAATAAACATTTATCATGATATAAGGAAATAACATAATAACATTATTATTGCCTCTAGGGCATATTTCCTTCAGTCTCCCACTTGCACTAGAGTCAATAATCTAGATTACACAGTAATGATTCTAACACCCATGGAGCTTTGGTGCTGATCATGTTTTGCTCGTGGAAGAGGCTTAGTCAACGGGTCTGCTGTATTCAGATCCGTATGTATCTTGCAAATCTCTATGTCTCCCACCTGGACTATATCCCGGATGGAATTGAAGTGTCTCTTGATGTGCTTGGTTCTCTTGTGAAATCTGGATTCCTTTGCCAAGGCAATTGCACCAGTATTGTCACAAAAGATTTTCATTGGACCCGATGCACTAGGTATGACACCTAGATCGGATATGAACTCCTTCATCCAGACTCCTTTGTTTGCTGCTTCCGAAGCAACTATGTACTCCGCTTCACATGTAGATCCCGCCACAACGCTTTGTTTAGAACTGCACCAACTGACAGCTCCACCGTTTAATGTAAACACGTATCCGGTTTGTGATTTAGAATTGTCCGGATCAGTGTCGAAGCTTGCATCAACGTAACCTTTTATGATGAGCTCTTTGTCACCTCCATATATGAGAAACATATCCTTAGTCCTTTTCAGGTATTTGAGGATGTTCTTGACCACTGTCCAGTGATCCACTCCTGGATTACTTTGGTACCTCCCTGCTAGACTTATAGCAAGACACACATCAGGTCTGGTACACAGCATTGCATACATGATAGAGCCTATGGCTGAAGCATAGGGAGCATCTTTCATTTTCTCTCTATCTTCTGCATTGGTCGGGGATTGAGTCTTACTGAATTTCACACCTTGTAACACAGGCAAGAATCCTTTCTTTGCTTGATCCATTTTGAACTTCTTCAAAACTTTGTCAAGGTATGTGCTTTGTGAAAGTCCAATTAAGCGTCTTGATCTATCTCTATAGATCTTAATGCCCAATATGTAAGCAGCTTCACCGAGGTCTTTCATTGAAAAACTCTTATTCAAGTATCCTTTTATGCTATCCAGAAATTCTATATCATTTCCGATTAGCAATATGTCATCTACATATAATATCAGAAATGCTACAGAGCTCCCACTCACTTTCTTTTAAATACAGGCTTCTCCAAAAGTCTGTAAAAAACCAAATGCTTTGATCACACTATCAAAGCATTTATTCCAACTCCGAGAGGCTTGCACCAGTCCATAAATGGATTGCTGGAGCTTGCACACTTTGTTAGCTCCCTTTGGATCGACAAAACCTTCCGGCTGCATCATATACAACTCTTCTTGCAGAAATCCATTCAGGAATGCAGTTTTGACATCCATTTGCCAAATTTCATAATCATAAAATGCGGCAATTGCTAACATGATTCGGACAGACTTAAGCATCACTACGGGTGAGAAGGTCTCATCGTAGTCAATCCCTTGAACTTGCCAAAAACCTTTTGCGACAAGTCGAGCTTTGTAGACAGTAACATTACCGTCAGCGTCAGTCTTCTTCTTGAAGATCCATTTATTCTCAATTGCTTGCCGATCATTGGGCAAGTCAACCAAAGTCCATACTCTGTTCTCATACATGGATCCCATCTCAGATTTCATGGCTTCAAGCCATTTTGCAGAATCTGGGCTCACCATCGCTTCTTCATAGTTCGTAGGTTCATCATGATCTAGTAGCATGACTTCCAGAACAGGATTACCGTACCACTCTGGCGCGGATCTTACTCTGGTTGATCTACAAGGTTCAGTAGTATCTTGTTCTGAAGTTTCATGATCATTATCATTAGCTTCCTCACTAATTGGTGTAGGTGTCACAGAAACAGGTTTCTGTGATGTACTACTTTCCAATAAGGGAGAAGGTACAATTACCTCGTCAAGTTCTACTTTCCTCCCACTCACTTCTTTTGAGAGAAACTCCTTCTCCAGAAAGTTTCCGAATTTAGCAACAAAAGTCTTGCCTTCGGATCTGTGATAGAAGGTGTATCCAATGGTTTCCTTTGGATATCCTATGAAGACACGTTTCTCCGATTTGGGTTCGAGCTTATCAGGTTGAAGCTTTTTCACATAAGCATCACAGCCCCAAACTTTCAAAAACGACAACTTTGGTTTCTTGCCAAACCACAGTTCATAAGGCGTCGTCTCAACGGATTTTGATGGTGCCCTATTTAACGTGAATGCGGCCGTCTCTAGAGCATATCCCCAAAACGATAGCGGTAAATCAGTAAGAGACATCATACATCGCACCATATCTAGTAAAGTACGATTACGACGTTCGGACACACCATTATGCTGTGGTGCTCCGGGTGGCGTGAGTTGCGAAACTATTCCACATTGTTTCAAATGTACACCAAAATCGTAACTCAAATATTATCCTCCATGATCAGATCATAGGAATTTTATTTTCTTGTTACAATGATTTTCAACTTCACTCTGAAATTCTTTGAACTTTTCAAACGTTTCAGACTTATGTTTCATTAAGTAGATATACCCATATCTGCTTAAGTCATCTGTGAAGCTGAGAAAATAACAATATCCGCCACGAGCCTCAACATTCATCGGACCACATACATCTGTATGTATGATTTCCAATAAATCTGTTGCTCTCTCCATAGTACCGGAGAACAGTGTTTTTGTCATCTTACCCATAAGGCACGGTTCGCAAGTACCAAGTGATTCATAATCAAGTGGTTCCAAAAGCCCATCAGTATGGAGTTTCTTCATGCGCTTTATACCGATATGACCTAAACGGCAGTGCCACAAATAAGTTGCACTATCATTATCAACTCTGCATCTTTTGGCTTCAACACTATGAATATGTGTGTCACTACTATCGAGATTTAATAAGAATAGACCACTCTTTAAGGGTGCATGACCATAAAAGATATTACTCATATAAATGGAACAACCATTATTCTCTGATTTAAATGAATAACCGTCTCGCATCAAACAAGATCCAGATATAATGTTCATGCTTAACGCTGGCACCAAATAACAATTATTTAGGTCTAATATTAATCCCGAAGGTAGATGTAGAGGTAGCGTGCCGACTGCGATCACATCGACTTTGGAACCATTTCCCACGCGCATCGTCACCTCGTCCTTAGCCAATCTTTGCTTAATCCGTAGTCCCTGTTTCGAGTTGCAAATATTAGCAACAGAACCAGTATCAAATACCCAGGTGATACTGCGAGCACTAGTAAGGTACACATCAATAACATGTATATCACATATACCTTTGTTCACCTTTCCATCCTTCTTATCCGCCAAATAATTGGGGCAGTTCCGCTTCCAGTGACCAGTCTGCTTGCAGTAGAAGCACTCAGTTTCAGGCTTAGGTCCAGGTTTGGGTTTCTTCTCTTGAGTAGCAACTTGCTTGCTGTTCTTTTTGAAGTTCCCCTTCTTCTTCCCTTTGCCCTTTTTCTTGAAACTAGTGGTCTTGTTGACCATCAACACTTGATGCTCCTTCTTGATTTCTACCTCCGCAGCTTTCAGCATTGCGAAGAGCTCGAGAATAGTCTTATTCATCCCTTGCATATTATAGTTCATCACGAAGCTCTTGTAGCTTGATGGCAGTGATTGGAGAATTCTGTCAATGACGCAATCATCTAGAAGATTAACTCCCAATTGAATCAAGTGATTATTATACCCAGACATTTTGAGTATATGCTCACTGACAAAACTGTTCTCCTCCATCTTGTAGCTATAGAACTTATTGGAGACTTCATATCTCTCAATCCGGGCATTTGCTTGAAATATTAACTTCAACTCCTAGAACATCTCATATGCTCCATGACGTTCAAAACGTCGTTGAAGTCCCGATTCTAAGCCGTAAAGCATGGCACACTGAACTATCGAGTAGTCATCAGCTTTGCTCTGCCAGACGTTCATAACATCTGGTGTTGCTCCAGCAGCAGGCCTGGCACCCAGCGGTGCTTCCAGGACGTAATTCTTCTGTGCAGCAATGAGGATAATCCTCAAGTTACGGACCCAGTCCGTGTAATTGCTACCATCATCTTTCAACTTTGCTTTCTCAAGGAACGCATTAAAATTCAACGGAACAACAGCACGGGCCATCTATCTACAATCAAGCATAAACAAGCAAGATACTATCAGGTACTAAGTTTCATGATAAATTTAGTTTCAATTAATCATATTACTTAAAGAACTCCCACATAGATAGTCATCCCTCTAATCCTCTAAGTGATTACGTGATCCAAATCAACTAAACCATGTCCGATCATCATGTGAGATGGAGTAGTTTCATTGGTGAACATCACTATGTTGATCATATCTACTATATGATTCACGCTCGACCTTTCGGCCTCCGTGTTCCGAGGCCATATCTGTATATGCTTGGCTCGTCAAGTATAACCTGAGTATTCCGCGTGTGCAACTGTTTTGCACCCGTTGTATTTGAACGTAGAGCCTATCACACCCGATCATCACGTGGTGTCTCAGCACGAAGAACTTTGCAACGGTGCATACTCAGGGAGAACACTTCTTGATAATTAGTGAGAGATCATCTTATAATGCTACCGTCAATCAAAGCAAGATAAGATGCATAACAGATAAACATCACATGCAATCAATATAAGTGATATGATATGGCCATCATCATCTTGTGCTTGTGATATCCATCTTCGAAGCACCGTCGTGATCACCATCGTCACCGGCGCGACAGCTTGATCTCCATCGTAGCATCGTTGTCGTCTCGCCAATCTTATGCTTCCACGACTATCGCTACCGCTTAGTGATAAAGTAAAGCATTACAGCGCGATTGCATTGCATACAATAAAGCGACAACCATATGGCTCCTACCAGTTGCCGATAACTCGGTTACAAAACATGATCATCTCATACAATAAAATTTAGCATCATGTCTTGACCATATCACATCACAACATGCCCTGCAAAAACAAGTTAGACGTCCTCTACTTTGTTGTTGCAAGTTTTACGTGGCTGCTACGGGCTTAAGCAAGGACCAATCTTACCTACGCATCAAAACCACAACGATAGTTTGTCAAGTTGGTGCTGTTTTAACCTTCGCAAGGACCGGGCGTAGCCACACTCGGTTCAACTAAAGTTGGAGAAACTGTCACCCGCAAGCCACCTATGTGCAAAGCACGTCGGGAGAACTGGTCTCGCGTAAGCGTACGCATAATGTCGGTCCGGGCCGCTTCGTCCAACAATACCGCCGAACCAAAGTATGACATGCTGGTAAGCAGTATGACTTATATCGCCCACAACTCACTTGTGTTCTACTCGTGCATATAGCATCAACACATAAAACCTAGGCTCGGATGCCACTGTTGGGGAACGTAGTAATTTCAAAAAATTTCTACGCACACGCAAGATCATGGTGATGCATAGCAACGAGAGGGGAGAGTGTGATCTACGTACCCTTGTAGACCGACAACGGAAGCGTTAGCACAACACGGTTGATGTAGTCGTACGTCTTCACGGCCCGACCGATCAAGCACCGAAACTACGGCACCTCCGAGTTCTAGCACACGTTCAGCTCGATGACGATCCCCGGACTCCGATCCAGCAAAGTGTCGGGGAAGAGTTCCGTCAGCACGACGGCATGGTAACGATCTTGATGTACTACCGTCGCAGGGCTTCGTCTAAGCACCGCTACAATATTATCGAGGATTATGGTGGAAGGGGGCACCGCACACGGCTAAGAATATGATCACATGGATCAACTTGTGTCTAGGGGTGCCCCCTGCCCCCGTATATAAAGGATCAAGGGGGGGGGGTGCGGCCGGCCAGGAGGAGGGCGCGCCAGGAGGAGTCCTACTCCCATCGGGAGTAGGATTCCCCCCCTTTCCTAGTTGGAATAGGATTCGGGAAGGGGGAAAGAGGAGAGAGAGAAGGAAGGGGGGGGGGCGCCGCCCCCCTCTCCTTGTCCTATTTGGACTACGGGGGAGGGGCGCGCGGCCCAGACCTGGCCACCTCTCCTCTCTTCCACTAAAGCCCACTAAGGCCCATATACCTCCCGGGGGGTTTCGGTAACCTCCCGGTACTCCGGTAAAATCCCGATTTCACCCGGAACACTTCCGATATCCAAATTTAGGCTTCCAATATATCAATATTTATGTCCCGACCATTTCGAGACTCCTCGTCATGTCTGTGATCACATCCGGGACTCCGAACAAACTTTGGTACATCAAAAAGCATAAACTCATAATATAACTGTCATCGAAACCTTAAGCGTGCGCACCTACGGGTTCGAGAACAATGTAGACATGACCGAGACACGTCTCCGGTCAATAACCAATAGCGGAACCTGGATGCTCATATTGGCTCCTACATATTCTACGAAGATCTTTATCGGTCAGACCGCATAACAACATACTTTGTTCCCTTTGTCATCGGTATGTTACTTGCCCGAGATTCGATCGTCGGTATCTCAATACCTAGTTCAATCTCGTTACCGGCAAGTCTCTTTACTCGTTTCGTAATACATCATCTCGCAACTAACTCATTAGTTGCAATGCTTGCAAGGCTTATGTGATGTGCATTACCGAGAGGGCCCAGAGATACCTCTCCGACAATCGGAGTGACAAATCCTAATCTCGAAATACACCAACCCAACATTTACCTTTGGAGACACCTGTAGAGCTCCTTTATAATCACCCAGTTACGTTGTGACGTTTGGTAGCACACAGAGTGTTCCTCCGGTAAACGGGAGTTGCATAATCTCATAGTCATAGGAACATGTATAAGTCATGAAGAAAGCAATAGCAATATACTAAACGATCGGGTGCTAAGCTAATGGAATGGGTCATGTCAATCACATCATTCTCCTAATGATGTGATCCCATTAATCGAATGACAACACATGTCTATGGCTAGGAAACATAACCATCTTTGATCAACGAGCTAGTCAAGTAGAGGCATACTAGTGACGTTTGGTTTGTCTATGTATTCACACAAGTATTATGTTTCCGGATAATACAATTCTAGCATGAATAATAAACATTTATCATGATATAAGGAAATAAAATAATAACATTATTATTGCCTCTAGGGCATATTTCCTTCAAATGCAACATCCCAGATGTTCATCCCACCGCCGTAATCAGCGCATTCCATCAGAATGTGCGCAACCGCAAGATGCGGGAAGAGTTGGTGATGAACAAGGTCAAAGATGTGGCCGAACTTTATGTTTTGGATGATAGGTGAGCTCGAGCTGAAGAGGGGAGGAAGTACCCTGGCGAGGATGCCAGCGCGGAAACCGACTCCACAGATGAAGACACAGCCACCCCGACGAAGAAGGGCCGATGCCGCAATGGGAAGCGCAAGGGCAAGACCATGCTTGCCGTTGAGGGATCCGAGGACACCGGCGCTGCCAAGAAGGCCAAGGCAGACGACCCCGGCAAGGAAATTGCCGGATGCGCCGCTTGCCGGGCCTTGGCAGCTGCCGACAAGCCAGGAGGCTCCGACAAGCAATATTGCAAGATCCACCGCACCAAGGGCCACGACCTCCAGAACTGCCGGCAAGTCGAGTTGTTTGCTGAGAAGCAAAAGGCTGAGTATGACAAGTGGGATAAGGAGAAGGGCCAGGATGGTGCCGAGGGATCCGGCAATAAACATGGCGGCCAAGGAGGTCGCCACGGAAAGGATAACTAGCAAGAGAGGCCTGCTCAGGGCCGCGACAAGAAGCAAGGAGATGATGATCATGACGAAGATAACGAGTCCGGCGAGCACGAGTTCCAGAAGGCTACAGAGGCCATGTGTGTCGACGGTGGCGCCTCGCTGCACACTTCTCACCGCTAGCTCATGTAGTGGGCGCGTGAGATCACAGCGGCGGAACCATCACTCAATGCTCAAAGGCCACTGAAGTTGTCCAGCACGCCTATCATTTTTGATGCCGAGGACCACCCTGATCGCACAACTGCGGTTGGGTGTTTGCGGTTGTTGGTCTCGCCAACAATACGCAACCTTAAGGTGACGAAGATGCTAGTTGACGGCGGGGCCGGTCTGAACTTGATCTCGCCCGTTGTAATCAAAAGGCTGCAGATTCCTGATGGAGACCTCGAAGAGACAGGCACATTTCAGGGGGTCAACCCGGGGAGGAGTCAACCGAAGGGTAAGGTCACGCTACTCGTGACGTTTGGAGGCGAGTTAAACTACAGGACGGGGATGATTGTTTTCGATGTAGCCGAGATCCCCTTGCCCTAAAATGGGATCCTCGGTCGCCCGGCACTAGCCCAAGTTCATGGCGGCGTCGTATTACGCCTACAACACGCTGAAGATGCCGGGGCTGATGACCATCATCACCGTCCCCTCCAACAAAAAGGACGCACTGATCTGCGCCGACCAACTCTATCGGGATGCAGCTGCAGCGACTGCCACTAAGGCACTCGCTCCTGCCGCTGGAGCCCCCGCAGGGAAGAAGACCAGCAAGACCTCTCGCACCCACTCCGGCAAGCGCACCTCTTCGGAGTGTGGTGCTCCCATCGAGGACGTGCCAGAGAGCTCCACCGGCAAGAGCAAGAAATCCAGAGCTGCGCCACCAGAGACCAAGAGGGTGTCGAGGAGGATGGCACGGGAGGGGCTTTCACCATAAGCTCCACCCTAGACAGCAAATAGGAAAGCGCGCTCATCACCTTCCCGCGGGCGAATGTTGTAGTGTGTTTGCATGGAAAGCATCCGACATCCCTAGCGTTCCCAGGGAGGTGATTGAGCACCATCTTGCTGTCTGTCCCCATGCGCGACCCATCAAGCAGAAGGTCAGGAAGCAAGCTTTGGAACGACATGAGTTCATCACGGAGGAGATCAGGAAGATGGAAGCGGCAGGCTTGGTGAGAGGAGTACTCCATCCGACGTGGTTGGCCAATCCGGTGGTGGTGCGCAAGGCAAATGGGAAGTGGAGGTTGTGTATTGACTACACAGATATCAATAAGGCTTGTCCTAAGGACCCTTTCCCGTTGCCGCGCATTGACCAGATTGTTGACTCCACAGCCGGGTGTGATCTGTTATCATTCCTTGACGCCTACTCGGGGTACCACCAGATCTTCATGACAAGAGAAGACGAAGAGAAGACATCGTTCATCACCCCATGTGGCACGTATTGCTTTTTATGGATGCCTTTCGGGTTGAAGAGTGCTGGCTCGACATTTGCAAGGGCAGTCCAGATTGGTTTTGAGCCCCAACTACATAGAAATATGGAAGCTTATATGGATGGCATAGTGGTCAAAACCAAGGACAGGGCGACAGTTGTACATATTTGGAAGAGAAGTTTCCGAATCTACGCAAGATCAACCTCTAGTTGAACCCTGCGAAGTGTGTCTTTGGCGTTCCGTCCGGCAAACTTCTCGAGTTCTTTGTGTCACAGCGTGGGATCGAGGAAAATCCAGACAAGATCAAGGCTATTTTGCAGATTAAGGCGCCCAAGCGGATCAAGGATGTGCGTCGGCTCACTGGTTGCGTTGCCGCCATGAGCAGATTCATCTCCAGGTCTGCTGAGCGTGCCCTTCCCTTTTTCAAAATCTTGAAAAAGGCGGGCCCAATGGAATGGACCCCAGAGGCCGAAGCAGCGCTGTAGGATTTGAAGAAATACCTCTCCTCTACACCGATACTGGTTGCACCCAGACCACAAGAGCCATTGCTGCTGTATCTGGCGGCAATGAATCAAGTGGTCAGTGCCGCACTAGTGGCGCAGAGAGAGGTCGACGAAGAGGCAGGGCCCCCAGCAGGGTCTGACGCTAGCGGGACAGGTCCTACGCAACTAGACGAAGTGCTGCAGAAGAAGAAAATGATGTAGCACCCGGTTTACTTTGTCAGCTTCCTCTTGCAGGGGGCTAGGTCAAGGTACTCCGGTGTGCAGAAATTGCCCTTCGGCCTCCTTATGGCCTCGAGGAAGCTGCGTCATTACTTCCAAGCACACGAGATCACCGTCGTCACTCGCTTCCTGTTGCAATGGATATTGCATAACCCAGACGCAACCGGGAGGATTGTGGAGTGGGCCGTAGAGCTGTCGGGATTTGGTTTGAAGTTTGAAAGTACTTCTACAATCCAGAGCAGAGTCTTAGCAGAGTTCATTGCCGAGTGGATCTCAACGCCCGACGAAGAGATCCAGGAGACCACCCTCCCTGGCAAGGAGGCAAGCCGCAACTGGATTATGTACTTTGACGGGGCTTTCTCGTTGCAAGGCGCCGGTGCTGGTGTGTTGCTCGTCGCACCCACCGGAGAGCACCTCAAGTATGTAATCCAGATGCACTTTCCCAGGGAGCTGTCCACGAACAACACTGCTGAATACGAGGGGTGCTTGCCGGTCTCAGGATCGCGGCAGACCTCAGGATCAAGAAGCTCATCGTCAGGGGTGATTCACAACTTGTTGTCAGGCAAGTTAACAAAGATTATCAAAGCCCGTTGATGGAGGCCTACATAGATGAGGTGAGGAAGCTGGAGGAGCGCTTTGACGGTATATAGGAGGAGCATGTTCCCCAAGTGGAGAACGACATCGCCGACTACCTGTCGAAGCGCGCCGCATTCAAACTACCTGTGGAACCAGGTACTTTTGTGCTTCGGCTGACTCAACCATCCATTGAACCATCAACAAAGCAGAACAAGCGAAGGAAATCAGGCCCCGGCAAGTACTTTCCCGCCGATCTCCTAGGAGCCGCCGGCAAGGATGTTGCCGTGGACACTGAGCCAGCCACGGGGCAACCGACTCCGGCGAGGGGTCAAGTCCTGGCTGTAGAGATTGCTGCTCCCAGGGCTGAGGAAGCGCCTTTAGTCCTTGTCGTCGAGCCTCAGGCTCCGGCATGGGCGCAACATACCGTCCGATTCCTCCAAACAGGGGAACTCCCTGAGGAGAAGGAAGAAGCGAAGAAAGTAGCCCGTTGGTCTGCCTTGTATCAGTTCGTCGACAACGTCCTATACAAAAAAAGACCAAACAGTGTGAAATTGAAGTGCATTCCCCGGGAGGAAGGACTGGAGTTGTTGGCAGAGATACATGGATGCATATGTGGCTCCCACATAGGGTCAAGGGCCCTTGCCGGCAAGGCATTCCGGCAAGGTTTCTTCTGGCCCACTGCCCTCGAGGGTGCAACGGCACTAGTAAACAAGTGTGAAGCATGTCAGTTCCATTCGAAGAAGCTTCATCAACTAGCTCAAGCGCTCCAAACAATCCCTCTTTCCTGGCCATTCTTGGTCTGGGGGCTCGACATACTGGGCCCCTTTCCCCATGCTATCGGGGGCTTTGAGTACTTGTACGTTGCAATCGACAAGTTCACAAAGTGGCCGGAGGTGGAGACAGTGAGAAAGGTGACAGCACAATCAGCCGTCAAATTCTTTAAGGGGCTAGCCTATCGTTTCAATGTGCCAAATAGAATCATCACCGACAACGATACACAATTCACAAGCCACGCCTTCATGCAGTACATCCAGGACCTCGGCAGCAAGGTCTGTTTTGCTTCTGTTGCACATCCACGGAGCAATGGCCAGACTGAGAGGGCAAATGCTGAAGTGTTGCGAGGCCTCCAGACAAGGACTTTCGACAGGCTACGCAGGTGCGGAGACGCTGGATTGATGAACCGTCAGCGGTTCTTTGGTCAATCAGAACGACGCCAAATCGAGCCACCGATCAGACACCCTTCTCCCTCGTTTACGGGGCAGAAGCAGTTCTCCCCACAGAACTCACATACGGGTCACCTCGAGTGCTTGCTTATGATGAGCTTGAGCAAGAGCAGTTGCGGCAAGATGATGCAACGCTCCTTGAGGAAGATCGTCTTCGGGCGGCTGTACGAGCAGCACGCTACCAGCAAGCCTTGCGCCGTTACCATAGTCGCAAGGTTCATGCCTGAAGCTTTGAGGAAGGCGACCTTGTTCTTCGGCACGTTCAGTCGTCCAAGAATTCCAACAAGTTGACGTAAAAGTGGGAAGGCCCTTATCAGGTAATACGAGTCACCAGGCCTGATGGAGTCCGCCTGGAGACCGAAGATGGTGTTCCAGTGAGCAACTCCTGGAACATCAAACATCTTCGCAAGTTTTATCCATAAGGCGCGGTTGCCGCCCCCCGGCAAACCACCTTTTGTACAAGCCTTCTGGCAAGGCATATAACCCTTTGTACAAAGCCAGGTGCAGACCCCGAGCATAAATAAATGAAGTGCTGGCGCCCTAAGTTTTAGCATGCATGCTAGGTCGAGTCTCTCCATCGGTTAGGGTTGATAGTGCTTAGCGGCGGCTAACTCCTAGCATAGAGGTCGAGTGTGCGTCACTCTGTTCCTTTCCGTCCTCTTTGGTTCGCAGGGTATATGGACATTACTGCTGAGCTATTGGCAAGAAAAAGAACAAGCCGGCGCTCCGGCCCCAACAAACCAAGGTTGCCGGGGGCTGCATACACAAGGATCTAACCGCGATAAGCCAAGGTTGCCGGAGGCTGCAACGTCAGATAAGTTATTCTCCCCCCACTTTGTGCGCCCGTATGAACCTTGAACGTATAAGGCTTCGCTCGCTCTCGTACCATCTTGCCCCCTCTGTCCCGTGTCCGAAAACTCTTCTTTGGACCAGAACTTGGTTGTAGTGCGGTGGGAAGAGGGCGAGCGAAAGGCCTAATCGTACTCGACCCCTACCTCCACCAAGAGCGTGACTGCAGTCGGGCGGCAAGGCCTGTTGCCGGGATACCATATTTATCTTAAGATAACAAGGATGTGTTCCTCAGTGTGGCCCTCGCCCACGCACAAACGGAACTCGGCAAACACCCTTCCTTTTATTCATACATTGCAAACAAGTACAATTCATACGGAATGGGTACACGAACAAGGGGATTACAAATTTTGAAATTTAACGAGTGCCCACAGGCTTACAAACTAGAAAAGATAAGTGCCCCGTGATCCTCGTTCTTGCCCTTTTCCTCCCAGGTGCGGCAGGTGAAGGCAAAAAGGAGGAGATAGGGAACGTGCCAATGGAGAGCTTGACGAGGAAGGCCCTCGGCAGAGTGCATGGCGGAGGGAGGGGCGACGCGCTCAGTCAGAGACGAGGTCGATGTGCCCTTGCTCGACGCTCTCGTCGTCGCTGTTGCTGTCCTCCTCATCACTCCCTCTTGAGGAGGAGTCTTCATCGTCGGAGGAGCTCTCCATGCAGCACTTCAGGCGAGTTCCAGAGTGTCCAAAGACCTTGACGGAGAGCAGGCCATTTTCTATTAATTCGAAATAGAGAACGAACCCCGCCGCCGGGCTGTGGATACGAGCGAAAGTCTTCCATCCTCGACGAAGGTACATGACATGAGGGGCGGGAAAGTCGACGTCGACCCGCGTGCCGCCGTTCCCGCAGCCCCTCATATGCAACCTCAGGGTTTGGGGCGGATCGAGCTCCATCTCCCGAGCGAATGGCGCAGGGAGACGAAGGCGACGGCGGGTGGCCGACACAGCCTGATGAAGAACTCACGAGACTGGTCCCCGACGTGGCCCTCCATTGGGGGAGGCATTGTTGGCGCAGGCAAGGTCGGTGCGCCGCCTCGTCCCCCTCTTCCCCAAGAACCATGCCGGCCTCGGCCTCGCCCCCTCCCCCTTCCTCTTGTGCCCGGCTCCGCCGCCCGGGCTCTTGGGAAGGGGGGACGCGCTGTTGAGCAGAGACCCTCGCCATCACCGTCGAAGGACCGGCGCCCCCTCTCGCCATGGCAGATGAAAGAGCGGAGCCGAGGTGGAAGGAGAGGAATGACGAAAGATTGTGGGGTGCCATCCCCTCCCCCTTCTTATAAAGGGGCGGGGTGGAGACTTGGCCGCCCCACTCAGCCAATCTGACCATTAGGGGCGCAGAGAATCGAGGCCGGCCCGCTGCCCCAACCAGCAGCGGCCCGTTTCCCCGCCTCGTCATTCAAGGCCCGCACCCACCGCCTACCATCTTCAGAGCACGGGGGACATGTGGCGAGAGAGAGGAAATCATGGGGACAGATGAGACGGCCGTTCTCCGCCCCGTGGTCGTGGGGCGCGGGCGCCTTGAAGACCACGACCCGAGCCCACTCAGTAAATGAGCCGCGCCTCTACATTTTCCTCTTTTTATGGGGAAGGTGCGAGCCGCCTCTTTTCCATGATGTGACGCATGCGTGCGGAAACCGCCCCACACATGACCCCCATGTCACGCATGACCCCCCACGTCGCGCGTTCAATGCGGGTCGTGGGGAAGCGCAGTGGACGGAGAAGTTACTACAGTAAAAATCCGCCCCACCTGCCCGCGCACCATTCTGGGCCTAGCCCAACAACGCGTCACGTTTATGTGTGGCCCATGCCCGGGGGCTCCTGTCGGTGTACAAAAGTAGGGGCTCTCCTTTTGGACCCCTTTACTTGTGCACGGGCAGTCAGAGCCGCGCACATGGCCACACTGAGCAAGGCAGAGGAGGGATGCCGGAACACAAGACGACCAAAGCAACGCCAAGACTAGGGGTGCAAAGAGAGCAAGAGGGCGGGGTGGACTCCCCCGGCAAGTCCCTTGCCGGGGTGGCTTCCGCATCCTCGGCAAGATCCTTGCTAGGGCAACTTGCCTGACGCCAGTGGAGCGCACCACCCTTGAGCCCAAGGGTTTCCAATGCCATCAACTACATTGGAACCAAGGCTCGGGAGGCACCTTCGTGGTGGCATGCAGATCTTTGTAGAGATCCTAAATACGCAAGATCAGACGAGCACCGGAAGATGACGATCCTTGACGAGATCCTTGCCAAGGAAGTCCACGAGACCCCTGGCAAGATCCTTTCCGAGGACGACCATGGTGCCACGGCAAGACCCTTGTCGGGCCCCCAGCAAGGCCCTTGCCGAAGACACCCGCGGGGCCGTAGCCAGGCCCACACCAGCCAAGACTCCACCGCCGCTCCCACGCAGCTGCTAGCTCGACTAGCTAAGCAGGCATCTACGTGGCAGCGCACGGCCTCCACACCCACTCAGCAAGCACCTGCGGGGTGGCATGTAGATCTTCGTGAAAGCTCCACCACCACGCCAGCCCAGCAACCAGCCAACGTGGCGCTACAACGCCTCGTCAGCTTGGATGCGCGTCGGAGCCAGGCGAGGCAACGACAGCTGGGGCGAGCTTCTTTGCCGTCCCCAATAAAGCAAGAGGGGCACGTCGGCAACACATTAAATGCATTTGTCCGACGATGCCAGGGGATAGACTCGGCCCTTGTACACCTTTCCACCTCCTGTGTGCCACTGTGGCGACCCCTTTTATCTATAAAAGGAGGCCCGAGGCGTACTGGAGAGGGATTCGGATCTTTTGGACTAGAGAGCCATCGTAGCTAGTTCAAGAACACAAGAACACTCAAATATACATCAATGAAGGACTAGGGTTTTACGCTTCTCCATGGACCGAACCTAGGTAAATGATTTGCGTGCTGACGGCCAGACCCGCTCTTTGCACAACCCCGCGCCGACCAACCGTAGAAGGGATCCCAGTGACCCCATAGGTGTCGTTTTCCACCGACATTAGGCTTCTCCCAAGCAAATAGCATACGGTGGGTAAAAAAATTACTGTTGGGCAATTGATAGAAAAGAGGATAATCATGACGATATCCAAGGCAATGATCAAGTATATAGGCATCACGTCCAAGGTTAGTAGACCAGCATGATTCTGCATCTACTACTATTACTCCCCACATTGACCGCTATCCAACTTGCATCTAGTGTATTAAGTTCATGGAAAAACGGAGTAATGCAATAAGAATGATGAGATGATGTAGATAAGATCTATTCATGTAGGAATAGACCCCATCTTTTTATCCTTAATAGCAATGATACATGCGTGTCATGTATCTTTATTTCACTAAGATTGAGCACCGCAAGATCGAAGCCATCACAAAGCACCTCTTCCCATGGCAAGAAAAATCAATCTAGTTGGCCAAATCAAACAAATTTTGGAGATGAAATACGAGGCTATAACAATAATCGTAACATCCCAAATTTCCGATTGGGAATGTTATACATCGGTCATAATACGCATCTCATAATTTTATTTGAATTTCGTTTGCGATCCTAGAAATTCTAAGCAACTCGAGGACCCACGGAGAGAGTTGGGGATTTCATCTATTTTCATATTTGAATTTTCTCAAATATTGAAAAGAGGATCATTTTTGTTTTAGTTATGTTTCTCTTCGAAAATATTTCCAATTAAAAATAAGAGAGAGGAGATAATATGACTTCTCCAAAATAAAAGAAATATTGGAGGAAAAATGTTAAAATCAAATAAATTATTTTATTTGGATTTTATTGCTATTTTATTTGAATTAGAAAAATATGCATTTTTCAAAATTGCATTTTTAGGCCAGGAAAATGTTCACAATGTTCTAAATATTTTACTTAGATGGGGAAAATTGTTTTTGGCATTTTTAGAATTTTTTTATATTTCTTTAGGATTTATATTTCGGCAGAATTATTTAAAAAAATACTTCCTGGACTAAACTGGGCCAGCGGCCCAGCCGGCCCAGCCTCGTCACCCCCGACCCCGAGTGGGAGTCCCGCTCCAGCACGCGCCGCCGCCATCGCCGCCGTGGCCGAGTCGGCTTCCCCCCTGCCTGGCCCCGCCCCCAAGCCGCCCAGCCCCTCCCCGCCCTTAAATAGCCGCCGCCCCCGCCCCACTTTGCCACCCCGCTGTAGCCGCAGCAGCAGCAAGCAGCAGCCACAGCTCTGCCGCGCCGCCGCCCGCCTGCCACCCCGCTGCCGGCCGAGCCGCCGCAGCGCCGCGCCACCCGCGCCGCTCCTCGCCGTCCCGCGCAGACCCGCCGCCCCACCTCGCCGGAATCCCCCCGCCGCCGCCGGATCCGTCGTCGCCATTTTTTTGGCTTTAGGTAAAAACCATCGGTTTTCTTAAAAACCCTAGTTTGTTTTTTATGTAATTAGATTGGTTCGGTTTTGCTTCGGTTTAGTTATTTAGCATTCGTTCGTTCATCCGTTTTAACAAACGAATTCGCCGTTTGTCTTTGTTAGAGGACGTTCGTCCAATAGATTTTTCTTTTTTCCGTTTATTTCCGGCCAGGGACCTATCCGCGATTATTTTTATCGTAGATTAGCCCTTGATCTTCAAACCCTCGCAACTTTTCAACCGTTTGTCCAAATCCAGTGAAACCAATGCCAAAGTCTTTGTCTCGAGCCCCTCTTTCTGTTTAATCAACTTGACCATGATTTTGACAATTTAAAATTTGGTTTCAAGCAGTTTTGAGTTCAAAGCTGTTTTGACCGTAGTCTTAGTTCCGTAGCTCTGATTTGGCCGTTTCTTTTTGCAAATCAAACCTCTTTAGTTGAACTTTAAGATTTGGATCTTCTTATTGGAGTTTTACCCTTGCATCTATGTTTGAGTGCTTATGTATGCTATTGTTTGTTTGCGATAGAATACCCGGAGTGCGCAGCGTGCTACTACTAGTCTCTACGGTTTGTGGATCATCAGCAAGGCAAGTACCACATTGATCATACCCCTTAGTTACGTAGTTTTTATGCATTAGTTACAATCCTGAAACATTTGCGTGAGTAGGATATGTTAACTTGTGGGTTTGGGAAGTAGATGATGAGGTAGAACCTATTGCCCTTTTATTATCAAACCCTTGGGAGTTACTTCTATGTTATGCTTATAATGCCATGCTATGCTGGTAGACGTGGATTGGGTTTGAGCGTATCCATGACAAATGTGAGAGTTAATTAATGGTTAACTTAAGGTGGCTACTTAAATAGACATCTGGGTGGAGCATGTGGAGAATCCAGTGTTGTCCTAGGATATCTCGGAGTAACCGTGTGATCATCCTATGGTTCGCCACCCAGGCTCAAAGGGATCATAAGATTATTCATGCTAGAAATTTCCGTGTGCAGCCACAAGCTATTATGGGCTCTAGCATAGTTGAGTATGTTGCATGACCTCTTTCAATGGTAGACTAGCAGATGTAGGGGATGTAGGTTGGTACTGTCTACCCAGAGTAAAGAGTTAATGTTTCTGAAAGACTGTGTCTCGGTCATCCATTTCTCAAACACCATGTAGTGCAAGAAATCCAACGGAGGAGATCGAGTATTGTGGGGAAAAGTGCACAAACCTCTGCAGAGTGTATAAGCTAATCATGGTTAGCCGTGTCCCCGGTTATGGACATCTTGAGTATATGGTACTTGAATTATCATGTTGATCTCATCACTCTAAATTAAATTGGTTGGATTATTAATACTGCTTAATTGGGATTGAGTTGGAGGAACCTTCTCAATGTTTAACAACTACCATGATAGTTAAACAAAATATATTCCATTGTTGTAGGGAAAAATTGGCTTTTCGCAAAACATTATAACTATAGAGCCTCCACCAACCATATATGCATGTAGTGATAGATTTTATTCTGTTCATTGCTCTACTGTGTTATATTGCCAACATATTCCATGTGCTGACCCGTTTTCGGGCTGCAACGTATCATGTTGTAGACATTTGAGACGAAGAGTAAGGTGCGCTAGGTCATTGTCGTGCACTCAGCTATGCCATTGGAGTTGTTGGACTCACTTTATCTTCCAAGCTTTCCGTTGTTATCTTATTTAGATGGTCTTAAGCCATATTTATTGTAATAAGTTCTCTTTTGAGACATTCGATGTAATAAGTGTGCGATTGAACTCTGTAATAAATCCTTCAAGTACTGTGTGTCAGCATTACCGATCCAGGGATGATACTTATACACAGAGATTTGACCGCCTGAGGTCAGATCGCTACAAGATGGTATCAGAGCATAGGCTGACTATAGGACACGACCACTAAGATAAGACATAGGTCACTCTTCTCTACTCATTTCTGACTCCCCTCCATTTTCTACTCTATAGGATGGTGGACACAAGGAATAAGTTTGGACAACCGGATGAAGACACACCCTTTGGACGACACTTGAAGGAAGCCACTAGGTACCTGAACATCAGAATACCAAGCTTCACCAGGACCTACACCGCCACTTTACCAGAAGAGGAACATTGGATGATTTGAGTTCAAGTTCCAGGAAGGACATTCACGCCAGTCACTGAACCCATAGAGTTTTCTTTTGATGCACCAACCTGGAGTCTAGGAAAGAGCATGGCAGCCCACATCGCCATAGGATGCGTCGGCGAAGTTTATCGCAAGGATCTTAAGGACACCATCTACCAGATATGTAGGCACCGAGATGAGCAATGGGAGATGGTAAGCACCAGGAGGGATAGGTCCATTGCAGCCTTCATCCAGGAGTTAAACCAGCATATTCGTCGCCAGGAGAACTAGATGTGCGCAAGCATGATAGATTTGAAGAAGTTGATGACTAGGAACATGGACCTTGAAGAGGAACTCAAGTCTACACGCGACGGATACGAGGAGGAAATCACAATATTAGTGGAGAAGAATGACGACCTGACAAGGAAGCTAGGAGAGTTCATGGGAGACCCCGCGCCAGGAGGAAATGACGACCATCCCAAGGACTACATCACCATCGACGACACCGACTCTGACCCTGATAGTAGTGATGATGATTATGAATACTAAGCTAGAGCGGATATCATGGAGTCTTCCACCGATCAAAATTTCTAGTAGACCACCATATTGTCAATAGTATTTCCCCATGTATATATTAGTAGTCCGAGCACTGTAATGATAGTTAGATCGATTGTATGCCCTTGCTTGAATTTTTTTGATGTGATATGAATGTGTTTGTCTCATGTGCATATGGGTAGTGCTTTCTCACTAGACCTCATTTCTATTGTAATCTCTCCCCTCTAAACCCATCAGATGCCTCCGAGACGTGACCCCAGATTTGTCTTCCCACCGGAGCTCACCCAGTTGATCCAACAGCAGAATACACTGATGTAGTTGCTAGTCCAGAACCAAGGCAACAACAACAACAACAACAACCCACCGCCACCACCTCCTGTTGACAACTTAGCCCGTTTTCTGAGGTTATAGGTGTTTTCCAGTAGCACAGAGCCAATAGTTGCTGATGTCTGGCTACGAAGGATTGGAAGGGACTTGACCACTGCAGGTTGCACAGATGCTGAGAAGGTGCGTTTTGCTGCACACCAATTGGATGGACCTGCAGCCTCATGGTGGGAGAATTACACAACCACTTTCCCTATATCCAATGTCACTTGGGTGCAGTTTCAGCAAGCATTCCACACCGCTCATGTCTCAACTGGAGCTATGAGCATGAAGAAGCATGAGTTTCACAACTTACACCAGGGAAACCGTACTGTGGGGCACTATGTGGATGAGTTTAGCAAGTTAGCCTGATATCCCCCTGATGATGTGGCCACAGATGCCGCAAAGCAGGAGAAGTTTATGGAAGGGCTGAATGATGAGATGAGTATGCAGTTAATGGTGGCAACATTCAACAACTACCAGGAGTTGGTAGATAAGGCTCTTATGATTGAAGGGAAGCAACAGCAGATTGAGAGCCGCAAAAGGAAGTATGGACAAGGGAAGTACAATACAAGAGCTCAGCAGAAGCCTCGTTTTACACCGAACTCGGGAGGATATACCCATAACCATGGAGGCCATACCCATAATGGAGGAAGCTCGCATAACCACAGTGGCCCCAAGAATGGAAACAGGAATGGAGCAGGCAGCAATCAGAACTGCTCTAACCCAGCCACACCCGCTAAGAAGGATCTAAGTCACATTACTTGTTTCAAGAGCGGGAAGACTGGACACTACGCCACCGAGTGTTCTGAAGCAAAGAATGGTAACCACAATGGAAGCTCTGGGAAGAAGCCCATCCCTTTCAACAGGGGACAAGTGAACCACGTTAACGTGGAGGAGGTTGAAGAGCAGCTAGATGCAGTCATCGGTAAGTTTTTGGTTAAGTCATTTACCGCTCTCGTTATTTTCGATACTAGTGCATTGCATTCATACATTTCAAGGGGATTTGTGGACAAGTATAAGTTACCCACTTTAGCCCTTAGGTCACCCATGCTAGTAAGCTCACCAGGAGCAGAGTATATGGCCAGCCGATGGTGCGATCGGATACCCTTAACCATTGGTAGCCATGTTTTCCTCTCAGACCTAATAATTTTGGGGTCACAAGGATTGGATGTGATACTAGGAATGGATTGGCTGTCGATGTATGGAGGAAACATCGATTGCGCCAGTAAGTCAATTTTTCTCACCACCCCGGAGGGAAAAAGGATTAAGTATGTATCCAGGCACGCGCCAAGGAGAACCCAAGTAAATTCCCTCTCAGGAGTTGTTCAAGAGGAAGTGCCTGTAGTAAAGGATTATCCGGATGTATTTCCATAGGAGTTACCAGGCATGCCGCTAGACCGAAACATTGAGTTTTTGATAGAGCTGATGCCAGGCACTGGACCGATATCGGACAGGCCATACCGGATGCCCGCAAATGATCTGGAGGAGATTAAGAAGCAGATCAAGGAGTTATTGGAGAAGGGTTACATTCGATGAAGTGCGTCACCATGGGGAGCCCCAGTGCTCTTGGTTGAGAAGAAGGATGGATCGTTGAGAATGGTTGTTGATTATCGTGCATTGAATGAAGTGACAATCAAGAACAAGTACCCACTGCCTATGATCAATTATTTTTTTGATCAGTTGCAAGGAGCTAAAGTATTCTCCAAGATCGATCTGCGATCAGGATACCACAAGTTGAAGATTCGAGAACAGGATATACCGAAGACAACATTCACCACAAGGTACGGGTTATATGAGTATATAGTTATGTCATTTGGATTGACTAATGCCCCAACCTACTTCATGAGTATGATGAATAAGGTGTTCATGGAGTTTTTGGATAAGTTTGTCGTGGTGTTCGTAGATGATTTTTTTGGTATACTCGAAGAATGAAGAGGAACACAAGGAGCATTTGCGATTAGTTCTCGAGAAGCTCGGGGAACATCAGTTGTATGCCAAGTTCGGCAAATGTGAGTTTTGATTGAAGGGAGTAGGATTTATGGGACATGTTATATCAGAAGAAGGTATAGCAATGGATCCTACCAAGGTTAAGTCAGTCACTGATTGGCTATCACCCACCTCGGTTGGAGAGATCCGCAGTTTTCTTGGACTCGCGGGATATTATCGGAGGTTCATTGAGAATTTTTCCAAGATTGCGAAACCTATGACGGAGTTGTTGAAGAAGGACACCAAGTTCAAATGGACAGATGAATGTGAAGCAAGTTTTGAGGAGCTGAAGAAACGATTAGTTACAGCCCAGTGCTGATTTTGCCAGATATACACAAAGATTTCCAAGTGTATTGCGACGCTTCTGGCTTAGGACTTGGAGGAGTACTTATGAAGGATGCAAGAGTTGTTTCATATGCCTTACGTCAGCTTCGACCGCATGAGTTGAATTATGCCATGCATGATTTGGAGTTAGCAGCTGTAGTGCATGCGCTCAAGACCTGGAGACATTTTCTTGTTGGAAATCGTTGTGATGTCTACGCTGATCAAAAGAGTTTGAAGTACATTTTCACACAGAAGGGGCTAAATCTTAGGCAAAGGAGATGGTTGGGGCTTATAAAAGATTATGATATGAAGTTGCACTATCATCCAGGCAAGGCCAATGTCATAGCAGATGATTTGAGCAGGAAGAGTTATGCCAGTACCCTCGTAAGTGGAGGATTACCAATATAGTTGGCCGAAGATCGCAGGGAGCTTCGTTTGGAGATAGTCCCTAGAGGTTTTGTTGCAGCATGGGAAGTTCAGTCAACATTATTGGGAAAGATTCGAGAAGCTTAGAAGGATGATAAGGAAATTGCTGAGATAAAGGAGAGGATGAGTAAAGGAAAATCCAAAGGTTTTTGTGAGGATGAGCACGACACCTTGTGGTTTGAGGACCGTGTTTATGTACCCAATAATGAAGAGATCAGGAAGTTGATACTTCAGGAAGCTCACGACTCGCCATACTCGATACACCCCGGAAACACCAAGATATATTTGGATTTGAAGGAGCGTTTCTGGTGGACAGGTATGAAGAAGGATATTGCCGACTATGTAGCCGTATGTGATGTATGTCAGAGAGTGAAGGCAGAACATCAGAAGCCAGCAGGATTACTGCAGCCTATGTCGATACCTGAATGGAAGTGGGATAAGATTGGCATGGATTTCATCACCGGATTGTCCAGGACCCGATCGGGTTATGATTATATCAGGGTAGTAGTGGATCGTTTGACCAAAGTGGATCACTTTATCCTAGTGAAAACCACCTATACAAGTGCGAAGTTAGCCAATATATATATGACCATGATCGTATGTCTGCATGGAGTTCCAAGGACCATCGTATCAGATAGAGGAACATAGTTTACTTCAAAGTTTTGGCACCAGCTCCACCAGACTTTGGGTACCACGCTAGAGTTTAGTACATCTTTTTATCCACAGATAGATGGATAGACCAAGAGAGTCAATCAGATTCTGGAGGACATGTTGAGAGCTTGTGTGCTAGATTATGGATCTAGTTGGGATGACAATTTGCCTTACGCGGAGTTCTCATACAATAATAGCTACCAGGCCAGTTTGAAGATGGCCCCTTTCGAAGCCTTGTATGGAAGGAGGTGTAGGACACCATTGATTTGGGATGAAGTTGGAGACCGCCAGTTGTTCGGACCAGATTTGATCAAAGAGTCCGAAGAGAAAGTTAAGTTGATTCGCGATAGACTAAAGGTAGCTCAATCCAGGCAGAAGAGTTACGCCGATACAAAACGCAAGGAGGTAGTCTATGAAGTCGGAGACAGAGCATATCTTCGTGTGTCACCTCTACGAGGAGTTAAACGCTTTGGAGTTAAGGGAAAGTTAGCCTCGTGATTTGTAGGACCATACCGAGTGTTGGAACGTATGGGAGAAGTGGCCTACAAGTTGGAGTTACCCGAAGGACTGTCAGGAGTTTATGATGTGTTTCACGTTTCCTAGTTGAAGAAGTGCCATGCTGATATGGCCGATATTCCTCTGAGAGATGCAGTGCCCCTGGAAGCAATTCAGTTGGATAGTGATCTGACCTATGAGGAGAAACCAGTCAAGATTCTCGAGTTTGCCAGCCGAGTTACACGCAACAAGGTTATCAAGTTTTGCAAAGTTCAATGGAGCCACCATACCGAGGATGAAGCCACTTGGTAACGAGAGGATGATCTATGGAAAGGCCACCCACACCTATTTTCTAGCCAACCCGAATCTCGAGGACGAGATTCATCTTAAGGGGGGTAGGTTTGTAACATCCCAAATTTTCGATTTGCAATGTTATACATAGGTCATCATATGCATCTCATAATTTTATTTGCATTTTGTTTGCGATCCCGGAAATTCTAAGCAACTCAAGGACCCACGGAGAGAGTTGGGCATTTCATCTATTTTCATATTTGAATTTTCTCAAATATTGAAAAGAGGATCATTTTGGTTTTAGTTATTTTTCTCTCCGAAAATATTTCCAATATTAAAAATAATAGAGGAGATAATATGACTTCTACAAAATAAAAGGAATATTGGAGGAAAAATGTTAAAATCAAATAAATTATTTTATTTGGATTTATTGCTATTTTATTTGAATTAGCAAAATATGCATTTTCTAAATTGCATTTTTAGGCCAAGAAAATGTTTACTATGTTCTAAATATTTTATTTAGACGGGGAAAATTGTTTTTGGCATTTTTAGAATTTCTTTTATATTTCTCTAGTATTTTTCTTTCGGCAGAATTATTTAAAAAAACTTCCTCGACCGAACTGGGCCAGCGGCCCTGCCGGCCCAGCTGCGTCACCCCGACCCCGAGCGGGAGTCCCGCTCCAGCATGCGCCGCCGCCATCGCCGTCGTGGCCGAGTCGGCCTCCCCGCCACCTGGCCCCTCCCCCAAGCCGCCCAGCCCCTCCCCTCCCTTAAATAGCTGCCACCCTCGCCCCACTTTGCCACACCGCCGCAGCCACAGCAGAAGCAAGCAGCAGCCGCAGCTCCGCTGCGCCGCCGCCCGTCTCGCCTCGTCGTCCCGCGTAGACCCATCGCCCCGCCTCACCGGAATCCCACCGTTGCCGCCGGTTCCGCCGCCGCTGGTTTTTTTCGGTTTTAGGTAAAAACCGCCGGTTCTCTTAAAAACCCTAGTTCGTTTTTTATGTAATTAGATCGGTTTGGTTTTTCTTTGGTTTAGTTATTTAGCGTTCGTTCGTTCGTTCATTTTAACAAACGAATTCGCCATTTGTCTCCGATAGCAGACGTTCATACGATTGATTTTTCTTCTTTTCCGTTTATTTTCGGCCAAGGACCTATCCGCGATGATTTTTATCGCGGATTAGCCCCTGATCTTCAAACCCTCGCAACTTTTCAACCATTTGTCCAAATCCAGTGAAACCAACGCCAAAGTCATCGTCTCGAGCCCCTCTTTCTATTTAATCAACTTGAACATGATTTTGAAAATTTAAAATTTGGTTTCAAGCAGTTTTGAGTTCGAAGCTCTTTTGACCGTAGTTTCAGTTCCGTAGCTCCGATTTGGCCGTTTCATTTTGCAAATCAAACCTCTTCAGTTGAACTTTCAGATTTGGATCTTCTTATTGGAGTTTTACCCTTGCATCTATGCTTGAGTGCTTATGTATGCTATTGTTTGTTTGTGATAGAATACCCGGAGTGCGCAATGTGCTACTACGAGTCTCTAGGGTTTGCGGATCATCAGCAAGGCAAGTAACACATTGATCATACCCTTTTGTTACCTAGTTTTTATGCATTAGTTACAATCCTCAAACATTTGCATGAGTAGGATCTGTTAACTTGTGGGTTTGGGAAGTAGATGATGACGTAGAACCTATTGCCCTTTTATTATCAAACCCTTGGGAGTTACTTCTGTGTAATGCTTATATTGCCATGCTATGCTCGTAGACGTGGATTGGGTTTGAGCGTAGCCACAACAAATGTGAGATGTTAATTAATGGTTAACTTAATGTGGGTACTTAAATACACATTTGGGTGGATAGGTTGCGGGCACGTGGAGAATCCAGTGTTGTCCTAGGATATCCCGGAGTACCCGTGTGATCATCCTATGGTTCGCCACCTAGGCTCAAAGGGATCATAAGATTATTCATGCTAGAAACTTCCGTGTGCAGCCACAAGCTATTATGGGCTCTAGCATAGTTGAGTATGTTGCATCACCTCTTTTAGTGGTAGACTAGCAGATGTAGGGGATGAAGGTCGGTACTGTCTACCCAGAGTAAAGAGTTAATGTTTCTGAAAGACTGTGTCTCGGTCATCCGTTTCTCAAACACCATGTAGTGCGAGAAATCCAACGGAGGAGATCAAGTCTTGTGGGGAAAAGTGCGCAAACCTCTGCAGAGTGTATAAACTAATCATGGTTAGCCGTGTCCCCTGTTATGGACATCTTGAGTATCTGGTACTTGAATTAGCTCATCACTCTAAATTAAATTGGTTGGATTATTAATATTGTTTTAATTGGGATTGAGTTGTAGGAACCTTCTCAATGTTTAACAACTACCATGATAGTTAAACAAAATAGATTCCTTTGTTGTAGGAAAAAATTGGCTTTTCACAAAACATTATAACCATAGAGCCTCCACCAACCATATATGCATGTAGTGATAGATTTTCTTATCTTCATTGCTCTACTGTGTTATATTGCCAGCATATTCCATGTGCTGACCCCTTTTCGGGCTGCAACGTACCATGTTGCAGACATTTCAGACGAAGAGTAAGGTGCGCTAGGTCGTTGTCATGCACTCAGCTATGCCGTTGGAGTTGATGGACTCACTTCATCTTCCAAGCCTTCCGCTATTATCTTATTTAGATGGCCTTAAGCCATATTTATTGTAATAAGTTCGCTTTTGAGACATTCGATGTAAGAAGTGTGTGATTGAACTCTATAATAAATCCTTCAAGTACTATGTGTGTCAGCATTACTGATCCAGGGATGACACTTATACACAGACATTTGACCGCCTGAGGTCAGATCGCTACAATAATGCATAAAAGAGTTCAACAAAGACTCAAATAATATTCATGGGTAGAACTAATCATAGACCCACATTTCATCAGATCCCAACAAACACACCGCAAAAAGTCATTACATCAAATAGATCTCCTAGAACATCGAGGAGAACAATGTATTAAAGATAAAAAAGAGAGAAGAAGCCATCTAGATACTAGCCATGGACACGTAGGTGTGTGGTAAACTACTCACGCATCATCCGAGGGGCAACAACGGTGATGAAGAACCCCTCCGTGATCGTTGCCCCCTCCGGCAGAGTGCCGGAAAAGGCCTCTAGATTGGATCTCACGGTTCTGGAACTTGTGGCGGGGGAAACAGTATTTCCTCAACACCCCTAGGGTTTTTGGTATTTTAGAGTATTTATAGAGGTGGATGTCGGTGGAGAAGCTTCCCATGGGCTCCACTACCCACCAGGGTGCGCCAGGGGCCTCTGGCGCCCTGGTGCCTAGTGGGCCTCACGGGCCTCCTCCCGTGTGCTTCTTTGGCTCCCTGGGTGTCTTATCGGCAAAAAAAATCTCCAAAAAGTTTCATGGCATTTGGACTCCGTTTGGTATTGATATTCTGAGAAGTAAAAAACAACAACTGGCACCGGGCACTATGTCAATAGGTTAGTCCCAAAAAATGATATAAAGTTGCTATTAAATGAATATAAAGCATCCAAGATTGATAATATAACAACATGAAACAATAAAAAATATACATACGTTGGAGACGTATCAGCATGCCCAAGCTTAATTCCTGCTCGTCCTCGAGTAGGTAAATGATAAAAACATAACTTTTTGTGTGGAATTTTGCCCAACATGTTCATCATATATTCTTTTATTTTGTAGCTTGGACATTTGGACCTTTTGATGATTCAAAGCAATAGTCTATAATTGACATGAAGACATTAGTACTCAAGCATATCAACAAGCAACCATGTGTTGCAAAATATCAACACTAAAGAAAGCTATCCCTAGCCCATTATGCTCAATCATTGACCCATTCATGAAACCACAGTTCAAGATATCTTCCGATATTTCGATAAATCGGATGATTTATTGCTTACCGTGGTCTGACCGATAAGATAAATCGGGCGATAAATCAGCCGATATGGCGATAAATCGGTCGATATGCCGATAAAATGGCCGATTTACCCCTTATCATAGGGCGACCGATAAGTTCCCGATAAGCGATATCCCCAACATTGATGAAACACACTCAAATATTAGCTATATCCAATGCATGAGTATGATAATAGTGTTCCCTAGTTGGTGCTTTATAAGAGAAGATGAAGACTCAAATAAAAATAAAAATCACATAAAGTAAATAGATAGGCCCTTCACAGAGGGAAGTAGAGATTTGTAGAGGTGCGAGAGCTCATAGCTTAAATTGTGAGCTAAAATTGTTTAGAGAGGCCTGCCAATGAAAACTACCAAGAATTCCCAATACATGCCATGCAAGATAAATCATAGGCGATTCCCAAACATAAAATAAAGTTTATTTATTTTTCCATCATTCTTTCACAAACCATGGCTAGCCGTATCCATGGGTGCCTTCCATACCAACACTTTCCAAGGAATTTATTATTGACAACATATAAATAATTTTTTTCATTTCAGGATTGGGCATCCCTATTACCTGCCACACTCTCGTGCAATGATAAGTGAATAAATGGCCTATATGGTACCAGATACCGATATCCTGAACAGTGAGTATATATAAGCCATGGGATGAAACTAACCTCGATGGTAAGCAACATATGTTCCCAATATTGTCCTGTGTAAGTACATCTAAAGGCATGTTAAGCACAATAGGCTGAACATCAACCAAATATATCCATGGTAGACAACATAATTTTCAAATGATAGCTTCATGGCAAAGGTTTAAGCATGCTAGTTAAGAAAAAACAAGAAGTGGAAAGGTGTGTTATTAACTGCAACATGGCTAACATTTAAAAACAAAAAAAATAGTCATTCAAACTTGTATTGTGCCGGTCTAAGTACACTGGTTATTGTTAAATCAAACGGGAAGGCTTGTTAAATACAACATGCTTAACAACAACCAAATATAGTCATTCATAGAGCTATTGTTAAAACTGGTATTGATGAAATTGAACTGCATAGTTCAGACTAGCACATATAGAACATCACATTGTGAATAACTAAAATAAACAAGGCATACTACGAACAACCAAAGATGGCAATTAAAACTGGACATATGGTAACCACAAACAACCGAACAACCAAAAACCGTAGAAATAAACAACGCATGATGCAAACAACCAAATATAACAATAAATATTGGGCAGGTTCTCACCAAAAAAGGGGTTCGAGAAAACAAATCATGGGATTCCCCCGGTGAAGAGACACGTCAAAACAAATCATGGGTTTCCTCACTTGTCATAGATGGGCTCCTCCTCGTGGCCGCCATCGATGAGGTTTGACTTGGCAGCTGAGGATCCCAAGCCAACATCGTAGAATGTGTCCTTCATAAATGACAAAAGGGGCTCCATGGTGATGAAGGATGGCAAATTGTTCATAACGAGCCACAAGAGATCAGCGGCAGGGCCATAAATGAGATTGATGACTGTTGAACCTGAGGGGTTGGGGGTGGGCAACTTAACATGTGACATAGCCCGCGTCAAGCCGTCGCTGTCAACGACCTCGATGTCGTAGTCGGTGTCTGTGACATGCTAGAATACTCTAGCTCGCTGATTGGAAGGTTGTGGCCAGTCATCATCGTCAGCTTTCTCGGCGGCCACCTCGCCTACCTCGGGCGAAGAGGCCTTGGTAAAGCTCTTTTGGGCCATTCGTTCCTCGAGCTCCCCAGAAAGTGTACCCGGCCTTAGGTTGCGACTCCCTGGAGTGGGGGATGGGAATGGGGATCTATGGGCAAGGGGGCATTTCGCAGGCGTCGTCTAAGAAACTCAGGGCGGCGATGGTATGTATATCGGTGGGTAACCTGCATGGGCAGACCAACAGGGGTTGACGATGAGGGCAGCGTGGCAGTGGTGGCGACGACCTAGCTAGGGTTTTGAGCGAGGGAGCGGTGGTGTGTGTGTGAGTGGGGGATTTGGGTGAGCGTAGGATTTGAGGTGTGTGTGTGGAGGGTGTCCAAGGTGGTGTTTGAGGAAATGCCGCGGTTACTAAAAATTTTTCTAGGCGGGAGTATAATGGCGGGGCTACCAAAAATTTGGATCAAGGGATTGAAGTAGAGTAGGGCGGGAGTAACGAACATATCACACGGTTAAACATAATAATCATGTGCTATCAAACAGAAAAACACTCCAGCCGAGTAGATATTTTTGAGATTGTGAGGGATGTAGATGGGAGTAAAATGTTGGGGCTACTAAAAATTTGGATCAACTGATTGAAGCAGAGCGGGAGTAACAGACATCGCACACGGTCCACACATACCAATCATGTGCTATCAAACAGAAAAACTCTCTAGGCGGGTAGATATTTTCAAGATTGCGAGAGAGGGAAGCCTCATGGAGCCCAATCTACTGTGATGATGTGGGCGACAGGGGCACATGCATGGCACATGGGTAGTCCGAGGGAACAGTGTCTGTTGCGTACCCGATCGGAGACGGTTGCTGCATCCGACTCGTCTACTGTTTATAAATTTGGAAAAAAAGGTGGGAAAGGGTCAGAATACGAACACACTTGCATGTGGACCAAATATATGTATGAAAAGGGTGGTTTGATGTTCAAATACCCAATGCACAACTTTGATGTGGCGCCTGCACAAAGCACACATTATTATTGCTAGCCCCCCCCCCCCACACACACTTCGTGTTGGCGGGAGCGGAATCCTAGCTAAGAATGCATGCCCCCAAATAGCTAGGTTCAACATCACACCCTACCGTAACACAAAACCACAATGAGTACATCATGGTCAACCCCCCTTTTTGCTTCCGGTTAAATATGGACCATGTGCGGGCCCACAAATGTGTGTTTGTGGCGCGAGATGGGTGAGACCACATACGAACCACATGTGTCCACGGCCCAATGTGTGTGTGTGTGTGGGAAAACATGTGGTGTGATATTTAAATACCCAATTCACAATTTTGATGTGGCACATGTGCCTCACAAATTAACCGGACATCCCCGACCCCATGTAGGTTCAGCAAATGTGAAGTTGCACTTTGTGTCGGTGGGAGGGGGCATCTCACCACGACGTATTTGTAACACCGACTAAGAAGAATCACCACCTTGGTCGTATAACCACTCTTGTTGTTGGGTCAAAGCGATGGACCACGTCCACACGTGGCCCCATAAATAGGCTAGCTTGTCGTCGATAACCACGCGAGGGAGTGCCTGAAGACAACCACTACGTGCATGTGGCGCAAACATATGGATGGAAGTGTTATGTGGTGTTTGAATATATCCAATGCACGGCTTTGATGTGGCACCATGCTTTTGGAAGGAAAGTCTGCACACTGAGCGAGGGTTCATGAAACTTATAGTATATATATAGGGATTCATGTGTATGCATGCGCTCAAACTTAGGTCTGGAATCTCACCATGATCGATGTACGACTATACGGTAACATGAACCAAGAGAATAAGAATCCTCACCCTGGTAACCTCTCGCATTGTCGGTCGAAGTGATGGACGTCCACGCCAGCCCACGAATATATAGGTCGTCGATGATAACCAAGCGAGGGAGAGTGTCCAAAGATAACCACTGCATGCATGTGCCCCAAACATATGTATGAACATGTGTGATGCATGCATATGTTTGAATACCGAAATCACAACATTTTGATGTGGTGCATGCGTCGAAAATCGCACAGTCCCACACAGAGCGAGGTTCATGACACGTCACGTGCTCACCCCCTGGGCCCCCACTTAGATCCGGTGGGAGGGATTCATGCGTACACATGCGCTCAAAGTATATTATGTGATCTCACAAAATGACATGTACCGTATAATATGAACCAAAATTTAATTTGATCCTAATTATAAGTCAAATTAGCCTCTATCGCTGTCGGTCAAAATGATTGATGACCAAGCGGGCACACAGATGGACGAAGCATCTCATCGATACCCCCATGAGTGAGTGCTAGAGGACAACTGCCATTGCTTGCATGTGGGTCAAACACATGTATGGAGATGTGTGGTTGTGATGTTTGAATACCTAATATGCACAACTTTGATGTGGCACCTCCGTCGGAAACCTTTAAGTCCCCACACGAAGCAAGGTTCATGACACGCAGTATATGTTCGTCCCCTCCCCTCTTCGACGCATAATATATATTCATACGAAAATAATTTATTTGTTCATCAAATTTACCTCTCTCGTTGGGTCAATTTATATGGAGGATGACCTCGCGGGCCCATGGAGGGAAGCATCGCAGGCGAGTGAGTGACAACCATTGTCTGCACGTGAGGTGATGGTGATGTTCGAATACCCACTATGCACAACTTCAATGTGGCACACGCCTCAGAAACTGAAAAGTCCCGACACAGAGCGAGATCGTTCATGACATGTGTGTAGTATGTGTTGGCCCCATCCTCCCCTCTTTGACACATACTATATACTCCAATCGCAACACAAACCAAAAAGAAACCTCCTTGTCGGTCAAATTAACCTCTCTCATTGGGTCAAAGTGATGGAGGACAATGTCGGCGTCCTGGGAACGGGGAGACTTGCCTGCCTGTAGCCACGCTGTGGCTCCACTAGTGGCCTGGTACGGCCCATCTTCAGCAACAATGACTCAAGACCCTCGCGAGGGGCCAAGCCTCGTGAGGCGGGAGATGCCAAGACCTCCTTGGGGACAGCCTCACTAGGCTGGCTCTCGAGGAGCGGAGATATCTATGCAAGGGGCACCTCGCGAGGTTCGCGTGACGTAAGCCATGACGACCAAGGCCAGGGGGCGCCAACGGGTGCAGTGTACCAGTTTCCTCTTTGGTGCTAAAGAGGCAGGCGCGGGCGAGGAGTCCCGAGGCATCAGACAAAGGTTTCCTTATCAGTGCAACAAGACCAAGGCCAGCAGGACGGCAGGACGGAGGTCACCGCGGAGCCTACAACAGCGTCACTGATACGTCTCCAACGTATCTATAATTTTTGATTGCTCCATGCTATATTATCTACTGTTTTGGACATTATTGGGCTTTATTATCCACTTTTATATTATTTTTGGGACTAACCTATTAACCGGAGGCCCAGCCCAGAATTGCTGTTTTTTGCCTGTTTTAGGGTTTCAAAGAAAAGGAATATCAAACGGAGTCCAAACGGAATGAAACCTTCGGGAACATGACTTTCTCAACAAAAAAGACCCAGGA
This sequence comes from Triticum urartu, assembly GCF_056163025.1. NCBI lineage: Eukaryota > Viridiplantae > Streptophyta > Magnoliopsida > Poales > Poaceae > Triticum > Triticum urartu. The sequence continues at coordinate 369,903,963 of NC_141874.1, forward strand.
GACTTGGACCCTACGTCAAGAAAGGAAACAGGAGGCCACGAGGTTGGGGGGCGTGCCCACCCCCACCAGGGCGCCCTCCACCCTCGTGGGCCCCCTGTTGCTCCAGCGACGTACTCCTTCCTCCTATATATACGTACGTACCCCCAAACGATTAGATACGGAGCCAAAACCCTAATTCCACCGCCGTAACTTTCTGTATCCACGAGATCCCATCTTGGGGCCTGTTCCGGAGCTCCGCCGGAGGGGGCATCGATCACGGAGGGCTTCTACATCAACACCATAGCCTCTCTGATGAAGTGTGAGTAGTTTACCTCAGACCTACGGGTCCATAGTTAGTAGCTAGATGACTTCTTCTCTCTTTTTGGATCTCAATACAACGTTCTCCCTCTCTCTTGTGGAGAACTATTCGATGTAATCTTCTTTTTGTGGTGTGTTTGTTGAGACTGATGAATTGTGGGTTTATGATCAAGTCTATCGATGAATAATATTTGAATCTTCTCTGAATTATTTTATGTATGATTGGTTATCTTTGCAAGTCTCTTTGAATTATCAGTTTGGTTTGGCCTACTAGATTGATCTTTCTTGCAATGGGAGAAGTGCTTAGCTTTGGGTTCAATCTTGCGGTGTCCTTTCCCAGTGACAGTAGGGGCAGCAAGGCACGTATTGTATTGTTGCCATCGAGGATAACAAGATGGGGTTTTCTTCATATTGCATGAGTCTATCCCTCTACATCATATCATCTTGCTTAAGGCGTTACTCTATTTTTAACTTAATACTCTAGATGCATGCTGGATAGCGGTCGATGAGTGGAGTAATAGTAGTAGATGCAGGCAGGAGTCGGTCTACTTGTCTCGGACGTGATGCCTATATACATGATCATACCTAGATATTCACATAACTATGCTCAATTCTGTCAATTGCTCAACAGTAATTTGTTCACCCACTGTAGAATACTTATGCTCTCGAGAGAAGCCACTAGTGAAACCTATGGCCCCCGGGTCTATCTTTATCATATTGATCTCCTACTACTTAGTTATTTCCTTTTCTATTTACTTTGCCTTTATTTTACTTTGCATCTTTTATCATAAAAATACCAAAAATATTATCTTATCATATCTATCAGATCTTACTCTCGTAAGTGGCCATATAGGGATTGACAACCCCTATTTGCGTTGGTTGCGAGGATTTATTTGTTTTGTGTAGGTATGAGGGACTCGCGCGTAGCCTCCTATTGGATTGATACCTTGGTTCTCAAAAACTGAGGGAAATACTTACGCTAATTTGCTGCATCATCCCTTCCTCTTCGGGGAAAACCAACGCAGTGCTCAAGAGGTATCAAGAAGGATTTCTGGCGCCGTTGCCGGGGAGGTCTACGCAAAAGTCAATATACCAAGTACCCATCACATACCCTTATCTCCCGCATTACATTATTTGCCATTTGCCTCTCGTTTTCCTCTCCCCCACTTCACCCTTGCCGTTTTTATTCGCCCCCTTTTCCGTTCGCCCTTTTTCCGTTTGCTTTAATGTCTTACTTGGCTCGTTTGCTCATTTGGTTGGAATAGTTGTTTATTTATTACTAAACAGAGAACCTAAACATCTATGGATCCTCATCCGCTTGCTAATGTTTATAAGAGATCCAATTATGATGAACCAATTGCTAGTGAGTTTTGTGCACTAGATTATCTTTATGAAGTTTTGCTTGAAATTCGTGAATCTGAAAATTTTGATGAAGTACTTTATGGAGTGATTCACGATGAACCTTTGAATAGAAAGCATGATTGCAATGATGATAGTATAAATTCTATTAATTGTGCTTATAATATGCAAAACCCTAAGCTTGGAGATGCTAGTTTTGCTATGTCTACTACATGTTGCAATGATCATGATTGGGGTGATTCTTCTTATGATCTTGAAAATTTATTTAAGCCCCATGATGAATATGAGATTGATTATAATGTTTGTAATAATGTTGAAAGCGGGTTTGGAAGAGTGTCAACTTTAGATCCCACATATTTGGAGAATGTTCAATCTTATGAAGTTTTTGATAAAAGTGGGTTTGGAGAAGTCATGACTTTAGTTAATGTTAATCCCACTATTTTGGAAGAGTGTCAACTTTGCATGCATGTGGATCGTGTTGAAAATATTTTATGTGATAGCTATTTTGTTGAATTTTCTTATGATCCTACATGTAATTATTATGAGAGAGGAAAATATGGTGGTAGAAATTTTCATATTACTAAATCACCTCTCGTTATGTTGAGATTGCTATTGTTTCTTTCTGCTTCCTTGCATATGCTAGTTTTTGCTTACCTTGATAATTTGTTCGCCTATAAGGTGCCTATGCATAGGAAGTATGTTAGACTTAGATGTGTTTGTCATGTGTTTTATGATGCTCTCTTTTTGCTTCAATTCTTATCTTTCATGTGAGCATCGTTGAAATCTTAGGCCTAGCTATAAGGTTTTAAAGAAAAGCGCTTGTTGGGAGTCAACCAAATATTTTTACTTTCTGTTATTCAATAAATAATTTATCTAGCCTCTGTTTTGGTTGTGTTTTTTGTGTTTAATTAGTGTTTGTGCCAAGTAGAACCGTTGGGAAGACTTGGGGGAAGTCTTGTTGAACTTGCTGTAAAAAACAGAAACTTTAGCGCTCACGAGAACTACTGCCATTTTTATTTGGAAAGTGATATTTAGTTAATTCTTTTTTCAGATGATTAATAGATAAATTCCTGACGTTCAGGAATTTATTTTAGAATTTTTGGGGTTCCAGATCTTGCGCTAGCTACAGATTACTACAGACTGTCCTGTTTTTGACAGATTCTGTTCTTCGTGTGTTGTTTGCTTATTTTGATGAATCTATGGCTAGTAAAATAGTTTATAAACCATAGAGAAGTTGGAATACAGTAGGTATAACACCAATATAAATAAAGAATGAGTTCATTACAGAACCTTGAAGTGGTCTTTTATTTTTCTTTCGCTAACGGAGCTCACGAGATTTTCTACTTTAAGTTTTGTGTTGTGAAGTTTTCAAGTTTTGGGTAAAGATTTGATGGATTATGGAACAAGGAGTAGCAAGAGCCTAAGATTGGGGATTCCCATGGCACCCCCAAGATAATCTAAGGACATCTAGATGCCAAAGCTTGGGGATGCCCCGGAAGGCATCCCCTCTTTCGTCTACTTCTATCGGTAACTTTACTTGGAGCTATATTTTTATTCGCCACATGATATGTGTTTTGCTTGGAGCGTCTTGTATTATTTGAGTATTTGCTTGTTAGTTTACCAAAATCATCCTTTCTGTACACACCTTTTGAGAGATCCATACATGATTTAGAATTTGTTAGAATACTCTATGTGCTTCGCTTATATCTTTTGAGTTATATAATTTTGCTCTAGTACTTCACTTATATCTTTTAGAGCACGGTGGTGGATTTGTTTTATAGAAACTATTGATCTCTCATGCTTCACTTAGATTATTTTGAGAGTCTTAATAGCATGGTAATTTTCTTTAAATCCTAATATGCTAGGTATTCAAGAATAAAAAAAAATTCTCTTATGAGTGTGTTGAATACTACTCCCTCCGTCCGAAAATACTTGTCATCAAAATGGATAAAAAGAGATGTATCTAGAACTAAAATACGTCTAGATGCAGCCACTTTTATGCATTTTGATGACAAGTATTTCTGGACAGAGGGAGTATGATAAGTTTGATACTTGATAATTGTTTTGAGATATGGAGATGGTGATATTTAAGTCATGCTAGTTGAGTAGTTGTGAATTTGAGAAATACTTGTGTTGAAGCTTGTGATTCCCGTAGCATGCACGTATGGTGAACCGTTATGTGATGATGTTGGAGCATGATTTATTTTTTGATTGCCTTCCTTATGAGTGGCGGTCGGGGATGAGCGATGGTCTTTTCCTACCAATCTATCCCCCCAGGAGCATGCGCGTAATACTTTGCTTTGATAACTTGTAGATTTTTGCAATAAGTATATGAGTTCTTTATGACTAATGTTGAGTCCATGGATTATACGCACTTTTCTCACCCTTCCACCTTTGCTAGCCTCTCTAATACCGCACACCTTTCGCCAATATCATACACCCACCATATACCTTCCTCAAAACAGCCACCATACCTACCTATTATGGCATTTCCATAGCCATTCCAAGATATATTGCCATGCAACTTTCCACCGTTCCGTTTATTATGACACACTCCATCATTGTCATATTGCTTAGCATGATCATGTAGTTGACATCGTATTTGTGGCAAAGCCACCATTCATAATTCTTTCATACATGTCACTCATGAGTCATTGCATATCCTGGTACACCGCCGGAGGCATTCATATAGAGTCATATTTTGTTCTAAGTATCGATTTGTAATTGTTGAGTTCTAAGAAAAATAAAAGTGTCATGATCATCATTATTAGAGCATTGTCCCAGTGAGGAAAGGATGATGGAGACTATGATTCCCCCACAAGTCGGGATGAGACTCCGGACGAAAAATAAAAAAAACGAGAAAAAAAGAGGCCATAAAAAGAAGAGAAAAGGCCCAAATAAAAAAAATGAGAGAAAAAGAGAGAAGGGACAATGTTACTATCCTTTTACCACACTTGTGCTTCAAAGTAGCACCATGATCTTCATAGTAGAGAGTCTCTCATGTTATCACTTTCATATACTAGTGGGAATCTTTCAATATAGAACCTGGTTTGTATATTCCAATGATGGGCTTCCTGAAAATGCCCTAGGTCTTCATGAGCAAGCAAGTTGGATGCACACCCACTTAGTTTCTTTTTGAGCTTTCATATACTTATAGCTCTAGTGCATACGTTGCATGGCAATCCCTACTCACTCACATTGATATCTATTGATGGGAATCTCCATAGCCCATTGATACGCCTAGTTGATGTGAGACTATCTTCTCCATTTTTGTCTTCTCCACAACCACCACTCTATTCCACCTATAGTGCTATATCCATGGCTCACGCTCATGTATTGCGTGAAGATTGAAAAAGTTTTGAGAATGTCAAAAGTATGAAACAATTGCTTGGCCTGTCATCGGGGCTGTGCATGATTTAAATATTTTGTGTGGTGAAGATAGAGCATAGCCAGACTATATGACTTTGTAGGGATAACTTTCTTTAGCCATGTTATTTTGAGAAGACATAATTGCTTTGTTAGTATGCTTGAAGTATTATTATTTTTATCTCAATATGAACTTTTGTCTTGAATCTTTCGGATTTGAATATTCATACCACAATTAAGAAGAATTACATTAAAATTATGCCAAGTAGCACTCCGCATCAAAAATTCTGTTTTTATCATTTACCTACTCGAGGACGAGCAGGAATTAAGCTTGGGGATGCTTGATACGTCTCCAACGTATCTATAATTTTTGATTGCTCCATGCTATATTATCTACTGTTTTGGACATTATTATCCACTTTTATATTATTTTTGGGACTAACCTATTAACTGGAGGCCCAACCCAGAATTGTTGTTTTTTTGCCTGTTTTAAGGTTTCGAAGAAAAGGAATATCAAACGGAGTCCAAACGGAATGAAACCTTTCGGAACGTGATTTTCTCAACAAACAAGACCCGGGAGACTTGGACCCTACGTCAAGAAAGGAAACAGGAGGCCACGAGGTAGGGGGCGCGCCCACCCCCACCAGGCGCGCCCTCCACCCTCGTGGGCCCCCTGTTGCTCCACCGACGTACTCCTTCCTCCTATATATACCTACATACCCACAAACAATCAGATACGGAGCCAAAACCCTAATTCCACCGCCGTAACTTTCTGTATCCATGAGAACCCATCTTGGGGCCTGTTCCGGAGCTCCGCCGGAGGGGGCATCGGTCATGGAGGGCTTCTACATCAACACCATAGCCTCTCCGATGAAGTGTGAGTAGTTTACCTCAGACCTACAGGTCCATAGTTAGTAGCTAGATGGCTTCTTCTCTCTTTTTGGATCTCAATACAACGTTCTCCCCCTCTCTTGTGGAGAACTGTTCGATGTAATCTTCTTTTTGCGGTGTGTTTGTTGAGACCGATGAATTGTGGGTTTATGTTCAAGTCTATCTATGAATAATATTTGAATCTTCTCTGAATTATTTTATGTATGATTGGTTATCTTTGCAAGTCTCTTCAAATTATCAGTTTGGTTTGGCCTACTAGATTGATCTTCCTTGCAATGGGAGGAGTGCTTAGCTTTGGGTTCAATCTTGCGGTGTCCTTTCCCAGTGACAGTAGGGGCAGCATGGCACGTGTTGTATTGTTGCCATCGAGGATAACAAGATGGGGTTTTCTTCATATTGCATGAGTCTATCCCTCTACATCATGTCATCTTGCTTAAGGCATTACTCTGCTTTTAACTTAATACTCTAGATGCATGCTAGATAGCGGTCGATGAATGGAGTAATAGTAGTAGATGCATGTAGGAGTCGGTCTACTTGTCTCGGACGTGATGCCTATATACATGATCATACCTAGATATTCTCATAACTATGCTCAATTCTGTCAATTGCTCAATAGTAATTTGTTCACCCACCGTAGAATACTTATGCTCTCGAGAGAAGCCACTAGTGAAACCTATGGCCCCCGGGTCTATCTTTATCATATTGATCTCCTACTACTTAGTTATTTCCTTTGCTATTTACTTTGCCTTTATTTTACTTTGCATCTTTTATCATAAAAATACCAAAAATATTATCTTATCATATCTATCAGATCTCACTCTCGTAAGTGGCCTTATAGGGATTGACAACCCCTATTTGCGTTGGTTGCGAGGATTTATTTGTTTTGTGCAGGTACGAGGGACTCACGCGTAGCCTCCTACTGGATTGATACCTTGGTTCTCAAAAACTGAGGGAAATACTTACACTACTTTGCTGCATCATCCCTTCCTCTTCGGGGAAAACCAACGCAGTGCTCAAGAGGTAGCACTCACCACCGGAGTCTTTGGCAGGCGAAGACCACTTTTTTCAGGATATCTTGTACTAGTTGTCCCCCTTTAAACTTGGCCGTTGTCGGATCCCTTCCCGCCAACCATTTGGGAAGAGGACTAGAGCCTCTATAAATAGGGCTAGCCACCTCCATAAAGAGAGGATTCAGACCATCCACACTCACGCCAGCTCATCAGCTCAAGAACACCTCCCCTCAGGAAGCAGTTCATCCATTGTACTAGTTCATCCCTATCCCTCAAGGCAATCCACCACCACACCGGAGTAGGGTATTACACCACAACGGTGGCCTGAACCAGTATAAACCTCTGTGTCCCGTGTTCCTTGGGTTTGTCGAGCTAGGCCTTGAGATCGTCGTGCGAGCGAGCGAGCTAGAGAGAGAGTTCTTCGTGCGCACCCTAGTGTTCGAACCTCAAGGGTTTGCCGGAACCCAGAATCCAACATTTCGCGCGCTAGGTAGGGGTGCGTCGAAGCCTTTCCTCCATTGATCCATGCTCCATTGCTCCGCCGCATCCATGGCTGACGCCCGCCGAGCCCGTGCTGAGCGTCGGGCCGCCCTTGCCGCTCGCATCGCTCAGACGACGCTCGTCGGCGGATCTCCCCACCGTTCTCCATCACCCGCTGCCAACGCCGCCATCGATGACCTCTTCGATGACTGGCTGGACCGCATCGCCGATCTCGTCAGCGCCGCTGGGGGCTCCCCCGCACCGTCCCTCTCGCTGCCTCGCCCACCTCCAGCTGTGGGTGATGTGGCCCATGGAGCGCTTCCACCACCTCTGCATCAAGACATCGCCCTCGCACCAAGACGCACGGCCCTGTGGCGCGAACCGCCGCGTAGGGCGCCTGCGCATGAAGAAGGAAGCTGCCAAGAAGTCCCTCGACCGTAGCAAGATAATGCCCCTACGCTCCCATCACCATCGCGTCAAGACCATGGACAGCCCGCGGTGGCAGCGCGCGGATACCAAGACCAAGCCCCGCCCCCTCGACGGGCTCCAGTGACTACAGTAGGCTGCCGCGCCTTCACTCCTGAGCTACGTAGCGTCGTCTGGCCTGACAAGTTCAAGATAGACCTGCCTCCACGCTACGATGGCACCCCTGACCCTACGGAGTTCTTGCAGCTCTACGAGCTAAGCATCGAGGTAGCTAGCGGCGACGAAAAGGTCATGGCGAACTGGTTTCCCATGGCCCTCAAGGATGGCACGCGCTCGTGGCTCATGAACCTGCCTGCGGGATCGATCTCCTCCTGGTGTGAGATGCACGAGCGCTTCGTCGCCAACTTCCAGGGCACTTGCAACCGCCCCCCGGCCGCGGGTGACCTACGACGCGTCAAGCAGGAGCCAGGGGAAACACTTCAGAAATACATCCAGTGCTTCAACAACGTTCGCCTCAAGATCCCCAAGGTGACGGACAAGGCCATCATCTCCGCGTGCTCCGATGGCGTCCACGACGTCAAGATGAAGGAGGAGCTCGCCATCCATGAAGACCTATGCACGGCTCTGGAGATGTTCAACATGGCAACCAAATGCGCAAGAGCTGACAAGGGGCGTCTCTCCCTCCTCGAGCTCCCAGCTACCGACCCAGAAGACAAGAAGGCTAAGGCCAAGGATGTGAAGCGGAAGGGGTCTGCCGTGCCGTCAGTCGCAGGCCGCAGGCGGTTGGGGCTCGAGGTGCTCTGCACTTTCCCTTTGGCTTCACCTCGAAGCCAAGTTCGAGCGAGCCTTGGGCCCGGGGGCTATTGTCGGCGTCCTAGGAATGGGGGTACCCAGACTTGCCTGCCTGCGGCCCACGGCGTGGCTCCACCAGCGGCCTGGTACGACCCATCTTCAGCAACAACCACTCAAGACCCTCGTGAGGGGCCAAGCCTCGCGAGGTGGGCGACGCCAAAACCTTCCTGGGGTCAACCTCAACAGGCTAGCTCCCGAGGAGCGGAGATATCTATGCAAGGGGCACCTTGCGAGGTTCACGTGACGCAAGCCATGACGACCAAGGCCAAGCGGACGCCAGCGGGCGTAGTGTACCAGTTTCCTCTTTGGTGCTAAAGAGGCAGGCGCAGGCGAGGAGTCCTGAGGCATCAAGAAAATGTTTCCTTATTAGTGCAACAAGACCAAGGCCAGCAGGATGGCAGGACGGAGGTCACCGCGGAGCCCACAACAGCGTCACCACCAGAGTCTTTGGCTGGCGAAGATCAGCTTTTGTCAGGATAGCTTGTACTAGCTGTCCCCCTTTAAACTTGGCCGTTGTTGGATCCCTTCCTGCCAAACATTTGGGAAGATGACCAGGGCCTCTATAAATAGGGCTAGCCACCTCCATAGAGAGAGGATTCAGACCATCCACACTCACGCCAGCTCATCAGGTCAAGAACACCTCCCCTCAGGAGGCAGTTCATCCATTTTACTAGTTCATCCCTAGCCCTTGAGACAATCCACTACCACACTGGAGTAGGGTATTACACCACAATGGTGGCTCGAACCAGTATAAACCTCTGTGTCCCGTGTTCCTTGGGTTTGTCGAGCCAGGCCTTGAGATTGTCGTGTGAGCGAGCGAGCTAGAGAGAGAGAGAGAGTTCTTCATGCACACCCGAGTGTTCGAATCTCAAGGGTTCGCTGGAACCCAGAATCCGACAGACAACCTCGTGGACCCACAGATGGAAGCATCGCAAGCGAGTGACTGTTCTATATGACACATAGTATATGTTGCTCCCACCCTTTCGACGCGCACTCTATATATACTCATACCGTACGTAACACAAAAAATGAGCATCCTTATTGGTGAGCGTCACACGGGAGTGAGTGTCCTAGGACCACCACGTGCATGTGGCCCAAAGATGCATGTCAAACTTTTTCTGCAATGAACATGCGACCAAAGGAGTTTAGTGTTAAAAATTGAAAGCAAAAAACAGATATCATTCGTCCGTTTTTATACATTGATTGATTTCGTAGGGATTTAATATGCAAAAATCAAATTTGAGCTACATGAGACCCGTGTCAGTGCACCAAAATGGATTGGAAAATCATATGTGTACGTGTCCCTGGGTGCATGTCTACTAGTCCCCATGCAAGAAATTTCTAACATCGAGAATCTTGATTTTAAAGTCCAGTAATCCAAAACTAAGTTGAAATTCATGAAACTTATCGTGGTGTCATATGGACACCAATAGACTGTGATATTATTGTTTTTGGAAAATTTGAGACAAGTTTCGATATAATCTTCTTACACACAAGAAATTATTAATAATTAGCAACCAATATTGCAAACAGACTCTTTATTCGAACCGTGAGCGTTAGACGAACAATGTACGTGTTGTGCTTTGGTTAAGCAATGAAGCGATAGAATTAATCACTAAAAATGCATGCGAGCATTCCGCCGCAGGCAGACCCGGAGGCTAAGGCATGCTTGTGTTCACTACACAGTGTCACCAGGGGGCATGCTAGTAGCTATGTCAAATGACGGTAGGCATACCAACAGTCCGCTGCACAGGCCCACCGGGAGGCGAGCCAGCCCTTTGACCGCCACCCACCTTGCTCCCGCTACTCCATATTAATGGCACGCCCGATCCGCTGGTAATAATAGGCAGCCGCAACCCTCGTCCAGAGTTGTCACCCCCGCCTGGAGTGTATGAGGATGCCTCCAAAGTGCACCATCGGAGGGAGTGGCGACGCCGGGCCTGGTGAATCACCCACACAACGCATGAATCTGGGCACAGAGGTTGCGATCACCACCGAGGAGGTCTCGCGCGGGCAGCAACGTGACCTTGACTTCATCGCTGTCGTCGTGCCTCCCCAGCCGGAGCCAGAGGTTCGCAGCTACTCCGGCAATGACTCCGACTTCGACGGAAAACAGTTAATCCACCCCCTTCTTTTCTTGGAATAGAAATCCTATGGTTATGTTCACCCAGTACATGAAATAAGAGTAAGATTCGTTAGATCCATGTAGTGTATTGATTGTTTGAATGGTATTTATGGTTAGTGATTAATTGTTTGTTCTGTACAAATGAGTTTTTTGCTAATCATTCGATTAGGGCTAGCGTTTGTGCTAATAATTCGTAGCTAGATCTTGAGAATTGATTTGGATTGTCGTACATATATCTGTGCCATTCTTTTCTTCCTGATCTTTAGAATTGATTTTGAATGTCCTACATATATGTTTGTGCCAATTCCCCCCTAGATCGGTATGTACACTGATGAGGCTCCGGCCAGCGGTGCCGCTAGTTGTAGATCCTGCACCCGGCAACGCGGGCAGAAGTGGCCACACCCTGGATCCGAGGAACCCGTAGAATCTCCGGTAGACCGCATCAGCAATCTACCGGATGCCATCCTTGGGGAGATCATCTTCCTCTCCCCACCAAGGATGGATGCCGCATACAGGTCCTCACATCACGATGGCGCACTCTGTGGCGTGCCGCGCTTCTTAATCTCGACTGTCGCTGGCTATCTGTCGTTCATGATTTTGAACTCCACGGAGCAATCATCTCCTCCCACTAGGGCTCCGTTCAATGCCTATGCATCCTGGCTTGCTGCCTGCTGCACATACACTACACGGTGGGTGCCTGGTTGACATACTCTCAATTCAAAAAACTCCAGCATCTTGAGTTCTACCATTACTACGCAAATAGCTTCCCACCAAGCGTTGTAGCTATGCCCTCACCATCGATGTTCATCTCATGGTTTCCTCTTCTCTCCACACTGCCACCTTAGCCTGGTGCCATCTAGCAGACAATCTGTACAAATCCTTCAACTCCCACTGCTAAAAAAAACTTGTGCTTATGGTGGTCGATCTGTCGGAGGCCTCACTGCACAACATCATCTACTCCTGCTACCCTGCCCTAGAGCGCTTGTAGCTTCTTTTTGGAAAAGAAATCCGTATCCGTTATCTCCAAATAAAGTCGCCTCACCTTGTAAGCATTGGAATTTCCTTTAAAGGACAGGAGCTCATCATCAATGATGCCCCTTCACTCCAAAGGTTGCTCCTTTATTATCGTTATGCACCTTCACAAATAATTGTGGTCTCTGTGCCTAAACTGGAGACCTTGGGTGTAATTCCTGATCCGCATGAAGGTTACAAGATGGTGGTTGGCTCCACATTTATTCAGGTATTGTATATTATCATCAACACTTTTGTAATCATAGGTTACATTTTTCATTTGTGCACATAAGTTTTATATCATCACACTTTTATAATCACAAGCTGCATTTTTCATTTGTGCGCATAAGTTTTATATCATCTTGGAGTACACTTTTGGTACTAATATTATGTTCTAAGCTCAATGAAGAGTTTGTCCATGGATACCCTATCAATGGTGCTGGATTCTGTGAGGACCTTACATATCAGTATGTGGTGTTTTGATCTGAACACGATTATCGGATTGCTGCGATGCTTTCCAGGTCTGGAGAATTTGGATATAGAGGTGATCGTTTCAAGCACATTGAAATCCCATATCTAATTTACTAGAATTAACCGTTCAATGGTCGCTCTTTCGACATACCCTTTTTAGACATTAACTATTTTCGGTCTTCATGTCTATTTAGGCAAAAGCACATCGAAAAAAGGTATAACTAATCGGTGGCATAAGAAGCACCAGGATTTTCTTAGTTCTCATGACATTCCTTTGAGGACAATAATGCTAGAACGATATGCATCCAACCATGCAGATACTTGCTTTGTCACATTCTTCCTGTTGAATGCGAGGGTACTATTGTCCATGAGGATTAAGGTTTTTAACAAAAACTTTCTCATGGATGGACACGTTAAACAACATAAAAAGAAGTTTCAGGTGGACAAAAGGGCTTCTGAACGTGCTCGGTACAACAAATTGTCTTCATGTACCAGTATATTTTCCAGCCCAGGATCTTGATTGTATGGATTAGACCGATCCATTTGATTGTGACTGCCCAAAACTTTGGTTGAGTTAGATGTTATTGTCTTGTTCAATCTGGATTTTGTGTAAACCCGGTGAACAACTAATCCTCGTGCTTTTGGACCTTGTGTAAGATGGAATTAGATATTGTTGCCCTTTTCAACTTGGCTTTGACCCATATTTTCTTTCATACAAACCGGAGCTTCTCTCAAGAAGCCTCATGGTTCTGAGAGGGAACTTGGTCACCTGATCTGTGTGCAAAACGACATACACTGTCTCTTCCCGCCTTCATTTATTTTACAGAGGCAACATGCAACTATAGGAGTGTCGTGCTAAAAATATGAAATTATTCAGGGTTCATTTGCCTTTTTATTAATTAATTTTCCTAGGCATTTTTAACAAATAGCCACCACATTATTATCGCATACGGTCGTATTATTCCAACCGTGGGTGTTCAACTAACCATTTACTACCGCGAGAAGCTGTTTGATTAGACGGGACGATTGCGAGCAGTCCGCCGAGCATGCTCACCGTATTAGGAAGCGAGCCGTGAGAGCTGCAATTAATTGTTGGTTTTGAACTTTTGTTTCGGCCGCCTCAGGAAGGTACGTAGAACAGTCCTCCGTTCTCATCTACAAGCACCGCCGCCGAGGATCGCCACTTGCTGTGAGATGGAGGACGAGCTGGCCAACAAGTGGGGCCGGGTCGAGCCAGAACCGCAAGAGCCTGTGGCGAGGGTGGACTTCATCAGCAGCCTCCCCGACAAGATGTTGGCAACCATCATATCCCACCTTCCCATCAAATCTGGCGTGTGGACCACTGTCCTCTCACGATGGTGGCGCCCCCTTTGGCACTCCACCCCTAGACCTCTTCATTGATGACGAGCTCTGCAGCGGGGAGCGCCAATGCCTGGATGCATTATCCCACATCCTCGCCACGCACCCTGGGCTGGTCAGACGCCTTGTTATTGCTATCAGCAAGTTCAGTTCCAACTACAAGGCCGACCCCAGGTTTCACTACCGGTTCCTATCCCCAGCCCTAGATCAGCTAGAGGAGCTCAACTTTCATGCTGGGGTCCGCAGTCACTGCCGCTGTCCGCGCCCACGCTGCGCCGCGCTACATTCAGGCAGTGCATTTTTCCCCGAATTGATGTTGCACACGCTCTTCATCTCCCTAAACTTAAGCACTTCGAGCTCATTGCTGTCCGCATCTCGAAGGAGAATTTGGAGTGCCTGCTCATTGGTTGTACAACGCTCGAGTACCTTCGTCTTCAGGCAATGGATGGGTTCAGTAGCCTCCACATCACCTCGATGAACGTCCGTGCGATTTATGTGCATTGCTGGCGCCGCCCAAGGCTGTCAGTTGAGGTGTTTCATGATATGGTCATTGAGACTGCGCCTTTCCTCGAGAGATTGTATGTACTTGATAAATTAGGTCTAGCAAGAATCAGGGTCATTCACGCACCAAAATTGATAGTGTTGGGCTATTCGTGTGCTGAATTCAATGAACTTGTTACTGGATAGTTATCCGTTCAGGTACAACAGTCTTCTTGTTCTCCTTCTTATATATTATTGGACAACACATTTTATATATTTTCTGTTCATCTATATGCTCGCCTTTCATCCAGAAAATGATTCTCACAAGCTTGACCCAACCTCTGCTCACCATGAAAATCTTGGCACTACAATCTGTCGGCCCCGATCTGGATGAAGTTGTTAGATTCCTTAGATGCTTTCCTTACACGGAGAAGCTGTGCATCGAGGTGATGCTCCTTTCCTGTTAATTGTTAAACACAACGGAACTCAAATTTTTGTTACTTTTACCCATGATTACAATGACAAATGTAGAATGATTTCTAAAGGAAATTTGGAGGATTTCAATACATATATTTTTTAAGATGTTAATCATGATAGATTGAAGGTGGCATTTCACTCTTTTCGTGTATTTTAGAAATCCTGCAAATCAATGAGGCCCAAAGTGTTCAAATCTGCCGCTAGGCACTAATATGTTGTCTTTATATGCAGATACTAGCAGGCCTGAATGTAAAATATGTTGGGGAATATAACAATCCCATTGAATGCCTTGATCTTCATCTCACAGAAATTACTTTTAACGAGTACCGAGGCACCACACAAGAAATTAAATTTGCCATGTTCTTTGTTGAGAAAGCAAGGTTGCTCAAGGTAATCAGGTTTGTGCTATATTTACTATGCAAAATTTAATGGATTGCTAAAGAGCGCAGGCGTCTACAGCTGAATGGAAAAGGCTCTGCGGAAGCTGAATTTTGGTTTGTAACTTCATATGACAGATTATTCGGAAGTCACTGTATCAAGCCGTATATGACTTCTCAGTGGTTGATCCTTTCGCATAAATAATGCATGAAAAATATTCTGAAGAAGATGATTTTTATTTGTCAGAATAGTTTGAACCTTGTAATCTTTGAATTTGGGCCTTGTAATGCCTGAATTTGAACCTTGCAATATTTATGCTATTTGTTATATAACATAATTGGAAGTTTAATTTGATTTTGCAATCATGTCCTGTTATAATTATATATGTTGTTCTTCTGTAGACAGAGCATAGATGTTCGGCGGACAGAGCATGTCACATCGCACACAGACCACAATAGGGAACCCGTCGGTGATGAATTCATCAATCGACGACAATTGTATACCATCAAGCGTTTTCCCACACACACACGACTTATTCCATCACAAACAACTCAGATGGATCAACTGTATGCCATGTATCGCACATGCAACTCTAATATGAATTGTTCTTGATGTCTCCGCCATCGCTCGCACAGTTCGTCTTATTTGCCACGTATCACTATGCCGCCCTATACTCACATCCCCTGGCGCTGTGGAGCCCTCTTCTCGCTGTTAGGTGCCGCGGCACGCTCTGCTCACGTACCTCCACGCGCTCTGCTTGTGGATGGTTTTTCCTTGCATGTCCCTGGTGCGCGTCGGTCCTAAACAAACTGTTTTTTACCCCTTTCCGCGACGACATATGGAACCATCTCCAAGTGAGTGTGGGCGATAGGGGGGTCCTTCCCACATGACCCAGAAACCTTCAGGGATAGGGAGCCTTGATGCATACAGTTTTCCCTGTATAACCGTTTCCAATATCTCGAATATCCCAAACGCTTCATCCTTGCCACTCGTTTGTGCTCGCATTGCCATCGCAGTCGGAGTTTTGTGGTTCTGCCTAAAACCAGGCAGATCCCAGGCATGGGAGTTTTCTAGGCAGATTCTAGGCATGGGAGATTTACGATGCCTGGCACATCACAAACAATTCATGATTATGAACCGTGTATGATAGGTAGACAATCACACACATTTAGTTTTCCCGCACCGTATGTGATAGCGTCTGACATCACACACGCTTTGCAAACGGCAACTGTGTGCATGCTTGCACACGTTTCCTCTCTGCGGACCATCTCGGATTATGGTGTATATCGCAAATGCTTGTGTTTTACCAACCGTGTGTGCCATAATGACCTGCACAACGTAATTTCGCCTTAATTTAATTGCTGCTATTTAAAATTGTACCTAATTTAAACTTTAATGTAGGCTATAGCTTTAATCATATCCATCAGGTTCAGACAACCAATGCATTATTCGATTCACATGTACATATGTTTAAGAATTACAGAAGCACCAAATAAAGAATGATGTACCAGGGTTCTATACTTGTACTATTACAGATGGTAAAGAAAGAGGCGACGGATATTCCAGTTGATGAACAAGGTGAAGCGGATGGCCCTATTGTGCTCTCCTGGATGCAGAAGGCATGCAGGACTCTAGTCCAACCCCTTGTGATGGTCGGCCACCTATCATGTAGTTTGAGAGGTAATCTTGAGTAAACTGCTTCAGGATTCACTAGAAAAGAAAAAACATTCAGATATTGTCATCTAACACAACTCATTATGGGCAGTAAAAAGAAGGCTACAGGGTTTTTACTTACCATCCTGCAGTTCACTGTTGTCTTGCATAAAGTGTAAACAAATAGTTCAATTGACATCTTTTGACCCATTTTAGTAACAATCTTTATCAGTTTCCTCACTTGATGCTGGTTAATGAATATCTCATTACCCCATACACAGAAATGGTCGAAGTGTGGATCTTTGGCAATAATATATGTACCTAAAAGCGCCAAGTTAATATTAGAAGCTAAACAACAATTGAAAAATGATGTAGTACAACACTCCATTCATCCCATTATATAAGATTTTATTACATGTATATCTAGACATCATTAGAACATTAAGGTAAC